>NC_060270.1:103837757-104177757 GCF_021613505.1 Equus quagga | reverse complement strand
AATATGGAATATCAGGATTCATTAGGCTGTGTCAATAAATAATCTGAATCAATTGCAAATATCTCATGCACAAATATATTGGTAATAAATACAGGAGAGAAAAGATTATTTAGGACCCAGTCTTTCATTTTATGTGGTGAGTTGGATTAGGGATTATAATTGGAATTTATTTTGTTCATTTTTAGACTTCCTGTGTGACCAGAGGAAAGAGATTGTTATGTCTATATCCCAGCCATATAGTTTTCATATAAATAAAGAAATGGTAAAAGGTAACTTCGTTGAGAGCCATTTATAATATTGTACCTATAGTTTAAGCCTTTGAATAATCATATTAAGTAGGTAATATGAACCTTATTTTAAGAAGGGTTAGAAACTGAAGGTCAGAGTTTAAGTAACTTGTGTTAGGATACATGTGTGAGTAGCTATAGTGGGGCTGGAACCCACCTCTGTCTGGTTGTACAGTCTGCGTGTTTAACCACATCTGGGGGTTGAGTTCCATTTGTAGAGAGCATAGCAACATAAACTGAGTCTGCTTCTTCCCATCCCTCTCTGGCTGCATGACTTTAATCCTATTCATCAACCTCTCTTTCTTTTTCCTACTTAACATGTTCATAAAATCCCATAGGGGAGAACAAGGCTTAACTTCTATCACATTAGAAACAGCTCAGCCTACTGATATCAAGCCAATATTGAGAAGCTGTCCTTAAAAACAAATACAGCTTTCTACTTAATTTGTTGAGATTAAGCCTAACATTTAGAATCTCTGTGCCCATCTCTAAAATTCGGAGGTACATCAATGGAGATGTTCTTGCCACCTCTCAATAAAATATATTGTGAGCAAAATTTCTTTCAGACATACACGCACCTACATGTCACCCCAAGTACCCTTGTGCACAGTTGGGCTGGCCTGAGGCAAAATTGTTTTGGCACCCACACCACATCTTTAGAAAATCCTTTGCCCCTTCAGTGGCAATCCTTCCCCTCTCAGGGATGAAAATAAACCAATATCAAGAGATTAAAAAAAAAGGGCCAAGAGCTTGCAGCACGAGTTCCTCATTGCTGGATGAGGTTGAAGAAGGAACAGACACAGATTTAGAAAGGAGATTCCCAGATGAGTGAAGAGTGTGCAACCCTAAGAAGAAGCACCTGTACTGGCAGCGGGAGAGAGAGGTGAATCTGCACGCATGCTGAAAGAAAAACAAAAGAAAAAATGTTTTCTTCTTTCTCTTATACCAGCTTTCTTTCTGATCTATCAGTTATCTACATTTCAATGCAAGCATCCCAGCTAGCTTCCATATAGGTCTATCTTAGGCACTTCTGCAAAATGTCAAGCTACTGAAGCCTGTCCTGTATGAATAAGCACAGGTCCCAAACCCAGCTGGTCTCTACTCCAAGGATCCCATGTTTCAGGATCTGTCAACAGTAATCAAGGTATCTTCTTTCCCCTTGAATCACTGCTACAATAGACTGACAATACCAGTTCTTCCCTCTTAAGTGACAGTTGTGCTGCCAGCCTGTGGGTTAACCATTTATAGATATTTTTTCACAGAGATTTTGCATGGTCATGTAATTAATACAATTATTTCTTCTTCAATGTCTGTCTCCACCACCACACTACGAGCTCCTTTAAGACAATCTGTCTGGTATACCACTGTATTCCCAGTGCCCAACACAGTACTTTGAGCTCCTCAGGACACAAAAACTATAAGCAATCTTTCTAAGAAGGTGGTGGCAAGCAAGGCACAGGAAAATAATACTAAAGGATCCTTAGTAAATGCCAATAGTGAGAAGAATGAGAAAGATAAAGGTATATGAAGATACACTGGAAACCTGAGCTCTGATTTTTTAGGAAGAAAGATGAGTGATAGAGAAAGCTCTGGCTGTGGGTGAGTAAGAGCCAGGCCCCTTGTCTTTTCAACCATAGTGATCTTAATACAAATACATGCATATTGAGGACTGAGTTCTACAGAGTAGAAAGGAAAGATGGTAAAACTGATTTAGACATGAAAAAATTAAAGAAGATTAAAACTATAAAAATATATGATGAAACTTATATATATGATTTACTGTTTTTAATATAAATGACTAACCATTAATGCCTAAAAAGCATACAGCAACAAACCTGGTATCATGTCATTGTGTAATTAATTTTGATGTGTTATTTTATTTTTTTGATACAATACACAATTTTGTATAGTATGCTACTCATGTTGCATAATCGTCTGCTCACACCTTCATACTAGAGAGAAAATTAAGGATACATTTGAATTCCTAATTACAGTTGAGAACTATTTGAATATATAAACTCAATATTATATTATTAATCTACACTATGGGGCAATTTCTAGAACTATGTGCTGTATGGTGAAAGTCTGCCATGAGTTAATCTGTAAGTCTGTCTTAGTTCTGTTCTTCAGCAGCATCAGAAAGGCTCCACTGTACTTAGAGATTCCTGAATCAAAAGCACTGTACAAGTAGAAAGTGGTGCACGTATTATTAACCTTTCTGCGCTTGTTTCCTCATCTGTAATATGGGGTTAATGATATTTCTGTACCTCACAAGAATGTTGTGTGAATTAATGTTTGTAAAGCCCTTTAAAATCCACGGATGAAAGATGCCATAAAAGTCCAAAGGTGATAATATTATAGTTATTGAAATTGGAAACACCAATAATGCTGGGAACTGAATATATATTTGGTTGCAAGGCACCCCGTGCATTATGAATTCACAGGCACTTACAGAAGCTTACCATTTCAAAATTAATGTTTTGATATATATAGAATAAATCCTGAAGAGATATTACATATATGTTATAAATCAAACGGATGTAATTTGTTCTTAACTGGCAAAAAATGCAGTATCAAAGTCCACATTTTTTCCTTGTTTCTTTATAGAAAGGGCTACAGTAGAATACACGGGATGTATACTCAAAATTATATAATGTCAGAATGGTCTATTTAGAAAGAGGCAGTAAATAGCATGTTAAAAATGCTAACATGATTTAATAAAATCATTATCTGCACCTCTCTTAATGCTGCTGTATTTTTTCATTTACATTTTGAATCTACTTGAATAGTTTATAAATATTAAGCACAAAACACCTAACAGCAATCTTTTGAAAACAAAAAATAAAACAAATTATCAGTTGTCACCTGTTTGTCTGAACTAATTCTAATTGGGGTATCAAATATTTTTCTAAAAGTTTAAAAAGGCATTTTACTAAGTCACTATAATCTAAAAAAGGAAAAGAAAGAAATTTTCCAATATAGTAGTTATATTTTTAAAATATTCAAATATCTCATGAGATATTTATTTACTTATCCATTCATTCATTCACTCACCTAACCATTCATTCAAGTAATAATAGTGTTTGTGTCACACACAATAATTTAAAAATACAAGTTGTAGAACATATGTGAACATTAGTATGAATATGTGTATGTTTATATGTACAGAAAACAGTCTAGAAACATGAACACCATTCCATTACCAAACTTCCTAATAATTACCTCTAGGAAATGGTCTGGGATTAGGGCAAGTGCAGAAAAGCTTTCATTTTTTATTTTATACAGTTCTATATTGATTGATTTTGTTACAAAAAGTACGTGTAACTTTTTAATTTTTAAAAGCCACATTCACAGAATGAAAAATAGGGTTGAAGACTACAAAATAAAAGCAAAGATTGATGAGATAAAACTAAATTTGAAAAGTTAAGTTATAATTTAAGTAACATACTAAATTTATTGTCAAACAGACTGAAAAGGAAGGACAAATAGTTATAGGGCGGATTCAATATGCTTGATTATAATTTAGGAGAATTAACAGGCACACGTGTTTTTGTTTTTTCAAGACATCTTAGAAACTTTCTGAGATTTAATGAGAAGAGATACAATTTTGTCTTTTAATCCATTGAAGCACAATTTTCCACTAAGTAGAGAAAAGGTTAACTTCAAATGCTAGTGGCAAACCAGTCAAGGAAAAACAACAGAGTTCACAATTAAGTCAAGGAGTCAAACAAACGTTATATTTAGAAAGTCAAGAGCTTTGTTTTGGCTGCTGTAGAGGTTTTCCCCAATTTACAGGAGGTTCAAGGTTACCAAGCTCAGCATCCAGAGCTCAAAGTCATTCCATAGTTTATTCAATATTAGAGTTCGAAGATTTAAATGTGTATTATGATGGAAAAATTTGAAACCTGGGACTACTGACTTTATGAGTATAAGTAAATTATAGTAAAAGGTCATATGGGCCAGCATATCTCTAGACAGCTAATAAGGAGAGAAAGCTATGTTTAGAGGCTTAAAATCAAGGAACACTAAAATATGTTTAACATCTTATCAAAAATTACAAGTTCTTATATGCATATTTATAAATAAAATACTTCTTAGAAAATATGAACAAAAGGTAAATAGAACTGAGAGACTATGTGACCTGAATTCTATTTCTTCTATTCTAATAATTGTTCTTATATGATGTTTTGTTTCACCTCTGCTCTTAAGTTTTTGTCTTCATCATATCACTTCTTTTACCTACAAACTCCTTTGTTAATATTTAGGAAAGCTGTGGTGCTCAAAGAGATAAAGTACAATAGAAATGCAAGAAGCCAGTGATATTTTATTTAACGTTTTTATTTTGAACAGTTACACAAATATATTGGCTTCTTACTTTCCTTAGAATCTTCTGGAATTTCTTGTAAATGGGTGAATAACATTGTGTGTCAGTGCCATTACTCATTTCAAGCAGAATGTGCTGGATTGTAATGAAGAGATCAGTCCCTAGCACAGTGTTTAGCAAATACCAATGGCCAATAAACAATAACGAATGAATGAATAGCTTAAGTAGACATTATACTCATTATGAAATTAATTGGTTGGTTTACCCAAATGAAGCAAGTTGTAGAAAAATGTTAACTTCTCTGAGGTCTACAGCTTTCCATGCAAGTAATCCTCCTATCTTTTTCCTCCTTTTTAATAACAAGTTTATTTGTTTTCTTATGTAGAAAAACTCTGCAATTAGCCCATCATCTACTGAACTTTTCTCTCCAAGGACATAAAAAATCTAGTAAATACCAAACACAGATCTTTCTAATCCTTTTTCTATCACCTTCACTAATTCCTCTGTTAATATCTGATCTGGTTATTCTCTAAGGTTCTCGGCACAATTTTCTCCCAATCTATACCTTCTTCTAGTTTCTATGATCTCTTCCACTCACTCTCCAGTTCATATTTCCAATCTCAAACATTCAACTGAGTGAAACACATTCTTATTCACCTGTTTGTTCATTTATTCATTCACTTATTTATTCATTCAAAAATTATTTTTGACTCCAACTTTGTCCCATGTATGTCAATAAAGCAGTCAAAGTAATCCTGCAAGTCAAATCATGTCAGTTCCTGCTCAAAACCCTCTAATGACACTCCATTCCCCTTCGAGTCCTTAAAGTAGTCTACAAGGCCCTAAATTACCCTCCTCCCTCTTAAATCCCTGATATCATCTAATATTACTTCTCTTCACTCATTCTGCTCCACCTCCTTGATGCTGTATAAACACAAGATACACTCCTGCTTGAGAACCTTTACATTGGCAGTCTCTTCTTGGAACACTCATCTACACGGCTTGGTCCTTCCCCTTCTCCCAGCCTTGGCTTAAATGTTACCTTCTCAGCATGACTTCACCTGTTCACCACATTTAAGAACGAAACCCTTCACTCAAGTCCTTCCCATCCCATTCCGTGCTTTCTTTGTCTTTATTGCACCAATCACCCTCTAATAGAAAGGTTGATAAACAGCAGCCCATCAGCCAAATCCAGCCTGCTGCTTGTTTTTGTGAGGTTTTACTGGAACACAGCCTAGTCCATTCTTTTATGTATTGTCTATGGTTTGTTTTGTGCTACAATGATAGAGTTGAGTAGTTACAACAAAGACCACCTGGCCCACAAAGCTTAACACGTATACTATCTGCCTCTTTACAGAAAAGTTAGCCAACCTCTTTTCTAACACATCAAAGAACAGGCACGGTTTTTTGTTAATTGCTATATCTGCAGTGTCTAGAACAGTGCTCACAACACAGTAGGCAGTGGAAAAACATTAGTGGATAAATAAATGAATCTCCTAATATGTACCAAATACTGAGCAAGGCCTTGAGCATGCAAAGGTTTTATTTTCCCTACATTGTCCTTGCAATCCTACTACATTTTCCCATTGAATTTATTCTGCCTAAGTAAAGTAGTACAAAATTAAAAATAATGAAAACTACTTCACATCTCCTCACTCCTTAAACCTCAACACTCCCATTTCTTTTTCACTCTCAACCAATGACATTGCTTAATATTTACCTGAGAAAACAGAAGCAGTCAGAACAGAACCACATCATATTCCAACAATTATATGTGCCAATCTATTTGTATTTGTCCCATATATTTCTGTCTTCCTTCATGTTAAAGTGGATGACCAGTTCCACATCCCCCACCAGCTAAAATCCCTTTTTTCTACCCTCCTTAATTGCAAAACTCATCATAAAAGTATTTTATACTTGCTGATGCCGCTTAATCACTTCTCATTCTTAACTCACTATATATAAGACTTTCATCCCTGCCACCCCACTGAAAGCTCGCTTATCAAAGCTACCAACAATCTCTGTCTTGCAAAGCCAAAAGTCAGTTAACGGTCCTTGTGTTACTTGACCGCAAAGCACTTGGCAGAGTTGATCATTACTTTCTTCTCTTTCCATCCAGGACACCACATTCTTCTGGGTTTTTTTCCTATTTCATAGGCCATTACTTCTCAGTTTCCTTTATGGTTTCTTCCTTCTCTTCTTGATCTCCTAATTTGAGGTGCTCTGGGCCTCGTTCCTCTTAAAGTTATCATTCATTTCTATGAAGTTAAATAACATGTACATGCTTTTATCAACCAGGACTCTACCAGAAAATAGATGGCACATTCTTTGTGGGTAATTCGAGGAGAGTTTAATTAGGGAACTATTTATTTCCAAGGTGTGGGCAGGATTTAGAATACCATAACGGATAATACAGTACCCTGGAATAAATAACAGCAAAGCTCAGTTTTATAATGGTGTGCCAGAGCAGGCTCGTACTGGCTCACGAGGACAGACTGTTACTATATCTCTGTAAGTTTGTCAGTCACTTGTCAAACATAGCCATTATTAAAAATTAAGTTATATAAACTTACAATTAAATAAATCCTATTAAAAGCAAAAGCAATAAATATTCAAAATCCATCATTTTTCAATTATTTTACTACATTTTACTATTGCATATGTTCTTGAGATTTAGGTCTACTATAGCTTTATAACAGAAATGATATATAAGAGGCTACTTCGCATCTCTTCCCAGCTGTACATTCAAAGCTACTACATTGGTAGCTTAAAATCAACCAGGGATGGAGAACTTACACCACAGAAATTAGCATGGACTTGACAAAATGATGGAGAAAATGTTAATAATGCAGATTATACTTAAAAGTGTTTCATGTCTGTAGCCATTACATGGTGAAGAATAATTTTAAAATTTGCAATACAATGTCCTAGTAGTCAAAAACTATCATCTGCTTTACTTAAGAAGTCACTCACATCATCTACAAACAAGTTCCAAAATGTCTTCTTTGTTTCACTTTCATCGTAAGCATTAACATAAATTAAACTATCAACCAAAATTCATGTTGGATTTACACTTGTTTGTCAATTGTAAGAGCTCAGCAAAAATCAACAAAAGCATTCTGTGAAAATCAATAGGCTGTAAGGAATTTATGGTATTGAATATTTTATTTTTCTTTGTAAATTGTGAACTACACATTCTTTATATCAAAAAAATTTTCAACAAACTTATACAGTTATCAACCTGTCCATTTATTTATCTATTTGTCTATCTAAGTATACATATAGTTTTTAGAGATCCAGTTTTAAATATTTACCAGCATACCACTGTTCTGTCACCTCCCTGAGAACTGAGAGAGGGAGATGAACAATTACTTAAGGAAGTTCAAGGAAAGAGAACTATGTAGAGAGGGCCTCTAACAGGAGTTATAACTTTCGGTAGAGGGATCCAGAAAGTCTTTGGTGAGGGGGTTAGAAATAAAAGAAAGATAGGAAAATAAATACTTGGACCTCTCTCCCCTCTCTCCCTTCCATCTCTCACCAGGGCTCTTCATTTGGGCTGAACTCAAGTATAAGCCAAAGGGCAAAAGAGCTTGTCCTATAGTCTAAATAGTTTAGCCTCCTAGAGCTCAGAATGAGGTGGAGAATGGTAGAGAGTGGATGCGGAGGAGCAGATGGATGTTATCCAGGACTGTCCACCCCTTCTGCATCTCAACATACATTACTATGCTTCACTAGGTGGAAAATTTGTGTCCCGGAGACAGGGGTCATATGTAGTAGGCTGGATAATGGTCTCCAAAGATATCAGGTCCTAATTCTGGAAACTGTAAAAGTTATCTTATTTAGAAAAAGGGTCTTTTCAGATGAAATTAAATTAATTTTATCCTGGATTATCTGGGTGAAACCTAAATGCCATCACAAGTGTCTTTAAAGAGAGAGGCAGAGGGAAATTGCACACATACACAGAGGAGAAAGCAATGTGAGGACAAAAGCAGATTGGAGTGACACAGCCACACACCAAGGAATACTAGTAGCCACTGGAAGCTGGAAGAGGCAAGGAGCAGATTCTCCTCTAGAGATTCTGAAGAGAGCATAGCCTTGTCCACACCTTGATTTTGGCCCAGTGATACTTATTTTGGTCTTCTGGCCTCCAGAACTGTGAGAGAATAAATTCCTCTTATTTTAAGTCACCCAGTGTGTGGTAATCTGTTACAGCAGCCACAGGAAACTAATACAAAACACAAAATCCCATTAGGTGCCATATTGTCAGCTGGGTGATGTCAGTTTAGTCATATTCCCATCTGAAATCTAAAACATGAGCTATCACCAATGTTCTTCATATAAAGTAGCAGGGGGATATGGGATAGAGCTAATTAGTATAAAATATCATTGCTCCATTCTCACTTCTGTAGCTACATCTGAGACCTATGTTAGAACATGTCACAAGGAACTTGCCATGAGATCATAGGTGTGAACTGAGGGACAGGTGGCAAAGCAGTTCAAGCAGGGCAATGGGAATCTGAGCTGCCTGCTTTTGCACTTTACCTATGTCTTCTGGACTTGTATGGTATCATTTATACCACTTTCACGTTATAATAGAGTGGTTCTGTGTACTTCCAATTTTATAGTCCCATGAATTAGATAACACCAATTGAAGGTGGACAGTTGGGTTGCATAATACTTTGGTATCTATGGTCAGGTGTTCAATTTCTACCAGATCCCGTAGGAAGCGAGTGATTGCTTTTATTTCAGAGACTAGTTTGTTAGCAGAAGAGGGTATGGCCTTACTCCAAAATTCTATGAGTCTATACTAATTCTCCTATTGGAAATTGCCAGAGGCTCCATATTGAGGGCAAAAGAGCTTGTTATTCAGTCTATGTAGTTTAGCTTCCTGGGGCACAGAACAAAATGGAGAATTGAGTGGATGTGTCAGTCTGCCACAGACGCTTCTAACGCCATTGGGTTTGCTAGGTCATGAGGCCAACCTGTAGAACTTCCTCTTGCTGCAGGGCCTACTCAAATCTTGCAACTTTAAGGTTACCCACTAAATACATGAGAATAGCATGCCCAAATGTGTCATCTTTCCTCCAGAATCCAAAAATGCTCACCAACTATTGTATTCCTTTCATTGTGGATGGCAGTGCAACAAAACAACTCCATTTAAAGAGGATCTCTTGACATGACCCAGACCACTGGACTCCTGGCAACTTCACTAAAAGTGACAGGCTCCTGCATTTTCATGGGATCTATCTCCAACTCTTTGGCGTACATGTTTCTTAGATTTAAGGTGCCTTCTTCTTCTGACTTAACAAGTCCCATGATCATGTCATTCTGTGAAATATCAAGGCAAAGTTCTCTCTAGACTATCTTATGACAGAGAGAAGAATTGACATAGGTTAGGCCAAGAGAATAAAGGCATATTGATATCCCTGCCATGTGAAGGAAACTGCTTCTGTTTATCTTTACTAATAGAGGGAAGGGGAAAGTGTATTTTTTAAGTCACAGGTGGCAGGGGCCCGACTGATTTCCTCCAGTGAATATACTACATTGGAAATGTCAGATGTGATTGGGATCAGGACTTGATTAAGCTTTTGATAATATATCTTCATTCTCAAAAACCCATCTGACTTTTGTATAGGCCACCAAGCAAGTGAGTAAATTGGGGATATGGTAGGATTCACCATCTCTGTAACTGTTCAAGTATTTGGGGTGACATATTCTCTGGGGATGAGGTATTGCTTTGATTTATTATCATGGCAAAGGAGGACAGTTCCAGGGGCTTCCACTTGGCCCTTATTCTGCAATAGGACTCAGTCCATATCAAGGGATTCTCTCTTACAGTTTCCTCTTAAAAGTTTTCCTATTCTTATTGTATATTCTTGGCCTACAGGAAAAATTGGATCTGAAGTCTCTCTGGACACCTTCTGAAATGGACATGTGCTAAGACTCCATATCAGATCTTCATAAGTCCCAACTCTGACCAGTGGACCTCACTGGCATTTCAGGTCTCCAGGTCTCCAGGCATTAGCATCATATAAGAGGTAGTATCTAATGACTCCATAAATTCCATCTGCTTTCCTTGTCTGGTGTAGTGATTCTCAAGGTGTGGTCCCTAAACCAGCAGCATCACCATGACCTGAGAACTTGTTAGAAATATAAATTCTGGTGTCTCCACTCCAAACTTACTTAATCAATAGGACCCAGATATCTATGTTTTAAAAGTCTTCTAGGTAATTTTGAGGCATAATGAACTTTAAGAACCACTGCTCCAGTACACAATCATTGTTAAATAACTGCAGGTACCTCTGAGGCAGGCACGGAGGAAGAGTCATGTGACCTTACAGCCAGTTCATTCCCATAGGGCCTGGCTTCCTACTCAAATAAAGTCTCTAGTTCTGTAAAGTGGCTTAAGAGTGGGCACAAGGTAAGAAGAAGTAAATCTCCACTATTGTAACTCAAGTTAATTTTATGCCCACCAGGCCTAGGATTTTTCTCCCTATATATGCCAAGATGCTCCTTAGTTGGCTGCCCTTTTATTTTGTTTCCAAGGACTCCATGATCAATTAGCAGCTGCCAAAGATCCCTAAAGGTCAAAAAATTCTGATTATTACTCCATCTCTCTGGCTTATTATGGAAATTGTGTCCACTTGGTCTATAATGAATAAGTTCCCCTACACTGCCCTGTCTGGTATTCTATTATTCCCACTGTCATCAAGGAATGCAATTCCATTGTTCCACGCCCTACCATCACCTCTGGTATACAGAGAACAGCCACCATAGAGCATTACTTCACTTTTCAAGGATACTGGCACCCATCCTTACCAATGGATTCCTTAAAGTCTTGGTTAAGGGTATGTTCTCAGGGCCCTCTTGGGTAATATAAATATAGAGTGGCTGATCAGGTTACGCATAAGCCCATTCCAGTATTACCATCTTCCTGAGACTTGATTACTTCCCCTTATTGTGCCAGAGAAGTTATATTATTCAATCTCATGGAATATGGGCCACAATTGATTGAGTCCAGGCTTCAAATAGCCATCCTAATAGATTATTAATACCACTCCTAAGTGCTCAAGGAAATACATTAAACCCTAAATCCTGAGTGAATAAACCCTTGTCAACCTAATCCAGCCTTATATTTTTTCATCCTTGGTCTAACACACATATGATTCACTCCCATATATGCTCTCCAGACTCCTGCCAATAGAAATTAATGAGATTCTACAAGTCTTTCATTGTTAAAATATTTCTTCCCCCCAGATCCCATCTTGTACTTGTCCCTCTAGCAATGTAGAGTGTAATGCTCAATATCAGACTGGAGGTAATTAGGGGTAGTAGAAGCTGCCAGAGACTTGATTTTTCTATGCATGACCTCAGCTGGATATTCAATTTCTCCTTTTCCATTTGTATACTCTCTAGGGCCATCAAAAGAAGCCAGTTGATGCCCCCATCTTTATCATTACCATTGCTGCCATAGTGATAAGTGCTGCAGTCACTTGATTGGACAGCACCAGTGGTAATTTAAGTAATCATAACACCACTGCATGCCATGGATTATCTAGGCCCCATTTCCTCCACCCCAGCAAGAGAGTTATCAATGTGTTCCTCAAATATGTAAAAGACAATTCCAGAATCCAATTTGAGAGTCAGTTCCCTCAGCCACCTTCAGTAACAATTACTATATTATTCTTAATAGGCCATAGGGAGGAAGCTAAGGGAATACTGTATTATTTTCTGTCCCAGCAGGAAACAGATGGTATATTAAAATTAGGATAATCAGGAGAGGATTTAATAAACGGGCTTTCACAAAGGTATGAACAGGGTGTGGGGAAACCATGAGAGATAATGCAATGTCTAATAAGTAACAGCAGGGGGTCTGTTACCACCCCGTAGGTATGAAAGAGTAAGCAGAGGGGTGTATACTGGAAGCAGGAGAGAGAAAGCTGGGTAGACAGGGCCACTTGCCAAGAGCTATGACATTTAACTGAGGGAGTCAGAAAGCCCATTATAATACCTTAGAGAGAGAGCCAGAGTAATAAATACCTCAACTTCCCCCTCCTGCCTCTCCACTGCAGAGGTTTCCCATTGGCAGAAACTAATCGGAAGCCAGAGAATCCATTAGATGGAGGAGAACTGGAGAAGAAATAGAAGCTATCCAGCAGAATATTAATAACTGCCAACTCCAATCTCCAGCCCTAATCTCTCTGATAAGGGTCAGACTGTTATACCCAACTCCCTGCTCAACATATCTCCTTGGATATTTATGGAACATCTTAAATTAACATATTCAAAATGGAAGTCATGGTCTTGTCCTCCTACTCTCACCTATACCTCTCCTTCTTCTGTCTTCTCCATCTTAATAAATGTCACAGTTTCCCCAATTACTCAGTTCAAAGATCTAGGAATCTAGGAATTGCATTCTTGATTTCTTTCTTTTCCTCACATCCAATCCATCATCAAATCTTGTCACTTTTGAGTGTAAAATATATCCTAAATCAGACAACATTCTATTACTGCAACCACTACCACCCTATTCCAAGTAATCACTATCATTCACCTAGACTATTAATCTTAGTTCTTGCTCTCCTACACTCTATTGTCCATGTAGGAACCAGAATTATCTTTTTCTCTTTTTTTGGTGAAGAAGATTGGCCCTGAACTAACATCTGTTCCCAATCTTCCCCTTTTTGCTTGAGGAAGATTGTCCCTGAGCTAACATCTGTGCCCATCCTACTCCGTTCTGCACATAGGATGCCACCGCAGCATGGCTTGATCAGAAGTGTGCAGGTCCATGCCTGGGATCTGAACCCACGAATCCTGGGCGTCAAAGTGGAATGCGCAAACCAAACCACTATGACAGTGGACTGGCCCCCAGAGTAATCCTTTAAAAATGTAGTTCAGATCATTATTAATATCCTGCTCAAGAGCATCACATTAAATTTAAGAGTAAAATCCAAACTCATCATGGCCTACAATGCTCTATATCATCTGGCCCCTGTGCACGTCTCTAGACATTTTCTAACACTGGCCTTCTTACTATTCTTAGAAAATACTCTAACCTATTACCATATTAGGGTCTTTGTATTTCCTGTTCCTGCTCCTTAGAATGCTTATCTCCCAGATCTTCAACTGATTCTCTTCTATCATTCAATTTTATCATGTTATGTCATATATCATGTCGTCATATCATATCACATCATATCATATCCACATCATACCCAGAGAAGGTCTTCTTTGACCACCAAACCTTAAGTAGCACACACCCCACCCTTCCCTATCCACTTACCTTGCTTTATTTTTTTTTTATTGTCTGAGATTATATTCCTTATTGTTTTGTTTATTCTCTATTTCCTCCACTAGAATAGTAAGTCCTGTAAGTATAAGGAATGTGTCTGTCTTGTTCATTTCTCTATTCTCAGTGCCTAGAACAGTGTCCAGTACCTAACAGATGCTCAGTAAATACAGTCAAACACATCATAACACTATAAATGATGTACAAAACAGTCCAACCTCATAAAATGAGCATTTACTGCAAGGTTAAGGAAATGACCAAGATAAGCCTGGGTAGCTCGGTGGTAAAGAGTCAGGGTCTAGGTCCTAGTAGTCAATTGCATTATATCTGATTTCATTTTATTGTGAAATATATTATTGGTTTTTACTGTGGTATTCTGAATACATGAATAAACAAATACATGCATAATATCAGTTTAGCGCTTTCACATAGCTATTCTAAAACACTGGTACTCAATGTACTACATATAAATTCATCATTCCCCTTCCATCCAAAAGCATGCCACTTCTCCTCTATGTATTTCTTATCTTGTAATAGTACAACAATCACTCAGTCATCAAGGTTAGAAATCATGTAAACCTTTAAGTTCCACCCAGTGAAATAAATTCAATGTCAATAACATAGGTCAAACCTGTTTCTTCCTTTTCATTTTCTGTAATACTTCCCTGGCTCAGGACCTCTTGCATGGTTTATTAATATTTCTTAATCTTACCTGTTGATTGTCTAACTCATCTTACAAGGTGTTGCAGTATCTTCCTAAAGCCTGGGTCAGTCAACCATGTCTGAAATCTTAATTGTCCAGATCTTTACTACTTGCATCCTCATATCTCAAACTCACTATGCACATTCTTATCTCCTTGTTGCTTATACTTCCTCCATCTTGGAATTCTCTGCTCTCCTTCTTCCCAATTTAACTTTTTCATTCATCCTTCAAACATAAACTTCAGTAGTATTTTCTTTATAAAATATTCCTTAATTGCACTAGTCAGATTTAATTGCTCTTCCTCTTCGACTTCAATACACATTGACTATGACTCTATCCTCTCTTGAATTATAGTTATCAATATGCTTGCCTTTGTTACTATCTTGAAATATCTTAGAAGTGAGGACTATGTCTTTTTCACCCCTTGATTTCCCCAGATTATTAGCATAACACTAAGCAATATATATAACAGGTGTCCAGTATACATTTGTTTAAATGAAATTACAAATAAATATTGGCAATTTTGCTCTCTGCTATTAAGGATGATTTCTACTGACAAGTTCAGAGTACTTCTGCAACTTTTCCAGTGACCTCCCAAAGAAGAAACAACGACCTCAAACCTCCAAAGTAGCTTCTTACCTTTTAAAATACTTTCAAAACTACTCATTGAACTCAACTGTGTTGCCATTGATCTCAACTTTTCATATAATGTTACTAGATTTTTTTTCTAGCCTTATTGAGATATAATTGATGTACAACATTGTGTAAGTTTAAGGTGTATGTGTTGATTTGATACACTTACATGTTGTGAAATGATTACCATAGTAGGGTTAGTTAACACCTCCATCACTTGACATAATTACCATTTCTTTTTTTTTGGTGAGAATGTTTCCCATTTTAAAGTGAATTCAATGCTTGTGAGTAGATATTGAGCAGAGAGAACTAAAATTTGCACTGATATTGTCGATATTCTTGCAAAGGTTATGCTTTTCAGCATAATTTTGGTTAGGTCAGCGAAACTATTCTGATGCAAGTTATAGGTGTGAAACACCTTAGAAAAGAATTCTAAAACAAAAAAAATAAATAAAACAGAGAGTTATTAAGAGTTCAAGAGTCCACATACAGGTGAAATAGGTGAGGAGGTAAAGAGGTAAAGAAGAGGAAAAGAGAAGACAGAAATAACACAGACGGAGAGAGATGAAACTTTGCAGGAATATGTTGAGTGATAGCTGCTGGTAATCTGAAAAATATTAACAAAACAGACAGGCACCATGAAAAGGAAAAAAACTGCTCAAAGCAGATAAATTGCAAAAGATTTGGAATATTAGAACAGCATGTCAGCTCTAGCATTGCCAGGAAGGAGCTGGAAAGGCAAGTCTAACAACTTCTGGAATGCCAGGAATTGAAAAGAACAGAGAGTAAAAGGACAAAATTTATTATCAGTTTTCTGAGAAGAGTGAAGACAGGGTTAATACAGAGGTTTTCTTTTTCCAGGTAAGGGGCACCAGGCTAGTAACCCTGATTTTACTACCAAATAGATCTAGCGTAGGAGTGATAGAACAGGTTCAACCCTGGAGACCTACTCTAGAAGTGGCATGATAGCTCTTTAGAGGTAAGGGAATAGTTGATGGGATGCAAATTATGGTAGCTTTTTTGTGTAATATAAAAACTATACTGGGACCACCAAATGGGATTTAAATTGAGCCAGTAATGCTTAGAGTTGTTATTTTAACTTTTTTTAAAAAAAGATGTGAGGTTTAAGTTAGAAAGGTTCCCTTTGACATACGAGAAAAAACATACAAAAACATGTAACATAATGAAAATGTTAAAAATACATAAGAAATATATAGGATCTTCTAGCCTCTATGTTATATTTACAAAATCGCTCTTAACCATTAAAGAGCTGTGGCCAAGTCTTCTAAAATAGGTCTTTTTTTTTTTCCCATTCAGGAATTTAATTTTACTAATTGGGCCTATTCAGGTACTCTGAATTTGGCTCTTGCAACTTTTTTCTCATATTAACAAATGCATTTCATTGTGGCTGCTTTTATTCCTTTCTAAATATAATGTTTGTTTACATTAACACTGACTAAATTACAGCTTTCTTTCTTTTGCTCAGGTCTGTCACCATACAATGATAAGAGGCTTGCCAATTCCAATGATGTGTAAAGCATTGTCTTATTATTTTATATCTCTGCAAAGAATTCTAGGATTTGAGTGGAAGCAATAGTAACAAAAAATGATAGTAAGAACTGAGAGAGAGAGGATTTTACATAACAAATAGCCTTTTAAAAACTCATGATAGGAAATTTAAGTTGATAATACTTCGCAGAAAGGAACACAAGAACAATGATAATCATTTTCACTTGTATTTTTGAGAAAACATGAAGCCATTTAATATCTTATATTCTTAGGTATCGAATGATTACTCTTTAAAGCTCATTTAAGAAGACAGCCTGAATGAAAACCATGCTCTAATTTTGTTTCTATTGTACCCAAAAGAGCTCCTTTCTATAGACTAAAAGTATTTGTGTAAGATTAGTGTACTAGCGGTTGGAGAGCAAAATGAGCATTTGGCTAATGGCTATTCCCTAAATTTGTAACTGAAACCATAAAGTCGTTTTGACACTGGCTAGTCAATGAGAAGTGCATTCACAGCATAATTCACAATGAAACAGTTACTGGGGGATTATTAATGACCTGCAATATAACTTTGTTTATGCTCTTCCATAGCACCATGAACAGTCACTGAGTAAACGATTTTTCGATGAAAATGATCAGGTGCCTGATTGCCTTTTTGCTTATTTCTTATATGACAAAATGGGTCTCTGCATTAGATGTTTCTTTTCCTAGGAACATATATCCCCAGGCATTTATATGGCTGACTCCTTTGCATCATTTGGGTTTCAGCTTAAAAGTTGCTCTCTTTGACCACCAATCTAAGTAGTCTTCCAGTTACTGTTCTATTTTCATTTTAGCAACTGTATTCATTTCCTCAGGCTGCCATAACAAAATACAACAGACTGGGGGGCTTAAGCAACAGAAATTTATTTTCCCACAGTTTTGGAGGCTGGAAGTTCAAACTTAAGGCGCCAGCATGGTTGGTTTCCTTTAAGGGCTCTCTCCTTAGCTTGCAAATGGTCACCCTCTTGCTGCCTCTTCACATATTCATCCCTCTGTGTACCTATGTGATGTCTCTCTGTGTGTCCTAATCGCCTCTTCTTATAAGGACACTAGTCAGATTGGGTTAGGTTCTTTTTATCCTACCTATTTGAGATAATGGGTGCTAACTAAACTTACTGTGATAATCATTTCACAATATATATTAATCAAACCATTGTGCTATACTCCTGAGACTTATACAGTGATGTATGTCAAGTATATCTCAATAAAACTGGAAGAAACTTTTTTTAAAAAAGATTGAATTAGGGTCCACCTTAAGGGCCTCATTTGAGCTTAATCACCTCTTTAAAGGCCCTGTCTCCAAATACCATCCCATTCTGAGGTACTGGCGTTAGGGCTTCAACCTTCTGAAATTGAGGGGGACACAATTCAGCCCCTAACAGCACTTAAAAATATATGAAATGATAATGTTTATATATATTTATTTGTTTATTGTCTTTCTTCTCTCATTAGAATGTAAGCTCCACGACATCCCTCAACTGTATTGTTCTTTTCTGTGTCCTCAGCACTTGTATTAGAACCTGGCACACGGTAGCCACTCAGTGTATATTTGTAGAATGAAAAAACAGGTAGATTAATGTTAAAAGCATTTAATTATCAAAACTTTCACATCTACACTATTACTACAATTTCAATCATTTGACCTTCAAGAGTCATGAAAAGAAAGCATTTAGTTTTTTTAATCTTAAGGATGCTAAGTTGATGTTATTTTCCAAACATATCTAAGACTCATCATGTATAATAAAAAGATATCTGTGTTTACTGATTATGTCTCGGATTCAGAAAGCAGTGAGAATCTATGCCCTACCTTCAAGAAAGATGCTGTCGCAAAGATTCCAACCTGCTCAGAAGGAATAGGTATCTTTGGGGAGGTTGAGGCAGAAAAAATACGATATTCTTTTTCTCTACTAATAGGGATTACCACCTCTGTGAGCTAAGAAAGCTAATTCATGACTGTGACAGAGACTACTAGTTGCTTCCTAATATCTACTCTCCCATCCCTCTTTATTAACAGAATCCTGTGTTTTAGGTGAGAACATTGGTGAGCCATCTAAATGACTAGATTTCTCAGCCTCATTTGTCACTTAATTTATGGCCATTTGATTTAGTTCTGGCCAGTGAGATAGAAAGGAAAGTGTTCAATGATACATCAGGAGAGTCTCCTTAAAAACAAAAGAAGATTGAGCCTTTTCCCCTTCCTTCTTTCATCCTCTTGCCTGGAAGATGGATGTGAAAGCTACATTCTATACCTGGGACCATGAGAATGAGGACCACATTCTAGGGGTGGTGAAGAGCTGTGCCAGAAGGAAGGATCCTGCATCCTTTATGACTTCATGGAACTGCTATAGCACACTGGACTCCTTTAATCTTGAATTAATGAACACAGAGAGAGAAATAAAACATTTTAAACTATTACTATTTAGGGATTTTCTGTTATTTTAACTAATATAATGATCAGTATCTCTTTCTATAATATTCATTAAAATCTGCAACTGGGTAGAGTCTATGATCCTTGCAAATTCTTGCCTTGATCAACGGTTTTTTCTTAAAGCCATTCCTTTAATGACTGTAACACTAGAGCATAGACTTTCCTAGAATTTCTAGATATACCACACTGTAGAAAACTGCTTAAGTTTAGTTGAGAGTTTAATTTTGTTTTTGGTCCTTGACGGCACTCTTATGCACTCCCACAGCATCATGAATTAACCCTTAAGGTAGTACTTATGACAGTGTCTTATAACTGGCAGTTTATTTTTCCATCTGCCCTACCACACTATCTACCCCTTGAGGACAGGAGTCTTGTTTACTGTTGTATCCTCAGCACTTTGTGCAGATCCTGGCCAAGTATTAAATGCTCATTTAATGACTAAATAGGCTTGCTAATATTTTATCTATCTATTCATCTATTTTCCTCATATATCTACTCTAGGAGTGGTGGATTAAAGGCAGGTTTTATTACAATTTCAATAGACTGAGTTGGACCTTGTTCATTTAAATTAAATTAGATAGCATCCCGGTGCTATTTAAATTTTACAGAATTTGTGGTGCATTAGCAGTGGTTCTCAAAGAGTGTTCCTGTACCAACATGAGCAGCATTATAGCTCTAATGGGGCTGCTTAAGAAGCTAGATAGAATGATGATGATAAAAATGTTACACAGTCATGGAGAGGCAGTATGGCATGGTTTTTAAGAAGACAAACTTTGAAATGAGAAGGGCTAAGATCAAAATTCCAGTTTTACCACTTACTATCTAGGTGAACTAATAACTCCATTTTATAGAGATTTATCAGGATTAAATGATTTAATAATTAAATCAGAAGTGGATGCATTATATTTTAAAAGTGGCAAGTTGTAAAATGGTGTATGGCACATAGAAAACGCTCAATAATTCTTAGCCGTATTGGGAATAGTTCACTATTAGGAGTTGGACATAGAACTCAGCGTCACATTTATTTCATCTTCCTGTCTAGTACAGGCTGCTGTCTTTCTTGATTTGTTATCTTATCAATTCTTTATCAACAGTGCATTCTATGATGTCGTGGTTTAAGTGGTAAAATTTGACAACGGCCTAGACTTCCAATTTATTGATGAAAATCAATGACCCACTGTAGGGTTTCCTTGTAAAATAGATCTGAATTCACTTTTGAAAGTAGTATGTTTGTTTTTATGCCTAACTTCTGTTGCAAAATACAGTATTACAGAAAAACTTTATATTTCAGATCTTAAATTTTGAATACATACATATTAACTGTGAATTTTATATTTTTTCTAAAAATATCTTTTTCTGGAAACTAGGCATTCATTTTCACTATGAAAATAAAAATTATTCTTAATACATTCTACAAAACAGTCTTCACTTTTTATTCCTCAAAGACTAAACCAAAGAGCTCTTAGCAAAGTGGCATGTTAAAGCTCATCCCACACATTGTACTGAGTGAGTATCAGTCATTTAGTACTTAAATCTGTTTAATACTACTCTCTCAGGGAGACCAAAAATGGGGAACTAGAAGAAAACTTCTAAATTTAGCATGACGGGAATAAATATCTTGGATCTAATTTGTAATTGCTTTTGTTCATTCATTGTATCCTTCAATGACACTATAATCTTATATTTTGGGAATCCAATCATTATGATGAAACCTCCAAAATTCACTTGCACAACTTTTCACTAAAATTAGTAAATAAATATGAAGCAGAATAACATTTTTTTTTCAAATTGCCATCATAATTACATAGGAATTAAATTTATCAAAAAAATGTAGATGGAACTATGTTCTAATTGGTTTACATTTAAAGATTCTTTGATCTGCAATAACAGTAATATATATTAACATGTTGCATTTTAAAGTGACACTGCCTTTCATTAATCAAGTGTCTGTATGGTTGATTAATTTGTACACGGTTTAAATTGCTATGAAAATTTATCATTCATAGCCATGATCTCCATTTACATATATGTTAATTATGGTAAATGTAATCTTTTTCTGAATCCTCTGGGCTGCATACTAAGAAGATAGAAGCGATCAGAATGACTACTTTTTCTATCACAAAGTGAACTCTTACTGTTACTCAGCACAGTCTGTTGTAGTGTCAAAGTTAGGCTAAAAACACTATAATATTTCAGTTGAAGGCAAGCCCGAATTTCAAAGATGGTATTTCCTTCTCAAGTGATTTCTTTATTCAGCAGCTATAGCATTTACAAAATCACTACCTTTACTTACCATAGTATTTAGTACCATCTCCACATGCTGCTAGATTTTTCTTCTACTTCGAAGCATTCTCTTGTACTAATTCTATTAATAAGCACAAATAAGTTTTTAATATATCTGTAAAGCAGAATGACTTGAAGTTAGTTTGAAAAGTCTTTGTAATACAATTAAAATTAATTAATTGTTATAAATAGAAACCTTTGAGGTTATAGCATTTTAAGACTACTTGGAAAGATTCTGTACAAAAAAGGCAATATATGAAAATCACTGTAAAGCTGTCTAAGAGAAGATTAGATTGAACTTTTGTTTTTGCAGGAAAATACTCGGTACTTGGGAGAACTGAGGAGTTGTTAGTTTTTATCATTTTCTAGCTAAGCATCTAAATAGCAAGATAACGCAAATGTTACTAGCTATGACACGAAATTCCTACTGCACATTTTTTTCTATGGGGTTGATCCCAGAGTATTGTATGAAGCTAGAAACCTAGTTAGGAAGCATGGGTATGGTCTTACACAGCCCCACTGTAGGTCTTTTTCTTAGGAATGGTTTCTATAGGTTTTTCCAAATCCAGAGCATGCTAACCAAGAATAATTTTGTTATTATTTTTTAAGAAGTGTTTTCCATTTGTTCTCCAATAGGAACCTTCTCTCAACAATTATTGATCTGGAGAAAATTCTAATTCATTATAAGTGAAAATGATTTGGTGACTCACTTTTTATAGTGAATGTGATAGACCTTGCTAGGCAAATGTTGGAAAATTTAATTATTCCTATTAAATGTCTTTAATTTTATGCTTAAATTGTTAGTATTTACATAATATATTCACTTCAAGAGAAGCCTCATTTCTTAGTCATAACTTAATAGAATTAAAATATCCGTCTTAGAAACCTTTGCAAGCGTAGCACCTCTGACTACCTGACGAGGCTATTTTTAAAGACCCTTGTTTGGCAATTCTCTTATAGTTAGCCTAATCAAGGGAGAAACAAACTAATATGGCACCTGTTCTGATAGATGGATGTCGTACCTTTCATCCCCTGATCTCAGACCTTGCAAGACATTTTTCAAAGAAGCATCACTTCCCTCACCACAGAAATGCATCCACCTCTAAGCTGGAAATAGCGAAAGCATAGGGCAGAAGATGAGGAATATATTATCCAACTAAAATTACAGAGAAATTTTAAGTAGGCAGAATATAATTGCCCAATTTGGAAATTAGCCAGGACACAGGGTTTAACATCATCTTTACTCTTTTGAAAAGTGCCATGGGATTTTTAATAACTGCTGGTGGTCAAGACCTTGGTTTTACCCTCATCCATTAGACGACACCTCCAGCAGTGCAGTGCCCCCTCATACCATGCTGGGGCATTGGTTCAGTACTGACTCAGTGAAAATTGTGCCACCTACTGAATCATCCACAGCTCATCTTAGAGTGCCCTGGCTTTTAGATTTTCTCTAGAGAGCTGTTATGAAAGATGGGTCCAGGCTCAATGATACTTAATTTATGAGATTTCAAGGTTTTAAATGGTTAAGATCTCAGACCTGAGTTTTAGTTTCAATTTTAACCAACCGATTTTTCAGGATTTTCCCATACTTGTGATCTATAATAATGATCTTGATGATTAAACTCTACATTATATACCTCTCTCCTTGGAAATGAGGGAATAAAGAAAATAACACACACGCCTACACAAATAGGCAGTTATATACATTGATACATTCAATGAAAAGCAGATCCCCAACCATATTTGATTCTTTTAAAATGGAAAAAGTACCACTCTTTCACTCAAAAAGAATTCATGTAAACTATATTCCACAAGGAGTTTATTTTTCTTTCTAGATTTTTAAGAACCCAGGAACAAATACTTTAAAAAGTAAATGCAAACTTTGGAAGGAGTGGACTTCACTGGCCAAATAGAGTGCATTTTGGTAAAAGAAAACCTTTATCTTAGCTTTCCAAATAAAACCTTGCCATCTACAAAAGAATTCCAATACAGCTTGACTGTTCCAAAAATAACTGAAATAAAATCAAGATTTTTAGACAAAATTCAGGAGTGTTCAAAGATAAATGATAAAACACTGATGCTTTCTGGCCTCTATATTTCATTCTACTAATTTTCTTCATCCACGTTAATGTGTGTATACCGTACACCTTTTTTTGTGTGTGAAAAAGAGCTCTTGCTATTTTCAGAAACCTTGGTCTTTGAAACAATTTTCAGAAATTCTTTTCTGGCTGCTAAAAGTATCAGTATCCTGGAATTGAGAAACTGTTTCTGAAAGTGTTTCTTGAGGTGTTACTTCTGGAAATGACATTGAGTAAATCCTGTTGCTGGTGTGTGAGAAAAAGAGATAGTTGGAAATGGTTATAAAGAATAGGTCGAGACAATACAGCTGAAGCTGCAAAACAGATTCCAACATATCCCTGTGTTTTCACTCACTCTTGCTGGTGCCAAGGATTCTCAAGTTGACACACACACTAAACACACACACATACATACACACTCACATAAGTGGTCTTATATTTTCCTTTTCTGACCTCATCAGTTTCCAACTTTGTCTATCACCTATTTTTCCTTTTGGGAATAATCTATAATGGGCAATCCATGTTAAATAGAAATCTGTCTCAATGCAAACGATCTGTTTCCCAGAACTTGCCTACATTGTTCTGCTGTGACTTGATCAATCTTTGCTGGTAAATTAATAATTCAAATATTGGAGGGTTGGCGATCAGGGAAAGAGAAACCATTGTAGTCAAATCAAGTCTGATTTGGTGAATTGCAACTGTTGTGATATGCTTAATAGCCTCCCTAAGTGCCTGGTTTGCTACCAGATGGAAAAATCAATCGTTTTCCTTTTTCATTACCAACATGAATATCATGGCTGATATTCTTCCATTGTTAAAAACGAAAATCTGAGACACAAAAGCTCTCTGGCTAGATCCAATAACTCCTAGCTAATCCACGGAAAGGTTTGTGGAAGCTGTGAACTGTCACAGCTTTGACAAATTGTTGAATGTTGCGATGACCATAACTTCCTACAGAGTTGAATTAGAAAGAGAAATGGTCTTTTAATTTCCAATGAAATAAAACAATGCATTAGACTGTGATTTTTTTCCATTTAAGTACTGGTTTTTTTCAGTATTTTTACACATTTTTTCATATACAATATTGCTATTTTGAATTCCATTACATTTTTGTTTTCAATCTTATTTTCCTTTCTAAAAATATGATTCTCTAAACCTCTATTTCCTTCCCTACCGTTCTTCTCCTCACTCTTATTCCCAACTTCCAAGTATACTTCATAAAGAAGATAATTTTGCCTAAATGTAATCCAAAAAAAAAAAAAAAAGAAAGAAAGAAAGAAAGACTAAAGAAAAGAGAAAATGTAATCATTCTTGGAAACCACCAGCTCAGTTATAATCTGGCAATATTTTAGCTAACGAACACTAGGGTCAATTTCTATTAATGATTCTTATATATGTGTACAATAAAGAATGCATTTGTCTTTCTAATCTTTTGTAAGTAAGGCTACCTCCTAAGTATAAGGAATAAAAAAATACATAAAAGACCATCCTGAATGCACAATTTGCTACATTTCTCCAATTACTGTTAACTGAAATTTGCATGTTTCTCTAACACATTTTTCTCCTATTAACACATTAATTCCTTGTAATGTGCTTCAAACAAATGATTGCAGCATACGGTTGATTTTGATATTCATTACCTCAGCCTCTTCCTCTTAGATTATGAAAATGAGCCTATGTTTCAGAGAAAAGGACAAAGGACATATAATTTCCTATACTGAATGTGAACCAAATATTTTCCTCAGTAAAATTCTTATAGTCCTAGAATCAGGTCATCAAAATTTTACACAAATTCCTGATCATAAGATCTGACAGATTAAATATAGTTTTTAAGTTAAGTGGTGAATACATACATTAGTCATTCAAGCTGTATTAAAAGCATCATGAACGTTTTATTTTTGAAGTGAAAACATATGAAAAATATGAAATATCAAATTAATAAATTCCTATGTATAGTGAATGGTGATCCCCCAAACGATATATCTAAATCAAATTCCTAGAAACTATAAATGTTACCTTAGTTGGAAAAAGGGACTTTACAAATTTGGTTTAATGAAGGCTCCTGCGATGAGGAGATCATCCTGGACTACCTAGGTGGGCCCTAAATCCAATGATAAGTGTCCTAAAAAGAGACACACAGAGGAGAGACACAAGACAGAAGAGGAAAACACAAAAGACAGAGGCAGAGATTAGAGTGGTGTGGCTATAAGCCAAGGACTACAGGCAGCCACAAAAAGTTAGGTGGGAAGTATGGAATGGATTCTCTCCCAGAGCCCCTGGAGGAGCACAGCTGACACCTCAGTTTCAGAGTTCTAGCCTCCAGAACTGTGATGGACTACATTTCTGTTGTGTTAACCCACCCAATTTGTGGTAATTTGTCAGGGCACCCTCAAGAAATGAAGACACTATATAATTTGTATTGAGATACACAATTATTGTGGTAATGGTGATAGTAGCATGGAAAAAAATCCCACCCAAAATCAACTAATAAAACTATCAAACAGATAAGTGACAGTATGAAGAGTTCATTTCATGCATTTAATACATCAGCAGCATCCAGTAGATTAAGTGATCTAAATCTCCCACAAGAGCTAATATCCAACCTTAAAAGCTAATAATTTACCTCTACTTTCCTCAAAATAAGTACAGGGGTGAATCAGATAATAAAATCTTATAAACCTGGACCACAATCATCCCAAAAGCCCTGAGGTGAAAAGAGATGACACGTTCCAACAAGTGAAAGCAAATAACAAAACCCCAAAAACTCACGTGTTCAGAATGTGGTTTGAGGGAAATGGAATGTCTAGAAAAGAGGCCTAAGAAACGAGCAAGAACCAAACCATGCAGGTCTGAGTTCCCGAAGAGACGGCAGGGGCCCATACGAAGCTAGTGAAGTAGTAAGCTACTGCGGGACACGGTCCCGATTTTGTTGATTTTTACATCCTCAAATCCTAACGATGTTCTGGGACATAGTTGATAATGCTATATAGTCTGAATGGGCAAATTAATTTTACAAATAAGATTTCAGAGTGTTCACTTGAGGGAGCGCCCCATGGCCGAGTGGTTAAGTTTGTGCCCTCTGCTTCGGTGGCCCAGGGTTTCGCTGGTTTGGATGCTGGGTATGGACCTAGCACCGCTCATCAAGCCATGCTAAGGGGGCATCCCACATAGCACAACTAGAAGGTCCTACAACTAGAATATATACAACTATGTACTGGGGGACTTTGGGGAGAAGAAGAAAAAAAAAACCCAACTTTATTTCAGAGTATTTACTTGACAATCATCTGTTTTTGAGCATTCTCAAAAACTTTCTGGGTGCTGGTTCTTTCCACTACATGGTAAGTTGCTTAAGATCCTTTTACTATTATATCCTGGCGAGTGGTAGTAAATGCTCAAGAAATAATGTTGAATGAACAAATGAAACACCCAATTATTTTTCAGTGGAATATTGGATGCTTTTTTGGTAATAGGTAGATGGGGATCGGGGACCAGGTGAGGGTCTGAACTAACTTGGGTTACATCATATGTGAGTGACACAGTACTGGCCTTGGTGACATGGCCTGCCATGGCATGCCAACTGTCTTGTTCTTTATAGTGTCTTTTGGCTGTAAGGATAGATTTTCCTTGTCCTGCTCTTCTTACTAGGCCCCGAGTCCATACCCAGCGTAGAATATCTGCTGCCCCTATTCCTAGCTATGACGCTAAAATTTCTTATAATTGACAAACTAATTATAATTTCAAATACTCTCTCAAGGTACTATACTAGGCAATATTTTGTTAGTCTAATTCTAGCAACCGTATGCACATCATGAAATAAACTTACATTTTAATATAATATTTTATTTACACATTTCACTAATTAAAACTCTTTCAATTTGTTAAATTGAATGTTTTATAATAATGCTCTTATATCGAGAAGACCAGAATTTCTAGAGCATGACCAGAATTTCTCCATTTCTCAGCAAAAGGAAATCAGTTCCTTATAATTACAAGAGTTATAGAATTCACAGAAAGAAGTTATATTTGAAATTCAGTAGCATTTAGATGATAAAATAATTTTTCATATTTGTATAAGTTGTTGAGGCTTATTTCAGTTGCAAACTGATTCAGGCTTTCATATTATAGCCTCAGTGTAAAAATTAAAAAAATAAAAGGTATGTATACAATAAAAAGAGATATATCAATGTGTATGCATAGACAAATGTACGCTTAAAGAAATACTTAAAATACTACACAGAACTTCAGTTTCTTAACATTATGAAACAATTTTTTCCCAACTCCCAGAAAATCCTATTCTTTTGGAGAGAAAATATTTATTAGAACCAAAAATGTTCATACAAGAGTAGCAGGTATTTATTTCTGTATATCGTGAGAGTTATATTCAAGCTTATGCTCAAGCTTTAAGATAACAAAAGTGTAAGCTCTAGGGTGGAACAAAAGAAGGGAAAAAAATCCCAGAAGTTCCCAGAGGTAGTTAGGAATAAAAGAAAGATAGGAGAAATGAGGGAATCAAAGAAAAAGGAATGAAGATTCAAGGATGGGTAAATCTCCTCTTTACTTAGCTTTTCAAAAGGTTTGTGATAACCAGCTTTTGTGTAAATGGATTTGATGGCTCTGGGCTGAAGGTGACTGACAGCTGAATCTAGCCCCCCTCGGGAGTGTCACCCTGGGGATTGCCATTGTTGCAGGCTGTTTCTTCAGACTGACCCAGAAGAATCATTATCTCAAGAGGACTCTAACAACAGCCACCCCCGAGCAGCCTAGGAGCTAGAAGTAAGCAACTTCGTCTCTCCCTTGAGCAATAATTACAATGGGGAGGCGAACAAGGGGTGTTACTGAATTGAGCTTAAGTCTTTCTGCAATCCCCAATTAAAAAAAAAAAAAAATTAAAGTATTCAAGCATCCAGAGATTTTTCCCAAGCAAAAATGTCTGAGAATCCCCCTCATCTTGTGTTCATTGGAAAAATAAACAGACCTCTGGGTCCTCCTCAGGTAGGTAAATGCTTTAGTCTTTCTTTTTTAAGTAAAGCTAATGTGCTTACTTTGGGACTACTTCCGCTAAATCGTTTGTAGTCAGCTAAAATCTGGGGCATTGCCTTAATATCATATGAAACCAATCCCATCCCCACCAGACTGTCACAATGGCGAGTTCACGGAGGTATTTCACCCATCTAGTTACTATGGGGTTCTGCCCCCAAATTCTCTGCTGCCACTCTCTAGGAGCCAGCTCCACGGGGCTTCCCATGCCCTACAGTGGGGGGCCTGGAGAGCAGGCAGTCATTTCTCTTCCTCTAAACCTGTAAAAAGGCTCCACAGGTGCCCTCAGGGTAGTAAAGTAGTTATCATAATCAGACTAGTTATTTGAAAGAAAAAAAAACTAATAAACTATCAAAAGGTTATAATCACAATCAAGCCACTTTCAATTGCTCTACCTCACCAGTCCCGGTCTCCATCTGAGTTCGGCCTCCATCTTTTCTGGTAGAGGACGAGACTTCCTGTCTGAAGAGGAACCAATTAGAGAACTCAGTAGAAACTCTGGGACCTCTTCTAAGGGAATGGGCGCTGTTTCTGTTCGGCTGAATGATTTCCTAAGTTAAAGAGACAGATAAAACAATCACTTCTGAAAATAAATCTTATTTTGCCATAATGAAATTCAGCAAGTTTTCAGTTGTCCATGATTTAAAATTATTTGGAGAATAATCGGAAAACAACATGAGGGAGCTGTTCTGGCCTCACTCTCTTGCTTCTCCTTTCCTACTTTGCCTGCATGTGTTGGTATTTAACTTTTCCTTACTCATTTCTCTCTCCTGCTTCTATATCCTTATTTCTATATCAAAATACTGTAGAAAGTAAGCCTCATGAGGCCAGGGACTTAGCATAATGTCTAACATAGGAAGAGATCAATCTATGTTTGCTGTATTTTGATCCCTGCTTTGAAATGAATTGTTCTTAATTTCTTTTCATTTTTTTGTAGTAACTTATTATTTTTTAGTATTGTTTTCTTTTTTTCTTTCTCTTTTTTTTTTTTTTAAAGATTTTATTTTTCTTTTTTCTCCCCAAAGCCCCCTGGTACATAGTCGTGTATTTTTAGTTGTGGGTTCTTCTAGTTGTGGCATGTGGGATGCTGCCTCAGCATGGCTTGATGAGTGGTGCCATGTCCACACCCAAGACTGGAACTGGGGAAACCCTGGACCACCAAAGCAGAGCGTGTGAGCCCAACCACTCTGCCACAGGGTCAGCCCTTATTTTTTTTCTTTTTAAAATTGGTTAGATTGTTGTGGGATGTATTAGCCTTTGTGAAGAAAGATTCTTGAACTTGGGGCTTGAATCTTGATTCCATTATGTCCAAGTCCAGCAAATTACTTAACATCTCTGAACTTCTGTGGGCTCACCTAGAATCATTTTTTAACAGGATGGTTTATGAGGATTCAATGAGATAACTGTGTAAAAGTCCCTGCGTCATAGTAGATATTCAGTAAACAATGCCTTGGGCAAGAGAAAACATTTCTGATAGTAAAATAGTTTCAAGGTAACAAAGAAGCTTAAGAATCTAACTGGAAAGCGAAAATTCTCTTGTCCCATTTCAGCAGTGCCACTGACTGGGATATGATTCCACGAACATTTCTTTACTATGTCTGTTATCATCATTTGTAAAATGGGATAATGAATTTGCCCCGTGTACTATTAAAAACAAGATGACAGGCCCCAAATGAAGTTGCTTATGGTAAGCCTTACACCTCCAAGCCGAGAGTTAATTACAGTTCTGGCTGTCCCAGGAAGGGAATCCTAAACCAGTCAGTCAGGAATTGCCTGATGACACTAGTTAGGATTCTGCCTGATAGACCCCTGCCATCCCCTAAAGGAAAATGATCTTGGAATAAGCAACCTAGTTTTTTGCCTAGTATCACTTCCCTGTTCCAGCTCCCGTCTGCCTGTGTCTTTCATTTTGCACAGCTCCTCAGAGCTCCTTTCCATCTCTCAGATTAGATGCTGCCTGATTTGAATTGATGTTTGCTCAAATAAACTCTTAAAATTTTTAATATGCCTCAGTTTGTCTTTTAACAGCACACTTGATAAATAACGTAAAACACCATGGTGATAAAAAATATTGTATGTCAACTTTTATTATTCTATTTTGTATGATAAAATGCTGTTTTAGACCAGAGAATGAGTTAGCATGCAAAACTTTATTGTGTTAATTAAACATAGGATTGTGTTCAATCATTAGGTTAATTTTCCCTGAACATTCTGTAGTCTTTATATGAGAGTTACTATTAACTAACACAGCTTGACAAATGCTTCTATTACTCGATTTGTGCGTGGTGCTATTTTCGGTGAAGAGAAATTATTAGAAATAACACTGGTTAATAGGAATGGTATTCAGGAGCTTTTAATGTAGCTTTAGATAGATCAGACCTGCTTGTGAATGTTTCTCTGAAGTCTGAAAATAATGACCACGTTCAGTTCTTGGTCTCGCAAAAAATAACTGGGCCAGGCAACCCCAAGAAGGTTGCAGATTCCAGCTCAGTAGGAGACTGACCTATTCCTCAGAAAGATAACGCTGCTGTCGAAGGCCTGTTCCTCCACCACACACAAAATTGAGCTGCACAGAAAAGTGGAGGTATCAGTGTTGCAGGTTGAGGAAGGAAGGAGAATATATGGAAAAGGAAAAGATGGTCTCATAACAACGACCTGATGAGGAACAAATAGGATAGAGATTAAATCAATGTGCTATAGATTCGGCTTGTAAACTGTTAACACTGTTTAGCTATTTTCTTGCCTTTGTGACCCTGGAAAGCTATTCACTCTGTTATGTTTATTTACTTACCTGAAATAAGGGTGCAGTAGGCTTACTCTTCACTTAAAGTAAATTATTTTAAAGACCTCAGGTAATAATTCCTGTGTGAATAATACATGAAGAATTTAAATTCTTGACACTTGTGTCTTTCAACTTACAGTATGACCACTAAAGGAATGGTAGACTGGGTTGGGCAAAAAAGAAGAGGAGAATTTAGACAGAAATCACTGTCGCCTCAGTACATACATTTCCTGAATGATTACTCCCCTCTTAGTCTCCCTCTCACATTTATTTGCTTGTTTTCTTGCTTTTTTCTATTTGGGGGGCAATGTTAACAGAAAACTCACTAGTGAATCTTACCTTCACTGAGGTGCCTCCCAAGGTAAGATTTTAGAGGAGAATTCTTGAGGAAAACTCAGAATGAGTAAAGAGAGCTAACTAGATAATACCCATAACAATCAAGGCTTAAGCTGGGCCAGCCCAGTGGTGGTGGCGTGGCGGTGAAGTTCATGCGCTCCACTTCAGCAGCCTCAGGGTTTGCAGGTTCAGATCCCAGGCACAAACTTAGCACCATTAGTCAAACCACGCTATGGCAGCAACCCACATAAGATAGAGGAACATTAGCACAGATGTTAGCTCAGGGCTGATCTTCCACACACACACACACACACACACACAACCTTAATTTCATAAGCAGTTTAAAATGCCAAATAGAACCAGAATGGTATCAAGATGAGGCCTCTAGACATGGACTCTGAATATGTTAGTGTCAGACTTGAGTGCATCACTTACTAGTGTGTGACTTTGGACAAGTCGTTTCCCATCTCCAAATACAATTGTATGTGTAGAAGAACACACACAAAATATATATGGAAATTCCAACATCGTGTTTTCATAATGTCTCAAAACAAGTGCAGGATGCTCTGGAAGCCTCTCTCGAGCCAGCTCATAGGCAAATCTGTGCTTCCCCCTCCCCAGGACAGCAGCTCCACATTTATCTATTTTACATGCTGTTGACAGCTGCAATTTTATTTCATTGATTTTAAAGGTTCTGCTGCTACGGACAGAATTTGAAACATACCTACAACTGGTATGTACACTCTTTAATCAAGATAATATCAACTGCAATATGTTTAACACTATGTAAAAAACGCTGAGAAAACATCAAAGGCAGGGGCAAGGATGTTACTGTGAGGTGGGCCAGATGACCATATTTTAATACCTTTCGAACTTTTTGGTCTCAAGACTAGTTTATACTCTTAAAAATTGTTGGCTACCCCAAAGAGTTTACCTAGATAATACCCCCAGACACAAGAATACACAAACACAAATTCCATCAGCCACCAGGGTGATGATGTCATCACATGTAATGTAGCCTCTGGACAGTCCGCTGGACACTCACGAGACAATGAAAGTGAAAAACAACAACTTCTTGGTTTTGTTATGAAAATAGGTCTGACTTCATGAGGGCCCGAGAGAGGAGTCCCCAAAGGAACTGAGACCACAGTATGAGAACCACTGACTTATTATTTTGAAGGAAAAACTAAGGTACTGAATTATATATTAAGTTGGGTGTGTATTTTTCCATCTCTGCTTCAGGCTCAAAGGAAATTGGAATGATGAATGAGATCTACTTTGAGGAGATTTCATAGAATGCTTTCAGCAATATCTTCACTCCTTAAACCTATGTTTTAAGATCTTTAAAAAAGTTACATGGGCTTCTTTCCTTGAAGCATAGCAGCCATTCTTCTCTCCCATGAAGCAAAAATCAACCACTCATTTCTTGGGGCTGTCCCCCTGGCCGAGTGGTTAAGTTCACGCGCTCCACTGCAGGCGGCCCAGTGTTTCATTGGTTTGAATCCCGGGCACAGACATGGCACTGCTCATCAAACCACGCTGAGGCACATCCCACATGCCACAACTAGAAGGACCCACAACGAAGAACATACAACTATGTACTGGGGGGCTTTGGGGAGAAAAAGGAAAAAGAAAAAATCAACCACCCATTTTGGTTAAAATGGAATTTGGACCTCTCGTTTAGTCATTGACAAAATGTTTTGATTTCATTACTTTTTTTCGGGTCTGTATATGCTGAAAAATGAGTCCCTGTCAGTCAATAAGGAGACATTTCAGAAAGTTAGAGGGATGGGCATTATCACACGGATGTGCACGCTTTCCTTTAACAGAGTGGCTCCATTTTACGTTATCCTGTAGTGCTCGGTTTCTTTAAACAACTCGTTATAGTGCTTACTTAACATTTCAATAAGACATTTTAATTAGGCACAATTGGCTCCTTTTGTCTTTAAAACATTTTTTTAAGTTATCTGCCCATTTTTAAGCAAAGACAAAAGCTTGTCAGTTCCCAAATGTACTTTCTCTGCTTCACTTTGAGGACATCTGTAGCCTGAATAGTTTTTAGTCCCTCCCAACAGGTCTCCTCTCAGCTGCTCTGTGTTTTTACATCTCTCAAGAGGGGTTAATTCTTTACAGCTGTATCCTGCCTTCCAAGAATCTCACATGTGCAAATTATTAATCTTTTTCTATTGCTACAGTAACTCCCCAGGCCATAAACACCCCCTACCTAAAACTGGCCCTTTTCCAAGAAAAACTTTGGTATTCTCTCCCTGAAAAGATAATTTGGTCTCCCGCGGCTTATATTGTTATTTAGCACAATTGTTAAGGTACAGAGTCTTACTTCCAAACAATTATTTAGAAATAGAAATGTAATCTTCAAGTTTAAACCTGTATTCACTGTTGTATAACTTGTCTGAATTTTAGATTCCATTTGTTAAAAAAATAAGACTGCTTATAGTTTTTACAAGTATATTTTTCAATATTTTTTAATTTCAGCATTATGCTAATTATATCAAATAGGATTTTTTTTTTTTTTGGTGAGGAAGATTCACCCTGAGCTAACATCTGTTGCCAATATTCCTCTTTTGTTGCTTGAAGAAGATTGTCTCTGAGCTAACACCTGTACTAATGTCCCTTTATTTTTTTGTATGTGAGATGCTTCCAGAGCATGGCTGACAAGCGGAGCAAGTCTGTGCCCAGGATCTGAACCCACAAACCCTGGTCGCTGAAGCAGAGTGTGCAGAACCTTAACCACTCGGCCACGGGGCCAGCCCCTCAAATAGGATTTTTTTAATAGAAAAAAATACTGTTAAGCCTTTCCTTCAGTGTAAGTAAATTACATTTTTTCAAATGTGACTTGTATGCATTTATACTTGTAATATATACCATGTATACTTTGGTGTAAAAATATACTGATGTTCATTTGTAAGGAAGAAAAACAGAACATTACGGTAAGACAATTTATATTATTATACAAATAAGTTTGGTCAATCATAGCCAAGCTTCTCAATTTTAATATAAAATATACTTTATTCTAGATTTTTATATCCTTCAAGACTCATTGCCACTGCTTGACCATTTCTCTCTGCCTCCATGATCCATGTTTCGATTTCTTCTCCATTCCTTAGCTATTGGTTGAATACTCTTATGACACCTCCAGCCTGCAAAGTAAATCATTTATTTTAAAAGTTAGATATGTCATAATAAAGCATTAGGAAATTCCAGGAATTGCATTTCTCAGTGATTACACGCCTCTAGTGGTGTTCTGAGGCACAAGGCAGAGGGGCCGGTGATTTTTACCACCTGACAAGTGCAATAATCCCCCAGAACTGCAGGGCCTGAAGCATCTTACTGCTGTTATGAAACAGAATTTATAAATAAAAATAAGGAAAACAGCCGGAGCCATGCACTTCCTAGGCTTCACTGACATTGATTTGACAGCCAATCAGAAATTTCCATTTATGCCAAGATTGCCAAACCAATAATTTTAGCAATAAAGCCTACTCTAAGAAGTATTAAAATGGTTTGCTTCCAATATGTACTTAAACACAAAGGAAGTTTAAAGGTAGGTTCGTTATAATTCAGACATACAATCATTTTAATATATACAGAAAACCTCCCTGTAGACCAATTAAAAGGAGCTTCCAAACAATACTGACTCTTAATTCGCATAATACTATAACTCAAGCAAGTTAAATTTCAACATTTTTAGATAACCTGTATAAGAGTAGAAAAAAAGGGATTAGGACAATAGTGAGATTTGAATTGCATTTTGTATTATTTCAACTGCATTTTAACGGGCTTTATGACTGAAAGAGGGAATAAGAATGCAGAAGGGACAAACTTGTGTAGATTATTTTTTCATTACATGCATTATTCCAGTTTAAAAATGTCAGTCGCCTGTCATGTTAACTAAGAATGCATTCACTATTGTACATATCTAAAGCTGGAGTTAAACTGAGAATTTTGCAAAGGACAGATACAAAGAAGTGATTTTTCCTTCTCTCTGTATATAAAAATAGAACTTTCAGAAATGTCATGGCTGACACATTTAGCTGCTGGACATTGAAAATCCTCTTTCTGACTCACAACCTGTGACTGGAACTCTGTCAGAGTAATCAAGAGATGTTACACTATAGAGCACAAACAGGAGGGGAGATTTGGCTATTTGGCCTTGTTTTTAAAGCAAAAGAGATTTAAATTTGAATCATAACGTAAATAAATGTTTCTTATACTCATTTTTAAAATACAGAAAAAGAATTAACTGTTAAGATGTTTGTGCAGCTGATAATCTAATTTAACCAGTATTTTATGGGTATGTGGACTACTGAAACAGTATAACATGGTGAGAGAGAAACACAACTGAATAAATACCTCCTGTTTGCTGGATTATTTTTCTGAGGTTGTACTGCAATTAGTGATGACCGTAAAGGAATACGATGAACCTTCAAAAAACACAACCACCCTTCAGAAATGGAAAGGCAATTCTTGGATAATATTCGTCTCTTTTTGATCATGTATGTAATTAGGGTCCCTCTTTGCAAGAGAAAGCATAGGACTTGAGGCACACATTATATGTTTCCCCAGTACTCCATAAAAATTCAGAAATGCTGTATATTCAGGTTTCTGTTATGTTTATGAGTGTTTCCACCAGTGCATACTTTAGGAAAGATTGTGTCGTAATTGTCAGTTAAAAACAGAATATGACTGAATGGACATTAATATGAGCATTCATGCAGTGGATGAAATCAGACTAGATAAGTTCTTAAGAAGTATTCACAAAATTGTTCTTGGCATTTTAAAATTACCATAAGGTGTGTCTTTTTGACTTTCCCTCACTTTTAGAAAGAGCAACATCTATACTTTTCAAGGTGAATGAATGACCTTAAGCTATTTAGGTCTGCTAATGTAGTTAATTACAATACTATAATTTAGGGGAAGATAGTCCAATTTTCAATTGGTAATTGATTTAGGCTCCAACTTTTATATATTTATACTTGTTGGAAAGGGCATCTTTAATGAAACTGCAGAACCTAGTCATATTTGTGTAAATGAAACAAGGTAGCTTCATTCTCCCCCATGTCCATATCTTTCAAGTCTGGTTGACCATAGGCGAAGCTAGGAAGTAAATGTTTGTCTGGTGACGTGGTGGAAAGAACTGTGGCTTTAGAGTTAAATTCAAATTCTGCCTCTGACAGTTACTGGCTGTGTGACCTTGGACAAGTTACTTAACCTTTATGAACCTAAATTTTCTCATCCTTATAACAGGGAAGATACCCAGCAGCTCATAGGCTGTGAAGTTTAACAAATCAGGTAATAACATGAGGCTAGCACAGTGTCTGGCCTCAAAAAGATGCTTGATAAAACAAACTACTCTTTCTTTCCTTGATGCCATTTCAAAATTCATGTTTTGCCCCTTCTTGGCCAAATTGTAAGTGCCTTAATTTTCCTATGTCCACATTTCCCGGGAACATTTCCCCCCTAAAAAAACACTTTTGACCTATTAGTCCAAGTTCATCCAAATGAGCAATACCTCATTCTCTAATTTTCCTTGAATGTATCTGTCCACTAGAGCATAACTATTCTAGTACCCATTCTCTCTGGTTTGAATCTTTTTAGTAGAATCTTACCATTCTAGTAACTAACAGATTAATATATTCTTATTAACTTAAAGAATCACAGAATTTTAGGACTTGAAGGGACCTGCTAAATTGGAGATTGCAAAATTCAGTGCCTGCAGGGCTGGGCAGATACAGTGAATGGGTGAGATGGGCTGGGTGAGCGTGCGTATGCATGTTTTACACTGAAAAGTAGAACTGAAACCAACTAGAGGACTTGCCTCGGTAGAGGGCAGTCACTACCCAGCCTGAGCTGAGTATGGCTGCGTGGAAATTTGGGCAGTGCGTTGGGCTGGAGTTTTTAGTTTTTCAAGAAAAAAAATGAAATCCAGATTTTCAAAAAAAATTTTTTTTGAGCTCATAACAGTTTATATCATTGTGAAATTTCACTTGTACATTATTTCTTGTCTGCGACCACGTAGGTGCTCCCCTTCACCTGCTGTGTCTCCCCTCTACCCCCCGTCCCCTGGTTACCACCGAACTGTTTCCTTTGTCCGTGTGTTTGTTTATATTCCACGTGAGTGAAATCATCTGGTGTTTGTCTTTCTCTGTCTGGCTTATTTCGCTACACATCATTCCCTCCAGGTCTTTCCATGTTGTTGCAAATGGGATGGCTTGTCTGTTTTTCTGACTGAGTAGTATTCCATTGTATATATATACCACATCTTCTTTATCCAATCATCAGTTGATGGGCACTTGGATAGTTTCCATGTCTTGGCTATTGTGAATAGTGCTGCAGTGAACATAGGGGCACATATGTTACTTTGGATTGTTGATGATTTTCAGTTGTTTGGGTAGATACCCAGTAGTAGGACAGCTGGGTCATAAGGTAGTTCTATTTTTAGTTTCTTGAGGAATCTCCATGCTGTTTTCCATAGTGGCTGCACCAGTTTGCATTCCCACCAGTGGTGTATGAGGGTTCCCTTCTCTCCACACCCTCTCCAACATTTGTTACTTTTAGTCTTAGTGATTATGATGATTTTAACAGGCGTAAGGTGGTATCTTAGTGTAGTTTTGATTTTCATTTCCCTGATGATTAGTGATGCTGAACATTTTTTCATGTGTTTATTGCCCATCTGTAAATCTACTTTGGAGAAATGTCTGTACATATCCTCTGCCCATTTTTTGATTGGGCTGTTTGTTTTTTTGTTGTCCAGTTGTGTAAATTCCTTATATATTATGGAGATTAACCCCTAATGGGATATATGATTTGCAAAAATTTTCTCCCAATTGATGGATTGTCTTTTGGTTTTGATCCTAGTTTCTTTTGCCTTGCAGAAGCTCTTTAGTCTGATGAAGTCCCACTTGTTTATTTTTTCTTTTGTTTCCCTTGTCTGAGAAGACATGGCATTCTAAATGATCCTTTTAATTTCAATGACAAAGAGTGTACTACCTATATCTGGTATTTAGGTATATTTTTTATATATATATATATATATGGTATTAGGAAGGTATTATCTTCCAGGAGTTTTATGGTTTCAAGACTTATCTTGAAGTCTGATCCATTTTGAGTTTATTTTTGTGTATGGTGTAAGATAATGGTCTACTTTCATTCTTTTGCATGTGGCTGTCCAGTTTTCCCAGCGCCATTTGTTGAAGAGACTGTCTTTTCTCCATTGTATGTTCTTGGCTCCTTTGCCAAAGATTAACTGTTCATATATGTGCGGTTTTATTTCTGGGCTTTCAGTTCTGTTCCATTGATCTGTGTGCCTCTTTTTGTACCAGTACCATGCCATTTTGATCACTATGGCTTTGTAGTACATTTTGAAGTCAGGGATTGTGATGCCTCCAGCTCTTTTTTCTCAGGGTTACTTTAGCTATTTGGGGTCTTTGGTTGCCCCATAGGAATTTTAGGATTCTTTGCTTTATTTCCATGAAGAATGTCATTGGGATTCTGATTGGGATTGCATTGAATATGTAGATTGCTTTGAGTAGTATGGACATTTTAACTATGTTTGTTCTTTCAGTCCATGTGCATGGAATCTCTTTCCATCTCTCTATATCATTATCTATTTCTTTCAGTAATGTCTTATAGTTTTCATTTTATAATTCCTTCGCCTCCTTAGTTAAATTTATTCTTCGGTGCTTTATTCTTTTTTTAACGATTGTAAATGGAATTGTATTCTTGGATTCTCTTTCTGTAAGTTTGTTATTAGTGTACAGAAATGCAACTGATTTTTGTAAGTTGATTTTGTACCCCGCAACTTTACCATAGCTGTTAATTATTTCTAATAGTTTTCCAATGGATTCTTTAGGGTTTTCTATATAGAAGATAATGTTGTCTGCAAACAGTGAGAGTTTCCCTTCTTTACTCCCCATTTGGATTCCTTTTATTCCTTTCTCTTGCCTAATTGCTCTGGCCAAAACCTCCAGTACTATCTTGAATATGAGTGGTGATAGTGGACACCCTTGTCTTGTTCCTGTTCTCAGAGGGATGGTATTCAGTTTTTCCCCATTGAGTATGATGTTGGCTGTGGGTTTGTCATATATGGCCTTTATTATGTTGAGGTAATTTCCTTCTATCCCCATTTTGTTAAGAGTTTTTATCGTAAATGGCTGTTGAATGTTGTCAAATGCTTTCTCTGCAGCTGTTGAGATGATCATGTGGTTTTAATTCCTCACTTTGTTAATGTGGTGTATCACATTGATTGATTTGCGGATGTTGAACCATTCCTGTGCTTCTAGAAAAAATCCCATTTGATGACGATGTATGATCTTTTTGATGTATTGCTCTATTCGGGTTCCCAATATTTTGTTGAGGATTTTTGCATCTATGTTTATCAATGATATTGGCCTGTAGTTTTCCTTTTTTGTGTTGTCCTTGTCAGGCTTTGGTATCAGAGTGATGTTGGCCTCGTAGAATGTGTTAGGAAGTGTTCCATCTTCCCTAATTTTTTGGAATAGCTTGAGAAGGATAGGTATTAAATCCTCTCTGAAAGTTTGGTAGAATTCCCCAGGGAAGCCGTCTGGTCCTGGGTTTTTATTCTTTGGGTGCTTTTGATTATTGTTTCAATCTCTTTACCTATGATTGGTCCATTCAGATTCTCTATTTCTTCTTGATTCAGCTTTGGGACGTTGTAAGAATCTAAGAATTTATCCATTTCCTCTAGAATATCCATTTTGTTGGCATATAGTTTTTCGTAGTATTCTCGTATAATCCATTGTATTTCTATGGAGTCCGTTGTTATTTCTCCTTTTTTATTTCTAATTTCATTTATCTGAGCTTTCTCTCTTTTTTTCTTTGTAAGTCTGGCTAGGAGTTTGTTAGTTTTGTTTATCTTCACAAAGAACTGGCTCTTTGTTTCATTGATACTTTCTACTGCTTTTGTTGTTGTTGTTGTTTCAATAGCATTTATTTCTGCTCTGATTTTTATTATTTCTTTCCTTCTGCTGACTTTGGGCTTTGTTTATTCTTCTTTTTCTAATTCAATTAGGTGTAGTTTGAGATTGCTTATTTGGGTTTTTTCTTAATGGTTAAGGGGAGGCTGTATTGCGATGAATTTCCCTCTTAATACGGCTTTTGCTGGATCCCATATGAGTCGGTATGGCATGTTTTCATTTTCATTTGTCTCCAGATAGTATTTAATTTCTCCTTCAATTTCTTCGATGATCCATTGGTTGTTCAACAACATGTTGTTTAGTTTCCACATCTTTGTCCTTTTCTCAGTTTTATTCTTGTGATTAATTTCCAGCTTTATAACATTGCGATCGAAAAAGATGCTTGTTATTATTTCAATCTCCTTAAATTTATTGAGGCTTGCCTTGTTTCCCAACATATGGTCTATGCTTGAGAATGTTCCATGTGTACTTCAGAAGAATGTGTATTCTGCTGTTTTTGGATAGAGTCTTCTATATATGTCTATTAAGTCAGCTGGTCTAGCTTTTCATTTAATTCTACTGTTTCCTTGTTGATTTTCTGTCTGTATGATCTGTCCATTGATGTGAGTGGAGTGTTGAGGTCCCCTACTATTATTGTGTTATTATTAATGTCTTCTTTTAGGTTTGTTAATAGTAGCTTTATGTACTTTAGTGCTCCTGTGTTGGGTGCATAGATATTTGTAAGTGTTATTTCTTCTTGATGGAATTTCCCTTTGATCATTATATACTGCCCCTGTATATCTCTCTTTACCTGTCTTATCTTGAAGTCTACTTGTCTGATGTAAGTATTGCAACACCTGCTTTCTTCTGTTTGCCATTAGCTTGGTGTATTGTCTTCCATCCCTTCACTCTGAGCCTGTATTTGTCATTGGAGCTGAGATGTGTATCTTGGAGGCAGCATATTGTTGGGTCTTGTTGTTTAAGCCATCTCACCACTCTGTGTCTTTTTATTGGAGAATTCAATCCATTTACTTTTAGGGTGATTATCGATATATGAGAGCTTGATGTTGCCATTTTATCACTTGTTTTCCTGTTCTCCTGTATTTCCTTTGTTTCTCAGCCTGTGTATTTTGGTCTACCAGTTGACCTATGTAGTTTTTTTATGTTGTGTTTATTTGTTTTCTCCTTATTTATTATTTGTGTCCCTGTTCGGCTTTTTTGTTTAGTGGTTACCCTGAGGTTTTTATTCAAGATCTTGTGGATAAGATAGTCCCTTTTCTGATGGCCTCTAATTTCCTTAGACTAAACTGATTCAGTCCCTTTCCAATTCCCCTCCTAAGTTGTTTTTCTTACATTTTATTCCATCTTGTGTTATGAATTTGTGGTTAAAATGACAAGATTATCTTTGTTTTTGGTGTTTTCCTTCCCTTTGTCTTTAATGCTATACTTGAGTATTTGCTATCCTGCTCTGATTCTGTCTACCTATTTAATTCCTTACTGTGTGCTTTGTAACCCCTTTCTCTTTTTTTTTAGGTATGAGGGCCTTGTTGAGGATTTCTTGTGTGTGGGGGGGGGCGGGTCTCATGGCTACGAACTCACTTAGCTTATGTTTGCCTGGGAAGTTTTTATTTCTCCATCATATCTGAAGGATATTTTTTCTGGATAGAGTATTCTTGGCTGAAAGTTGTTGTCCTTCAATGATTTGAATATGTCATTCCAGTCTCTCCTAGCCTGAAAGGTTTTTGCAGAGAAATCCGCTGAAAGCCTGATGTAGGTTCCTTTGTAGGTTATTTTCTTCTCCCTTGCTGCCCTTAGTTTTCTTTCTTTGTCATTCACTTTTGCCAGTTTCACTGCTATATGCCTTGCAGTTGGTCTTTTTCCATTGACATATTTAAGAGATCTGGCAGCCTCTTCTACATGGATTTCCTTCCCTAGGTGTAGGAAATTCTCTGCTATTATTTCTTTGAACAAGCTTGCTACTCTATTCTCCTCTTCTCCTTCTTGAATACCTATAATTCTTATGTTGCATTTCCTAATTGAGCCAGATATTTCTTGGAGACTTTCTTCATTTCTTTTTAGTCTTATTTCTCTCTCCTCCTCTCTCTGGATCATTTCAACATGTCTATCTTTGATTATGCTGTTACTCTTCTCATGGTGTCCACTTGAGCATTCAGGGAATCTATATTTTGTTTTATTTCTTCCATTGTGTCTTTCATCTCTAATATTTCTGATTGATTTTTCTTTACAGTTTCAATTTCTTTTGTGAAGTAGCTCCTGAACTTGTTGAATTGTTTCTCTACATTCTCTTTTACTTCATTTACTTTTTTGATGATAGCTGTTTTGAATTCTTTGTCACTTAGATTACATATGTCTGTGTCCTCAGGACTGATTTCTGGGTATTTGTCATTTTCTCTCTGGTCTGGAGATCTAATATAGAGGGAGTTGCTCTGTTCTTTCACATCCTGGCATTATTTGGTCGCAGTTACTGCCTATTGCCACTGCGTGGGGGACAAGAGTCACGTATTATGAGCCCTTTGCTTTCAGCTGAAATCCCAGGGGCTGGAGCTGTGCTGAACGAGTTGAGGGAGGGGCACTCTCTCCAGCATGCTCTCGGGGTTTTCTCCCTCTGCTCTCCTGAGGTGTTGGCTTGATAAGGCCACCTCTCCTGATAGCTTTTGCCCTGATAGAAGGCTTCCCTCTAGGCTGCAAGTGCCCTTGGGAGTCCTTGATGTTCCCACAAACAAGCATTCCCTCACCCATTCCTTCCCTCTTGGATGCCTCCTGCAGTCCTGGATCACAGTCTTTAAGGGGAGGGAGAGAAGATTTCTCTTACCCTGTTCCACCTCCTCTGAGGGGGGCTCCAATCTCTCTGCTCTCCATCATATGGCTGTGTGGGTCTCTCCAATGTTTTTCGTGTCATGTTTGGATATCCTCTCTTGGATTATGGAATTTTTTTTCTTGTATATTGGAGGGGAAAGATTTCTGAGAGACCTCACTCTGCCATGATGCTGACATCACTCCGAAATCCAGAGTTTTATGTGAACTCTTCTAATTAAAAATTTTGTTGTTTTGTTAAAACACTAGTCTAAACCAACCATCTATTAGCCAGATCTGGACGACAGGTTGCCATTTTAGAACCTCTGTTAAATCATCTAATATTAATAAACTCATGTTCCGATGAAGACATTGAAACCCAGGGAGTCAAGTTACTTTCCCAAGGTCAGTTAGTGTCAACCAAACAATGAGTGTGACCCAGGTCTCCAGATCCATGGTTTGAGACTGCCACCTTTTTCGCTTTCTTTCTCCATTCCTCTCAACATACATATGATATTTTGGAATTATATTTTTTCCTTCAGGTCACAGGAGTGGTATGTAATGATCTTCTTTCCTTACACTAAAGAATCATCTAGTTCTCTAAGTTTCTAAATCTCCCAAGTGAAGTGCATGTATAGAGGATTTGATCAAGAAACTATTATTTAACATTCAAAAACCGTTTGTGTAGCTTCTTCAAATATATGCATTTACCTTCCCACCAACTTTTACCACACTGTAGAGTTATTTATACTTTGGAATTATTTGCTTTGAGTTCATTATTTTGTTTCTAATAACATTTTAATATTTTAGGACAGTTTAATATTTCACAGTACTCAAAAACATAATTTAACTCTTTAGGATTAACTTCAAATGCTCCAGATTAGCTTATGTATATGTAAAATTCACTCAGTGAAGTTTAAACTTTTTTCTGAGGAAGATTGGCCCTGGACTAACATCTGTTGCCAATCTTCCTCTTTTTGCTTGAGAAGATTGTTGCTGAGCTAAGAGCTGTGCCAGTCTTCCTCTATTTTGTATGTGGGACACTGCCACAGCATGGCTTGACAAGCTGTGTGTAGGTCCATGCCCAGGATCCAAACCTGCAAACTCTGGGCTGCCAAAGCAGAGCGTGCGAACTTAACCACTACGCCACCGGGCCAGCCCCAGCATGTCATTTTTGTGTTGTAAAAATGAAAAAAACACTCCTTTGTTGATTTGTGTTTGGAAGTTTCTATATTCAGGGAATCTCTAGCCGCTAAAGTCTAAAAGCTGACTAACAGTTTGTGAACAAAGTTGAGGTAATATTGGCATTTTTTACCTTAGAGTAAATCATATCTCAAATTTAAAATTCTAGTGGGCAAACTTCTTATATCATTATACATAACTTGATACCAGTCATTAAAACTGAATCCTCTTGAGGCTTCTTGTTTGAATATTTGAATTTTAATGTGGCACACCTATACTTTCAATACTAAATTCAAACCCACCCTGGCCACATACTAATTGAAGAGAACTGTCCATTCTAATTGTGGGCAATAGGGATTCGAGTGCTTACAAATACAATTCATTGATTAGGTCACACGGTATCATTTCAGGGCTGTGAAAAATTCCTGCCTCTGGTTTTGCCCTTCCCTTGGGGTGCCCAGTCTTCTCTGTGACCCCAACTTGCTTCAAGATTTTAAAATTTGCTGCTAACTAAGGTGGATGCATTTCCTGACCTTGCTGGTGGGAATAGAACAGAAGTCTCTCAAGTGCTGCAGGAACTAATTAATATGCATATTATTCCAGGAAAGAATCATTATTTCATGGATATCTTTGTGAGAGAGTATGGCTGCCATGATGGTTAATTACTAAGGCCACATCTATTGCTAATATAGAAAGAGGTTCTTTATTTAGACATGGTATTTTAGTTTTACAACATAAAGTACTTTACATAAATTTGTGAATGTGTGTGATTATATAAAGTTTTTATACCATTCTTTAATTGCCTTTCTCTGATTAATAAGTGGTATATCAAAAATAGGCTCAGAAATTACAAAACTTCTTTAAGATTTTTGGGAATTTAAAAGTATCCATTGGGTTAAGGTGATAACTAAGGGAAACAATTGTAGTCACTTTACTTAATTTAATGCCACACACACTTGTCGGGTGATTATGAAGAGCTGAAACAGGCATAAGAAATACCGTGATGAGTGAAGCATAGTTTCTCTCTGAAACTTCTTCCTTCTATTGACCTTACTGGGCTCTCCTGGCTTGGGAGCTTAGTTGCTGATGGCACAGGCCAAACCAGGAACTGATAGGCATAAGGGAGAGAATCCACTATCAGAAGAGTTTACTGATAGCTTGTATGTGGTTATCCAGGCAAAGCAGCCGGTGTGAGGGTGCAGCTGGGGATGAATACAAGGTTAGATCTTCAGTTCAAGAACAGTACAAGCCCTTAGACATTAATATGTAGCAGGTTTTTGAAGCAGGGAAACTGGAATAGAGCAATAAGAAAAAGACTGAGTTACTAAACTTGGGATATAAAGTTGAAATCTGAACCAGAGATAAGTCAAGCACCCAGTTTCTTAACTTGAAAACTGCCTCAACCGATCCCCAGTGCACACACAGTGTAGAAGCCTTATTGACTCAAGTTGTTTGAACACCTCTGTCTAATCATTGAATGACTACTAAACTATGCAGACACACATGGGAGTGACCCATTGGGCACCAGGCTAAAAGTTAAAATCCAAATAAAAAAGTACTAAATAGAGACATCCACACTCTATGGGGGGAACAGATTCCACAGCTTTATTCCAGACAAGATACTGAAATAAATGAATAAACTAACAAACAAAAATCAAAAATAAAAGAAAAACGGAGCCAGCCCTGTGGCTGAGTGGTTAAAGTTCTGCACAATCTGCTTTGGAAGTCCAGGGTTCATGGGTTCAGATCCCAGGTGCAGACCTACTCCACCCATCAGACATGCTGTGGAGGCACCCCAAGTAAAAAGTAGGGGAATATTGACAGAGATATTAGCTCAGGGCTAATCTTCCTCAAGGAAAAAAAAAAAAGGAGGATTGTCACAGATATTAGATGAGGGCACATCTTCCACACACGCACACACAAATAATAATAATAAAAAAAAGAAAAGCATCCTGAACAACAGTCTTTAGGATAACAAAATCATAATCCAGAGTTATTACAATATATAATCTAAAATAACTACTTTTTAACAGATAAATAAATAAAGAACCATGCAGAGAAATAAGAAAGTATGACTCACACTCTGGGGAAAAACAAACCCAAAACAACAAAAAATAGTCAATAGATTCTGTCTCTGAGGGGACTTAGATCTTTAATTTATCAGACAAAGATTTCAAAGCAGCTATTGTAAATATTTCAGATCGTTAAAGAAAACCATATGTAAAGAATTGAAGGACAGTATGGTGATAATAACTCATTACATAGATAATCTTAATAAAGAATAGAAACTATTAAATAGAAACAAATGGAATTTCCAGGGCTGAAAAGTATAGTAACAGAAGGGAAAAATCCACTAGATGAAATCTATACCAGATACAAGATAAGCAGATACAAGATGGTAGAAGAAAGAATCAGTGAACTTGAAGATAGATCAATAGAAGATAGATGGATCAATAGAAATAATCCAATGAAGAAAAGACAGAAAAATGATTGATGAAAAATGAATAACATCTCAGAGACCTGTGGGACAATATCAAGTGTGCCAATGGATGTATAATGAGAGTCCTGGGAAGAGAGGAAAGAGAGAAAGGGTTAGGAGACATATCTGAAGAATACGACCAAAATCCTTCTCAAATTTGATGTTAAATGATGTATGGATCCAAGAATCTCAGTGTATTCCAATCAGGATAAAGACAAAGAGATTCATGCACAGACTCATCACTGTCAAATATTGAAACTCAATGCCAAAGAGAAAGTCTAGAAAGCATGTAAGGGAATGACAACAAGATTAATGGCTTATTTCTCCTCAGAAAAACTAGAGACAAAAAGGTAGCATAGAGACATATTCAAAAGATTGAAAGCAAAAAAAGAGAGAGAGAATTTGTTGCCAGTAGACCTATTTTAGAAGAAATACTAAAGGAAACTCTTCATGCAAAAGGAAACTGTACCAGACAGTAACTTGAATCCATAGAAAGGAATAAAGAGTGCTAGAAAACATGTGGGTAAATATAAAAAACTGTATAAATATATTTTTTGTCTCTTCCTGTTTTAATTTTTCTAAAAGATATGATTAAATAAAGCAGTAGTTATATAACACTCTATTGTTGGGTTTGTAACGCATCTAGGTGTAATACATATGACGATGATAGCACAAAAGAGGTGGGAGGAAATGGAGCTATGCTAAAAGAAGTTGCTCTATTTTACTGGAATTAAGCCAGTGTTAAAATAGATTCTGATAAATTAAGATGTATGTTGCAATCCCTAGAGTAGCCACCAAGAAAATATCTCTAAAACAGATTAAAATATCAACAGAGGAAGTACAATCATAATGCTAAAATACATTTAACACAATAAGCAGCAGAAAAGCAGGAAGAGAAGAATAAAAAGACAAGACATTAATAAAAAACAAATAGGAAAGTGACGAGTATAAATCCAATTATATCAGTAATTAGATTAAACAAGAATAGATTAAACATTCCAAAGTAAGAGATTGTCACACTGAATAATGCAAGAATCAACAACATGCTCTTTATAAGAGACTCACTTTGGCTACAAAGACATAAAAATGTTGAAAGTAAAAGAATGGAAAAAGATATACCATGCAAACAATAATCATATCAGAGATGGAGTAGCTATGTTAATATCGGACAAAATAGAATTTAAGGAAAGAAATATTATGAGAAACAAAGAAGGGCATTTCATAATTACAAAAGGGTCAATATCAGGAATATATAACAATTATAAGAGTAAACTCATCTAATAACAGAAATCCAAAATACATCAAGCAGAATCTGATAGAATTGAAGGAGAAATAAGATAATCTAAAAATTGTGGTTGGAGGGGCCTGCATCATGGCTAAGTGGTTAAGTTTGCGTGCTCTGCTTTGGCGGCCTGGGGTTCTCCAGTTTGGATCCAGGTGCGGACCTACCCACTGCTCATTAAGCCATGCTGTGGTGGCATCCCATATAGAAGAGCTAGACTGACTCGCAACTAAGATATCCAACTATGTGCTGGGGCTTTGGGGAGAAGGAAAAAAAAGGAAGATTGGCAACAGATGTTAGCTTAGGGCCAATCTTCCTACCCCCCAAAAAAGAAAAATAAAAAATAAAAAAATAAAAATTATGGTTGGAAAAATATATTATGGTTGGAGATTTCAACCTGGTTTTAAATTTCTCCAACTGCTCTCAATAAATGATAGAACAATTAGACAGAAAAATCAGCAAGGATATGGAAGACTTGAACACTTCTATCCAAGTAAACTGACAATTTGATTTGATATTTATTTATTTATTTATTTATTAAAGATTTTATTTTTCCTTTTTCTCCCCAAAGCTCCCTGGTACATAATTGTATGTTTTCAGTTGTGGGTCCTTCTAGTTGTGGCATGTGGGACACCATCTCAGCATGGATTGGTGAGTGGTCTCATGTCCTTGCCCAGGATCCGAACTGGTGAAACCCTGGGCTGCCGAAGCTGAGTGCGCGAACTTAACCACTAGGCCATAGGGCTGGCCCCTCTACTAGATTCTTCATCCTCAGACACTATGTGAGATAAAGTTTTTTGCTTTAAGTCACTAAGTTTGGAACAATTTGTTGTGAAGCAACTGGTAACTAATATAACAGACAGAAGATTTGAATGAATATTTCACCAAAGATCTATGAATGACTAATTATTACATGAAAAGATGCTCAACCTCAGTAGTCATTAGGGAAATGCAATCAAATCCACAATGTAGTACACTACAGACACACTAGAATGACTATAATAAAAAATACTTACAATACCAAGTATTGGTGAACGTGTGACGAAATGGGAACACTCAACACACTGCTGGTGAGAATGGAAAATGGAAAAACAATTTATTAAAAAATAAACATAAACTTAGCATTTAATCTAGCAATTTCATTCTTATTTACCCAAGAGAAATGAGAACATGTCCACACAAACACTTGCATATGATTGTTCATAAAAACATTATTCACAATATCTCTCAAACTGGAAACAAGCCACGTGTCCATCAATTAGTGAATGGATAAACAAAATCTAGTATATTCATAAACAAAATATGGTATACCTATACAATGAAATATTTTCATCAATAAAAAGGAACAACTGATGCATGCTATAACGTAGATGAGCCTCAAAAACGTGCTGAGTGAAAGAAGCCAGGCACAAAATGCCACATCTTATATTTATTTCATTTATATAGTATTTCCAGAAAATTTAAATATATAGAGATGGAAAGCAAATCAGTGGTTGCCTGGTGCTAGGGCTGGGTGTGGGGATTGGTTGTAAATGGGTACGAGGGAACTTTCTGGGGTAACGAAAATGTTCTCAGACGATTGTGGTGGTAGCTGCACAACTCTATACATCTATTTACGAGGAAATTCAAAGGACCTAGAATAGCCAAAACGATTTTAAGAAAAAAAACAAAGTCGGAAGGCTTATATGATCTAATTTCAAACCTTATTAAAAAGCTGCAGTAATCAAGACAATATAGTATTACTATAAAATAGATACACATATATACCTACAACAGGTAGATTTTATGGTATACGAATTATACTTTGATAAAACTGTTGAAAATATGAAAGAAATACAAAGTACTACAATAGCAGGAGAACTTCATTCTAAATTAAGGCACCTGAGAAAAAAATTCATGAATGTGTCGAAATAGAGATAGAGCTCAAAGATGAAAGACTTGTGGTAGGGGTTTAAAGGGAAAGACACTTCTTAGTCTGTGGAAAGTTTAAAGATGCAAGGCTGTGGAGTAAAATGTGTTGACATGATTAGGAGCCTAGTATCTGTAGTTATGAGCATGAAGAGTTAAGAGCAGCCTTGGAATGACAGGCTAGGTCCAACTTTATCCTACAGGCCATGGGGAAGAAGGAACCACACAATCTTCAGCCCTGACCTCTCTGCACTTCAGACTAAAAAATCTCTTTGCAAGGCGTCTCCACTTGGATGTCCCCACACATCTTACATTAAACATGCTCCAATTTTTTCCTAGCTCCTTCCTGTATTCTCTCTCTTAGTTGATGACTACACCATTCACCAGTTGCTCAAGATAGAAATTCGACTCTTCTTAATGCTTCTGTGTTTGTTTCTCCATATCAAATCAATCAACAAGTTTTACTACTTTATTTCACTTCTTATATTTTTCTCTGATCCTTCTGTTTCTTTACTTTTGTTCTCTACTGTCTTAGATCAGACACTCATCTTTTCCTTGGACTACTGAAATGATCTTCAAGGTAGTTTCCTTGTTTCTAGTCTTGCCTTATTTAAATATATTTGCAACATAGCTTTAGGTGATCAATTTGAAATTCAGATTTGATCATGTCTTTCCCTTGCTTAAAAGTCTTCAACTGCTTCTCATCACCTAATGGAAATAGTTCAAGGTATTCAGCCAGACTTTCCATTTTCTGACCCATGCCTATCAAAATTTATCTCGTGTTTCCTTTTCAGGCCGTCTTCCCAGTCCTCATTGTTTTCTTACTCCGTCTTACCATTATGCTTCTCTCTGTCTTCCCACATCCACCAAACTCTCTCCACTCACAAGGCTCAACTCAGTACCTCCAGGAAGCTCTTTTTGAACTCTAAATCCATTGCACTCAATTAAATGGTCTTGTTACCAAGTAGGGCATTTTTCAAAAAACCATTGTTTGTCCCATATTGCGTTGTAATGAACAGTTTATGTGTGTCTCTCTCCTCCCAGGTTGTGAGTCCCCTGCAAATGGGGCTTGTGTCTTTCTTGCATTTGTAACCCAAGAGTTTACCACTATATCTGACACACAGGAGAAACTTGAATGAAATGGGTGGATGGGTGAAAGAAGATAATCGCTGGTGATATAAAGAATGGATTGAGAGGGAGAAAACTTGAGGAAATGGCATCAATTTAAAAATGGCCCAGGTGAGAGTTAATGAGGCTCCATTTTTTTTTTCAATCAGACACACAGAACGTGTTTTATGAACTTTAAAAGTTGATTAATTTTTAGGGCTCTTGAACCTGACAAGAAAAGACTCAACAGTGCACAATGCAAAGTAAGTTCAATAATGTGCTACTGCAAATGGTTGATGTGAATCTGAGGCATGTAGCTGTGCTTTGTTGTGGGCTCGGGATGGCAAGTCATCTCCATCTCAAGTGCCAAATATCATTGATTAGTGGTGGCTACCAGGAGTGCTGTGTTTAGAAGGACTCTAATACCAGGCCCAAGTTCTGTAGAGGTTTGCCACAATTGATTAATAATGTCTGTCATGGCTGCAAGAAGGTACTGTGACTCCATGAGGTTATAGGATTTCCCAAACCTGTCACTGGCTCTTGTCCTATTCATCACTATATGAATGACTTGAAGATATAAATGGCATGCTTATCTAAATTGTAGATAACACAAAGCTAGGAAAAATACAAATATGTTGGGCAGCAATCACATTGAAATGAATTTGCAGCTGGCAGCATTGCTCTAACAAAATTAAACGTAACTGGAATAAGTGTAGAATCCTACACTTGGGTCAGAAAAATCTGTTGTACAATTCCTGGATGTTGGAAAAGAAAAATACTTAAGAATTTGATTTAACAACAAATACAACAGGAGTAAGTAGCATGATGAGGCAGGAAGCACAATGTTCTGACTAAGAGAAGTAATAGTTCTGTTTCACTCCATGATCACCTAACTTCATTGGGTGTTTGTCCTTAAATTTTGGCATTCACTTTAAAAGGAGCTTTGAGAGGAAACGTGAAACCATATTATGAAACCAGCAAACAGCCATTGATGAGTAAGTATCTAGGTACTAAAGTTTTTTCCTTTTTGCAATTATTGATTATAGATTTTAGCTGTTTAACCCACCCGTTGTTAACTGCACTACTTAGGCAATTTGCTGTCTGATTTCCACTAGGCTCCTATAGAGAATATCTCCCTGGAGCCTGGGTCACCATGGTAATGGGGGTGTGAGCTGTTCTTCAGGAATTAGAACTCTTTGTCCACTTCAGGCTGGTTGAGACCACCAACTCATCAACTGGGCCTGTGCAGATGTCTGATACGCGATCTTTTGATGTCAGGAGGCTAAAAACTCCACCCTCAGATCATGCTAACACCACCATTTTGTGAACATGGGTCCTATGAAGAGGCATGGAGTCTGACTACACTTGTGCAGATCATCAATTACTCATCTCTCCTCACCTCCAATCACCTCTCTCCACATTTCAGACCACGTTGCTTCCTATCCCATAAATATCCCTGAGTCCCTATTTTCAGGGAAGTGAATTTGAGGCTCATGCTCTCACTTCCTCACGTGGCTGCCTTGTGAGTAAACTCTCTCTGCTGCAATCTCGTCATCTCAGTATTTGGCTTTCTGGGCGTCGGGCAAAAACAAACCTGGTTCGGTAACATTATATTGGAAAAGTAAATGACTTTGAGTGAAAAATGAAGCATTATCATGTGGAAGATGGATTTGACTTATCCTAGATCTGAATTATAGAGCAACACCCAACACACGGATAGCCAAAAGAAAAGGGTACTGAAGTTTAATTCCAGGGATCAGAGGAGTCTGAAAATAAAATTGACTGCCCTGAAATAGTGCATCATTGGAGGTGGGAACCCATTATATTACAGATTTCTGTCCAGAATTAATATTAAGGTCATGAGTACAACTATATTGTAGAGCATGATTACAATGACATTCTGGAGATTTCATTCTGGTCCTGGTTTTGCAACTAAAAAACAATAGTTAGAGTGATCCTTTTAAATATGAATTAGATTATATCATTTCTCTGCTTACTGCTCTCCAATGGCCTCCCATTTCATTCAGAGAAAAATCCAAGTCCTTTCAATGGCTTCAAGGCTCTACACCTTCTGGTCTTCTTTATGTTTCCAATTTTAGCTTCTACTTCTTTCTGCTCCATCTCCTACTTGTCTCACATGAAATACCCACACTGACTTCTGGGCTATTCCTCAAATATCCCAGACACACTCAGACCACAGAGCTTTTGTTCTGCCTGAGCTTTGTTTAAAACTTTCCATTGTTTGATAACACTTCAAAATGCACAGTTTCTCTTAGAATTTTAGATGTATGGCCTCCCTTGAAGTATTGGAAAATTTGACAATGATGGACTCACGTTTCAAGACAGCAACATCAGCCAGAGCTGCATAGTAGCTTTCTTCTTTAAATGGGACATGAGCTTTCCAGTTCACCACAGGTCCAAACCAGGACGAGTCACTCATTTATTACTGACTTTTCCCCTATAAGCATTTGTTTTTGAGATCCTAAAGTTGTACGCAATGCTGGTGCATTAACAGTGCTTCCCAAATTTGAGTGTGTATAAGAATAATCGGGAGGATTTGTTAGAGTCAACCTACTGGGCTGACCCCAAATATTTTGATTAAGGAGGTCTAAGTTGGGGCCCCAAAATTTGCATTTCTAATAAGCTCCCAGGTGATGCTCATCTGTGGTCTGAGGACCAAAATTGAAGTGGCACTATATCACAACATTCTCATTGATAGTAGTTTTTCTTCACAGAAGTATTTAGTTTTGCAATTAATAATCAGGAACTGGTATTTTTAAAAATATGTAATGTTAAATCCTGATTATTATTGTACTTTGTTGTATACAAATGGTAACAATTAAGCTGCTCAGTCCCTTGTACCTTCAGGCCCTGAGTTCTTTGTTCTTCTTCACCCACCCCATGGTGTTTCAGCTGCCTTCTGATTTTACCCTGAGTTACAGTGTTATGAATTGGTCCACCAGAGTAAACTAAACAGTCATTAGCATTTCTATCCAAGTTATTTTGAAAATGCCATCTGGTACCAAATATTAATAACTTCATAGTAACAGAGAAACCAAGACTCATGGCTGGGAGGTGATAATCATCAGCAGATAGTATTTATGGAGCACATGAGGCCCACCTTTTAGACAAAGCTGGTGCTAGCATTTAGTTTTGCTATAAACAAAAAGCAGAGCTGGTGACTCAAGTGAGGTGTGGATGGGGTTGGATGACTTGACCAAGATCACGCAGCTGTTAGATACCTGATTGCTTTTCCAACAATCCTGTCCTGCTTTCCACTGAAAGCCATAAATCATTTGATTGACAAAATAATGTCCAAAAGTGGATTAGAGGTAAAACTGCCTCTAATTCAGCACAAATAGAATAGTTTCTTCTACTATAGGTACCACTCACAGTAGGTCTGACCCTCAACAAGGAAGCTGCTGTGGTTATTGCCATCCTCTGGGATTCTCACAGGCCACTGTGGAGCATCTAACAGAGATGCTGGGGAAGTAAGTGTCTTTAGGAGCCGTGTACTGCAATGGTGGTGTCTGCTGCTAGGAATGACCATGAAAGACCTAAGGACTACTTCATATAGGTTATTTAGGGTAATCTCTGAAATCTCACCCACAAGTTTCAGGGGTCAGAAAACTCACATGGAATTCAGGAACAGTGGCTGTTGACCCGGGCAGCAATCCTAGGAACTCATTAGAGATCAGCTGGGACTGAATATGGCTCAAAAAATTAAGGCTACTTCTTCTGAGAGACTTGTCTCCCATCAAAATGTGGCAGAGGCATAACTCTATCGAACTCTATAGGGAAAACTCAACAAACTGATTCTCAGGGGCTGCTACTTCTTAGGAACCATTATGAACATAGAGCAGTCACTGAGTCACTCTTTCTCCACTTGCCCTAACTGTGAGAGAGAATCCTGACCTTTGATCCCAGAGGCACTGGAAGCATACATTATTTACTGGAAGTCAAGGAAGATAGCAGTCTGGTGTCATGGTATTCCTTCTCTAACTGTTTCTCTGGATTGGAGTTTTATCTCTTTTTCTGGAATCAGCCAGTCCAAGAGTCAGTAAACAATTATTTGCTGAGTGACTACTATGTGCCAGACACCATTCTAGGCATGGAAGCTTCAGCAGTGAATGTAAGAGTCATTCCGCTGCTCTCAAGGAACATACATTCTAATGGGGAAGATGGAGAAGATAAATGATAAACATGAAAATGAATAATTAAGCTAAATTCATTTACTAATAAGAGCCTCCAAACAGATAAAACAAGGAAAAGTGGTGAGGAGAGACAGACGTGGAGGAAGGGCTTTACCTGGGGTAGTCAGAGAAGGCCTCTTGGAGGAGGGCAGGTGCTTCAAGTAGAGGAATAGCATGTGAAAAGGCACTGACAGAGGAACACATTTGGACTTTCTGAGAAGCAAAAGAAGGTGGAAAGTTTAGGGAGATGAGGTCCGAGAAGTAGGCAAGGCCAAGATTATTTAGTACCTTGTAGACAGTGTCATACTTTTCTGTTTTATTGCATACATAATGGGAAGCCATTGGAAGGATTTAAGCAAGAAAGTAACATAAGTTAATTTATATTTTAGAAAGTGCTGTGTAGGGGATGAATTGTAGGGAACAGGGTGGGGTTAGGAGGGCCCATTAGGAACTGTTCCTGTAGTTCAGGTTGGTGATGATGTTAGCTTAGAATTTAGTTTTAGAAGCAGAGTTGGAAAGAAGTGGTCAGTACAATAGGACATATTGATGGAGTAGTCATGGGATGGTAGGGAAAGGGAGAAATCAAGAATGGCTTCCAGATTTTTCACTGGAGCAACTCTCCATTTATTATGCTATGGAAGGGCTGGAAAGGGCTTCACAATGTATTTAGATGGAGGTCTGGAATGGAATCAAGGGTTCTGTTTTGGCCATATTAGGTTGAGATGCCTAGTGCATGTCCAAGTGAAGATATTATGGAGGCAGTTAATATAAAAATCTGGAACTCAGGGGATAGGGCTGAAGCTGAAGTATAAATCTGAGAGTCATAGGCGTATAGATGGTATTTGAAGGGATACATCTGTTATGGCCCACCAGATGAAAAAGCTCTGATAAAGCGGCCCTTTCAGCCTGAAGGCATCTAGCTAAGGTCAATGCAGAAAGGACTCAGGATTCGGGAGATAAGATGAGGGAGCAGATTTCAGGGAACTGGGTCTTATAACTCCAGGAAACCAGCAGAATCACTTTTAGGTAGCAGGCCTTTGGACTACTGGTGGGTGTCTGGACAGGCTGAAGTTTCGAGCTTTCTTTGATAACGCAAAGGGTGGTTGCATGCATGGATATACAGAAAGTTAAACTTTCTTGTGCATTTCTACTGAAAATGATGTAGTGTTGGATACATAGAAATGTTGGACTCACCTTGAAGGGGATAAATCTCTGCTATTATTTAACTTCTAAACTTCCATGGGTTTTGAAATAAAGATGGTATAATAATACACCTCAGGACTTAGTGCAATGGTAAATATCGGGCAAAGGAAACAGAGAGACCCAGGTTCAGATTCCCATTCTCCCATTTACTAGCTTAGGCAGATAATTTAGCCAGTTTCCCCATCTGTAAAATGAAGATTCCTATTTGTTGTTGGAAAGATTATGGATAAAATGTATTATCTGCCACCTAGAAGTCTCCCAATATCTACTTTAATGGTGGTTATTATTTTTAAAAATGAGATGTGGACATGAGAGCTTGAGATCGATTTATGGGAATGGCAGGTCTTACTTTAGAGAGACTGTTTAGATTAATAAATAACATCGTTAAGACATGAATTTTTTTTCTCTATTGTAATTTTGAGCTGATTCTATGATGTCTATCAACTGATCCTCAGCTACAGGATTCCAAAGCGGGACTATTTGGCAGCCTGAATCGGAGACTCAAAGAAATGAACACAACCCCTCAATAAGTATAGAGAAGCCAGGAACACAAATGGCAGAGTTAATCATGTGTCCTTGGCCCAGTGGCTTAACTTCTCTAATCTAGAGTTTCCTCATCTTTAAAATGGTGACAGCTGTGGCTATACCTTCTTCATAAAATTTCTAGAGCACCTAGCACAGTACAAAAATAAAAAGTTACTCCTTCGATCCTCCCTTCTATTTTTAGAATTTGAATCCACAGACAACAGCTGTTAATGATAAAATACTAGCAAGATCTCCAGCCTTTCTTCCACATGGGCCCTACACTGTGAATTGCAGCAGGTCCTTTGCTGGCATTCGGTCCTATGAAAAGACTGGTGGGGGCTCCTTCCTTTACTCAGAGTCATCAGCTTGCTCAGCTGATCATTTCCTGCTTTCCTTGTGCAGCTCAGAACCAAATGAATAATTAAACTCTTAAGCCGAGTAACTGATTTTCAGCAAGTGAATTTCTCCTATGAACTGTGAGAGAATTTAGTTGAAGTGGGTACTCCATGCAAATCTATCATTTTATGGAGCCTAGAGGTTTCTACAAACCCTATAAATATTCCTTTTTGAGTGAACAGTGTATTCCAGTAGGTAGAGGGTTCCCTTAATAGCCTAAGCAGTGTGACTTCCAGATTGGTCTCAGGGGCCCCCTCAGCCTCAAAGCCTCTAAGCTCCAGAGGGGTTCCTTGGGCAATAGCTATACCTGTCGATACACAGTGAACATTGACTGCTAGGTAGGCTGTTACATAAAGGTAAAAGGGAATTACAGTTGCTACATGGCCTGATTTTTTTTGAAGACTGCAAGAAAGAACCCTGCTTGCGAGTATCATTTTGACTGCATTGTGTGAAATTTCCCTGTTAAAATTAATTGCTTTTGTTTTTAAATCACTGCTTTTTTAGAAATCCCCTTTAACAATTTAGATTTTCCCCAGTACTCAGCACATTAATTTGCCATCAGTCATTAACATCTTAGATGAGACTAGTATAGGAGGGAAGAAGGTGAAAAATAAATGTGTTTTCCTAGGCAGAGGATCTAGACTGTGGGTGCTGGGAAAAGCCTAATTGTCCCGGAACGAGAGACCAACCATATAGGATGCTGACATGGTGCCCAATACAGATTTCCCTACATTATGGTTTGGTCTTTGGACAGCTTTGGTGCAGAAAAGCAACAGCATCCTGACTAAGTCAGTGTGTAGACAAAAGAATAAAATGGCTTAGTTCACGTCAGAGGACCTCAAATCCTATGAGCAGAACAGGAAAATTGTCCAATAAAGTTGAGATGTAATCACTATCCTTCTGTCTGCCTATAGTTGGGAGGTAAACAGTGACAGCTTATGGACTTCAAAAAGGTCCTTGTAGAAGACTCGTGGGTAGCTGTTTCATTTGCGGGGAGCATGACCTGAGGTAAGGAAAATATTAAATAAGTAGTTATTCTGGGTTCATCATGTTGAGTATGAATAGGAAAAGTCATATGATACGTTTTATAAAAATGTGTGTACATGTGTGTATGAGATTATTTTAGATGCCTGATAACACTAATGGGAAACATAATCTAAGCCAAAATGGTGATTTATAATGTGGAACAAGAGAACTAAGATTTCATTTCCATCCTCAGCTTTTACCATGTCCTAGTTTATCTTTCAAGACAAAAATAATGTATTTTTACAAATGTCTCATGATAAAATACACTTATATGTGGTCTGTGTGCTCTTGGAAAATTCTTTACAAATTAGTCTCTATTTTTCGGAGTTTTCTGGATGCTTCTTCGTTCTATAATCTTATCCTCCATTATTCCCAGAGTGGATACTCCATGTTAGTAGGTCATACTCCTCACTGGCCTGATCTCAATACATTTATTCCTGATCTCACGAAATTTTCCTACTTTCTCCATGTCCAAGAGATATTTTCCCTTAATCTTAACATATCAAATTCTGCTTATCATTCAGGACACAATCCAGCTTCTACTTCCTCTGTGAATTCTTCCCTACTCCTCTAAAACTACCTTTGAAATCTTAGGGAGGGGTTGGCAAACTTTTCTTAAAGGGCCAGATAGTAAATATTTTAGGCGTGTGAGCCCCACAGACTCCATTGCAACTACTCAGCTCTGCTGTTGTAGCACAAGGGAAGCCATAGATAATACATTAAAGAATGACCATGGCTTGGTTTCAATAAAACTTTATTCATGAACATGGACGTTTAAGGTAGGAGCAGTGCCTGCTTCATGAGCACGTGCCCTGTGCAGTTGCTTACTGTCCTGCACTTAGAGCAGCCTTATGCTTATTTTAATACTCTACTGTCATCATCTTGAAATTCTTAATAATTTTTTAATGAGGTCCTACATTTTTATTTTTCAGTGGGCTCTGCAAATTAGGTAGCTGATCCGGGGTGTGAGTACCTATTCTATTAAATGTCAAGACTTACTATAAAGCTACAGGAATTAAGACAGTGTGGTGTTAGTGCAGAGTTAGATAAATAGTTGCATTTCACAATTCTAAGAGCACAACAGAATTCAGAAATGACTCATGCCTATATGGACCCTTGATTTATGATAAAGTTGACAATGTAGTACAGTGGAGAAATACTATAAGCTGGAGCTGGAACAACTGGATAACTATTTGAAAAAAAGAAGAAATTTTATCACTAACTCATACTCAGAAATTAATTAGTGTGGATAAGAGACCTAAAGGTGAAAGGCAAAACAGAAAAGGTTTTAGGTGATCATAAAGGATTTTCTTTGCCCCAGGATAGGTAAAGGTTTCTTAGGTAAGACATAACAGACAGTAACCATAATGGAAAGGGCTTATAAATCTGACCACAATAAAATTTAAAACTTTTCTTCAAGAACCAGAAAGAAATAGAGAGAAGCAGGGAGGGAGGAAAATAAAAAGAATTAAAAACAAAAACACCCCCACATCTATTCAAAACAAGAGTTGATGAGTATACGGAACAACAAACTCTCATATACTGCTGATGGGGATGTCAATTGGTACAACCGTTTTAGGAAAAGTTAATATTATCAGTGGACTAGATGATGTTCATTTCTATGACCCAACTGTTCTGCTTCTGGTGTCTTCCCTAAAGTACCTAATGCTGATGTGCAAGAGGATACAAGTACAAGAATATTCTTTGCAGCAGTGTTTATAAGAGAACAAACTTGAAATAATATAAATGTTTATTGATGGAGAATAGATGAAAAGTGACATAGTAATGTGATGAAATACTATTTAGCAATGAAAAGTGAATAAACCGTAGCTACCTACAACACCATGAATGATGTTGAAAACAATGCTGAATAAGAGAAGTCAAACACAAAAGAATACATACTGATTGATTCCAATTATATAAAGTTCAAAAACTGACAAAATTTGGAGTTCTCTCAGAATGAGTTAGGGGCTCAGCTTCACTGCAGCCTCCATCTTTCCCTCCCCTAAAGTTTTGGGCTGCAGGCAAGGGATTATTCTGTCCTGTGCTGACTCTGAGTTGGCTGCTGGGCTCCACACCCACATAAACTTCTGTCAAACTTAGGATCTGTTACTTTTCTGTCTTTCATTCCCCTAGTCCCACCCTACTGAGTTCTGATTATTTCATCTCTTGCGTAGTAAGACAATGCATACCATATTCCTTACCGGGAACTAATTGCTACATATATCATTTAGAAATAGCTGATGTCTATATATTCTCTACTCAGTCATCAAATATTTATTTAACACCAAATATCATGTTGCTGGGAATACATTGGTGAACCAAAAAGGAAAAAGACCTCAAGAATCTTTGTTCTTATGGTTCTTACATTCTACTGATGGAGAAATAAACAATAGGTAAGTTAGTGAATGTTATGAAGAAAATTATAACAGGGTAAAAGAGGTAATGAGTTCTCTGGTACAGCTGACTTTGCAATTTAAATACAGTAGTCTTCGCTAAAATAGTGACGTTTGAGTGAAGACTTGAGGGGATGATCTGAGTGGATATCTCGGGGAAGAGGATTCTAGGCAGAGAGATAGTAATGCAAAGTCCATGAGTTCGGTGCACAGTTTGTACATACGAGAAGCTATGAGGAGATTACAATATCTGGAGTGTAGGAGTAAAGAGAAAGGTAGTAGATGAAATCAGAGAGGTAACGGCAGAGGGAGAAGTGAGGAGATGGACACTATGTAGAGAAGTTGGGACCATTCACCTTCTAGGGATAAATAATTGTAGCCCATTGATTACATCCAAATATTATCTAAACTCCTCTCAGTGGGAAATTTAACCCATGGGGACTGGTCCAGTATCTGTTCCAGCATAACAAACGACTCCAAAATGTAGTGGCTTAAAAGAACAGCAATCATTTATTTTGCCCATGCGCTTGAAAATTTGGTGGGGCTCAGCAGGGATAGCTGGGACAGCTCAAATGAGGACAGAGATCTGTTTCTAAGCTGGTTCGTTTACCTGGCTGGCAAGTTGATTCTGGCTGTTGTTTCCTCCACATGTTGACTTCTCCATGAGTCACCTTGGGCTGGGTTTCAAGAACAAGTATCCCAAAAGAATTGGGAAGTGGAAGCTGCCAGTTTCTTAAAGTCTGTCCCTGAAAACAGGCACAGTGTCACTTACACTGTGCTCTATGGGTCAAATAGTTACAGAGCATAAGGGGAATGCAGACTGCATTTATCAAGAAGTGCCATGGCAAAGAATTTGGAGGCCATGTTTTAAAGCTTCTACATGGGCAGAAGCAGAAATAAAAACTAGGAGATGAAGTCGTGAATTCACTAGTCTAGATGATGACAGATTTAATAAAGAGATATCTGAGCAATCACTGGAACTGCCATGATCTGTAGTTTTTCTTGATCTTCAAAGAAGAGGACGGATTCACAAATAGTTTCTAGGTGCAGGACGCATCCATTTGTCCAATGAAATGCATATAACTTTTCTGGCAATCTGAGAAGATTCGGACCATTTGGATGCATCCAAGAAAATACTGTCAAGTTTTAGGTTTTTGGTTAAATTGATTGAACGTAACCCAATTTCAGGGAAGGCAAATACAAAAACCCTCAGTTTTAAAGGGGCATTCCTTTATAAATGCCTAGTATTCACAGCTGCAAAATTGTACCATAACAATAAGGCTGATTGCGACTCAAAATGACCAGGGGCTGCGATGTAAGTAAATAGATAAATAAATAAGCTTCTATTTAAAAATGCCTTTAAATGCTTCCAATTTATGAAATTGCTCAAATTTGCTTATTCTAACATGGAGAAAAAATCAGACCATTAAGCTTTGATAGACATTTTTCTGATATTGGAATGGCTTATAAAAATTGTAGGATGTCTTCAGGAATGCAATTGATTGTGAGTGATTCTGAAGTCTGTTTGATCTTTAGTTCATATTACCAGGAGAAAGGAAAGAAAAGGGAGGGAATTACCTTTCCCTTAGTGCCAGGCACTGGACTGAGTGCTTTTCATCTGTTGTCTCCTTTAGCCCTCAAACAACCCTCTGTGCTACATATTTTCAACCCTATTTTTACAGCTGAAGAAATTGAGGTTCAGAGAGACTAAGTAACTTGCCCCAAATGACAAAGTAGTTTTCACAAATAAGATTTGAACCCATGGCTCTTTGACTACAAATCCCTTGCTCTTTCCAATATATCAAACTGCCTACGGCCTCAGAAGGCCGTTCACAGAAAGGTCTTGAAGACTCAGTGGTGGTCAATTTGATATTAAAGGAAGAATTGTGAAAATGTTACCCATTGAAGCTAATACATAATTTTACATCATGTGTCTTTTAAGGATCATAAACACTTCATATTTCTACAAAAAAGTACGCTAGAATGAGTGGAAATATTAACACTTTCACCTGATCTTTGAGTGAAGCACAAAGTCATGCTTTGAGTGGGCATCCTTTAGATGCAGTGGGCTTGATCATCAGGTATGTCGGAATCTCCACTGCAAAAGTAGGCTAGTGGGGAAGAAAAGGAAGCTAGGAGAGGAAGCTTCAGAGATCATGGCTGCATGAAATGATCCAATTTTAATGTTGGCCTTTAAGAGAAGAAGCCAACAGTCTGCTATTGTTTCCAAAGGAACCTGGTGGACTTGAGATGATGCCGTCTGGAGTTGTCCGTTATCCATCTGGAAAAAAATTGAGGCAATGGCCATATTCAGCCACATTGAGAGCAGCATTATGTTTTGATGTTGTCAGTCATTGGGAGAGGGAACCAAGCCATTGGATAGGGTCAGGGGACAGAGTCCAGCCTTTCCTACTCTGACAAAAGATAGGAAGGAAACCAAAGACTCAAATACATAAACTGAAGTTTAGCTTGAACTTTAATTCTAGGGGGAAACTGGAACGTTGAACTGGAGATTTAAGGCAGAAGCTTAGGCATATAGACTGGGGAGCATGGCTGCCCCAGGAAAAGACTGCATGTAATACAATAGATACATTAGTGCCTAGCGCTCAATGAAGGCTCATTAGCTTGTGTAAAATTAATTCCAGAATCCAGTGGTTGGTAAACCTTAGCTCACAGAGTACACTGCCTCCCTTGTTTTGGATTAACTTGAGTTTAAGACATAAGTTCCTATAGTGCTAACGAGGCTGGAAAAGGGAGCAACCGAATGGGCAGAGCAGTAAAGACTAACTTTCATTCAATCACTTCTTCATTTCTTCATTCATCAAACAATATTTATTCCAGGCCTTTATGTGCATAACAGGTACAGTAAATTTCACTATTAGATAACATTTTAAAATTGATACTGGTAAATACTACAAATATTGCTTATGTAAACTGTGCATGATTACTTTGTTTAATCTAATATTTATTTCTGATCAATAGACAAGCATATAATCAGTAAGGACCTATTATGCAATAATCCCTTTACCTGATCAAGAAATCCCATCCTTTCTGATAGCTTTCTCCATCAATAATTCCTTCTCTCTTCTGTGTTTTCAGTCTTTCCCTTAAAATTCTTTTTTTCCTCAGCACGAAAAGATGTTCAAGTGTCTATGAAACAAAAGCATCCTCCTCTGATCCTTATCAAACATTAAAATAATGCCCATTATGTTCTGGACACAGTTCTAAATGTTTTATATAAAGTAACTCATAACAACCTTATGAAGTAGATAACATTATCTCTATATTTTACTGATAAGGACACAGGCACGGAAAGGTCAAGTGACTTGTTCAAGATCACACAGGTAGTGAAAGGTGGAGCAGGGAGTTAAACCCAAGCAATCTGCTCCAGAGTCTGTGCTTTTTCCATATGTCAGGCTCCTCTCCTGGAGCTCTTTCACCCCACTTCTCTTCTGTCACTTCTCATGAAGGAGTTGTCTGCCCTATCAGACTTCACTTCCTGCCTGGATTCCACTCCATTTATGCACCTTCCCACATTTGTTTGGCCCCTGCTGCCTCCTGGGTCTCGGCTGTTTGCTCAGTTCTCTGTGGAGAACTTCCACGTCCGCAGCTGTCTCCTTACCTACTGTCTACTGTGGACTCCCCCACGATGAGGGCTGGACCCTGGCATGGCCTGGGTTACATTTTCCCAGGAAAGAGTCATAGCTGTTTCAGTGCCAAAGTCTGAGCTTACTGTATCCACAGAGGCTCCAGCTCTGTCCACCATGTAGGACTCAGATGCAGAGTGGTGTGTCAATGACTTCCCTGAAGGGCTATGTGTCACCATTTGGGAGGAAGGGGGAGTTAACGCCCCTTCAGGTAAACTTTGACCAATGAGAGACAGGAGATGGAGGATGGGGTAGAAGGAGATCCAGCAGATAAATTCCTCTTTCTTTTTCCCTCTGTTGGATTGTTCCACACTGTGGGTGGTCCCATATGGCTTATCCCCACACCAGGCTGCTGGCGGGATTTTCTCAAAGGTCTGTAGACTGCTCATAATGCACTTCTTTGTACTTGCTTTTCCTCTTGCCTGCCTCATGTTCTTTTTTCCTCACTGTTGCTGCTTTGGGATTGCACCTCCCCATGAAGCATTAGCCTCAGGCTCTGTTTTCAATGAACCACCAAGACACTAGGTTTCTTCCATTGCAGTAGGCTTATATCCCCACGTCTCCACTCAAACTGTTTTCACTGAGATTACCAGGGATCTCTTCGTTGCTAAATTGAATGAGCACCTTTCAACTCTTATTTTGTCTGAATGTTCCACTGCGTTGAACTGTTTTGACTATTTCTTCCCATGATCATGATCATTTGTTCCTCTGGTTCCCTTCTCATCCAGTCAATGCTGCCTTTTATATCATTCATGTGCTCTGTTTCCTTAACCACACTTTAAATGTTGGAGCTATGCAAGGTTCTTCCTTTGGCTCTGTTTTTCACTCCTCGTTATTTATTTCATCTATTCTTGTGGTTTCAACTACTTGTAGCTTAAAAGAATCCAAATTCATTTGTTGAGCTCAAACCTTCCTCCTGAACTTCAGACCCTGGATTTCTATCCACATTTGAATATCCTATAAACTCATGCCAGTTGTCACGTGCAAATCCAAACTTATACCCTCAAGTCTATGTCTGTGTTGAATATCTTTTATTTATACTTCAAGAGCCATTTTCCACCTTTAAGCATCCTGCTCTGTGTTCTGGAAGGAAGACCCATGTGGACTTCCCCAATTGCTTCCTTGTTCTTCAGCTTCTGGTTGAGGCCAGCCATTTGGTAAGCGCAGTGGGGCGTGAGAAGGAGGAAGGAGACTAAAATCTGGCTACTTATTGCTTCAGCATCCTCCCTGAGGAGTCAACATGAGCTGGCTGCCTCCCTTGACATAGGGTCACAGCTCTTGTCAGGCAGCCCTCTCTGCACAGCTATTTTGAACCCATTTCATCAATAAACTAGATTCTGTCACATTTTATTGTAATTCTTACCTTCTCTGTCTCTCTCGTGAAACTCTCTGAGGGCAGGGACCTAGTCTTATTCATGTTCCTATCCCTAATGACTATCTTAATTCTTTACAGATAATATATTCCCAATAAGTGTTTATGGATTAAATATGTACTGAAATCTATGCCAAATGAAAAGGGGAAACAGAATAATAATATTTTGCCCTACCCTCAAAGAATTGACAGTTCATTTAGGCAGCTAGCATGTAGAAACAATTAATTATTAGGAATTAATAAAAAGTCAACTTCTTCAACACTTCAAGAGACTGAGTTCTAGGGATGTAGAACTGTCTATACTATCAGGAGTCAAGAGGACTTTTTTTTTTTTTTTTTTGAGGAAGATTAGCCCTGAGCTAACTACTGCCAATCCTCTTTTTGCTGAGGAAGACTGGCCCTGAGCTAACATCCGTGCCCATCTTCCTCTACTTTATATGTGGGACGCCTACCACAGCATGGCTTTTGCCAAGCGGTGCCATGTCTACACCCAGGATTTGAACCGCCGAACCCTGGGGCACCGAGAAGGGAAACATACGAACTTAACCCCTGCACCACTGGGCCAGCCCCTCAACAGCATTTTATAAACTAAGAAAAAAATACTGGGTATTGCAGACTTAGCCTCCAAATAAGCTTGCAAATAAGTCACACACAACCAAAACTCAAAACAAAAATCTCCAAAATAGAAACAACAACAGCAGCAAAACCCAAAAACACAGCAGAACAAAACAAAACGTTATCAACCTTTTCACTTTCTAGTGTCGGCATTGTTACTTAAAAATAAGTGAAATTGACATTCTTTGGTATTCATTCCAAGCAAGGAGATGACTATTTCCAAGGTTGACTTAAATGTCACTCAGAGTTCTCAGTGCAGGTATTGAACTAGCCTGACCTACGGCTTTGGTTTTAAAAGATTATGGAAATTGGAGATGGGAGGTTGTGTGTGTGTGTGTGTGTGTGTGTGTGTAGGGGTGGACAGAGGGAAGCTGCAGACTGTATTTCAGACCCATCAAGATTAGAAGTAGAAATCCCACCAAGACAGACAGTTTTAGGGTGCTGCAAACCAGCTTACCATTAAAAAGCCAATTAACATTAGCCCTGTGGTGTAGGTTTGCACATACTATTTTCCGCAAAGTACCAAAGCATTGCTCCTGTAGATACAGCTGGAGAGCCCTGGTTTTAGGAAGTAACTCCTCCTCAAAACCGTCATTGACACATTCATTAGGATAAGTAAGTATGTCACACACACATTATCTTTCTATTTTAATTGTACCGTTCTGTGACTCTAAATTCACCAGTGTTTCCTACTTAGACTTACTGTTTGTGATATCTCATCATTGAGGTGAAATATGTAAACATGCTGAAAATAAATGAAGTGATACTCATTTTATTAATTCTATGTTGCACATAGACTACAATGTGAACAAACATGAATGAAAGGTCATAGAAGACTTTCGCTTTTCATACAGCATTTGTGTTAATGTCTCTGAACTGTCAGCCCTGTTCTTGTCTGCCTTAAACTTCTTCCAACTTTTTTAGTCGTAGACGCCTCAAACCTGCATCTAGTTCACTGGAATGCTTCCTACATGCCTACGTGACACCTTCTGACCATGTCACCTTAGCACATTCACACCACCTTTAGCCTGGGTGAGCCACAAGCATAATTTCCAAAAGACTGAAGTCCCCCATTAGGATCTTATGTCATAATAACTGGTTGATAGAGGCCATCTGTACAAGTGCTGGCCTTGTGGACTTTATGATCATCAGTATTAAAGACAGAGGAACCGAGATGGGGGTGATTATTAGTACTTGGGGCATAGTAAATCAGTATGGAAGTGTGAACATGCTTTTAAGACGATTTTAAACTTGAGTCATTTAAAGAGTAGAGTCAATGTATAATTAGATGGTTCAGACAGAAAGCGAATCTAATTTACACAACACAACACTTTTCTTTGGATTTAGATGGAAATATGTAGTGTAGAACATTTTATGGCAGGAGTTACGCATTCATTTATTGAACAAACATACTGAATAAACCTGTTATGCCAGACATAGGCCTAGATGCTGGGGAGGAATAATGAAAAATTTCAACCAGGATTTTGGGAATTTAATGCGAGGAGGACCAAATCAGTGCTGAAAATGCCCAGAATCTGCACTCTTAAAGCCTTTGGACATTTGTGAAGAGTCATGAATAAGAAAATGTATTCCTGCTTGATGCGGGAGTCTATGATTTGTGGTAAGAGTCGGGCATCTTTTTTTTTTTTTTTTAATATTGGCACTTGAGCTAAGATCTGTGGCCAATCTTTTTTTTTTAACTTTCTTCTTAAAGATTGGCACCTGAGCTGACAACTGTTGCCAATGTTTTCTTTTTTTTTTCTGCTTTATCTCCCCCAAATCCCCCTGGTACACAGCTGTATATCTTAGTTGCAGGTCCTTCTAGTTGTGGCACGTGGGATGCCGCCTCAAGGTAGCCTAATGAGCGGTGCCATGTCTGCGTCCAGGATCCGAACCAGTGAAACCCTGGGCTGCCGCAGCGGAGTGCACGAACTTAACCACTTGGCCACGGGGCTGGCCTGGAGTCGGGCATCTTAAGGCACGTGGTGAGGGGCGGCCAGTTGATGCAGCGATTCTTTTGAGAGAGGGAAGAAAGGAGGAGCAGGTACAGAGGAAACAATTGAAGTGGCTTGAGTTCAAGCAGGAATGATTGTGAGTTCCACTATAGGGTCCAATGTAAAGCTTTTCTGTATCCATCAAGTTTATGAGAAGTCTTGAGCTGGTGGAAGATGGATTAAAGCCAGAAGTCTAGCTTGTTTCATTGTAAATGAAAATATGGAGGTCTGTTCTTACTAATTTGAGAAGTAAATCATTTGAAAAGAAATTGTTCTTCTGTGCCTTATTGCTTAGATTTCTCAACTTATTTCTTTTGTTGTTTTTATTTTTTTCTACAGTTATGCTTTGGCTAAAACTAAGTATGATCAATGACAATTTGGTCAAACATGATGACACACATTGCTAACTTTTATCACAGAGGGTGGCGTTGACAGTGACTGAGAACAGAATGCTGGTAGGATTGATCACAGTGGAACTTGAGACCTGTAGTTACCACAGAAAATTTCCTTTGTAACTGCAGACCCTTCCTTCAGAAATACCCGCTATTCGTTCTTCTTTTACTCATGTTGACTTGAAAATTTAACTCAGAAAGATTCACACCAAGAAGGCCTGGGTATCCAGGATCTCCTCCTGGATGTTATTTTCCAGGTGCTTCCTTAAAGCATTTCTTCTACCTCTTCTACTTCAGCCTACTGACTATACGACAGATGTTTAGGTGTCTTGTACATCTATTTGCTACACACATCCATCTCGACGGAATTGTGTTGTGATAAGTGGTACTTCAATCCTGGTAGACTGGCTCCATTCCAGAACCATACTGTTGGTGATACTGCCTTGCCATTCACTGTGAGGGATGTGACACCTCTCCCTCAAACACACTGCAGATTTAACAGCACCAAGGTTTGGATAACAAAATGCCACTGTGGAGCAACATTTTGGCATGTGTGTGGAGTATGTGTGAAAGAGAGAGAGAGAGACAGAGAACTGGAGAGGGCAGAGTCCATAATATCTTTCATAAGACAGAACAGAAATAATTTTAAAAATATACTCAGAATATATGTGATGACTAATGACACATTTTCTCATAAAACTACCGATCCATATTTCGCTTTCAGGAATAGACACACTATTTCCTTTCAGCTCTAGACAAGGGCTTTTTCAGGTAAGACAGTATTTTACCTTACAATCACACAACGTCAAGCCAGAGACATTGTTCTAAAGGAACTGAACCTTCTGCCACTTCAACAACCCCTAAGTGCTGACTGTTAACTCATTTTTCTTTTCCTTTGATGTGACTGTGACAAGAAACAAATTCATAGAAGCAGAATTATCTGCGATGGTGGGCCATTGGATAGCTGACCTTGGAAAAATTAATACAATAAGTGAGTCATAGTGGGCACTACAATCAGATCTGTGCCAGAGCTACAATTAGGAACATAGACTTTTGTATATTTCAGATACAGAAGTTGTTTTAAAGATTTGTTAGATGTGTTTGTTGTCAATGTTTGTTTATAGTGAAATATGTAGTTTCAGTACTTTTAAGAATAATTTTTTTTCCTGCTTTTTCTCCTCAAATACCCCCTGTACATAGTTGTATATTTTAGGTGTGGATCCTTCTAGTTGTAGCGTATGGGAATGCCACCTCAGCGTGACCTAACGAGCGGTGCCATGTGCGCGCCCAGGATCTGAACCAGTGAAACCCTGGGCCACCGAAGCAGAGCACATGAACTTAACTACTCGGTTGCGGGACTGGCCCCAAGAATAATTTTAAATTTTTAATTTAGGCAACCAAGAAATGTGTGTGTGTGTGTGTGTGCGCACATGTGTGTGCATACATGCATGTGTTTGTGTGTGTGTCTTTAACACATAACATGATTTCAATAAGGCTTAAAGTGGGGAGAATCCTTTCTAGGAGCAAGAGCTTGGCCACTGCAGTCTTTATTTTCTGCTTGGTTTTGGACTGCTTGGTGGGATTTTTCCAAGGCAGTAGGTTTACCTTTCTAATGCTATTCTTATGAAAGAAAGTGAGGTTATACTTTCTAACCCTTTGTTCCCTCAACTTCACATTTTTTGCCTAAACTCCCTTTGGCCCTGTTCTCTAATCGCCCCACTCCCATGGTGTAGAATTGCGCTGTTCACTTCTTTCTTCAGCCTCTATTTACTTATCCTTGCTCTATTTATGATTTAAATGCCACACTTTCCTGTCCCAAATGACTTTATGTTTCTTTGCCTTCAAATAGTAGTAGGGCTCTACCATCCTGAACCACATGCATGAGCCTATAAATTATTTGAAAGTTGGTCAATTCCATCAAATATCCATTTAGTGTGAATATTATTTCCACCAAATTGATGGGTTGACTAAATTTACTTAATTGATTGCTAATTTGGCCATAGATCTTACATTATGAATAGCTTATATCTTATGTCATATATATGTATATATCTTATATCTTAAATATATTTGCATTTGTTGGTTCATTCATTCGTATATTCAGTCTGTCATTCAATCCACACTCACTAATATAAGAAGAACACAAAACTAAGTATGACACGACCTTGCTATTGAAGAACTTAAATTCTAATGGCATGTTGGTTTGGCTGATAAGCTCTTATTAGCTAATAATAGTGATAATAATAGCTAATATTTTTTGACCATTATTTATGTGCCTGGCACTGTACTAAGTGTTTTATATGCATTATCTCATTTGATATTTATGGCAAGCTCATAAGACATGCTTTATTTTAAGATCACAGATCTGAGGTCCAGAGAAATTGAGTAATCCATGCTAAGTCACATAGCTAAGGAGGGGTAGAGCCAGGGTTGAATTTAGACAGCCGAAATCCTGGAAGCTCACCCTTAGTTGCTATATCCACATACTTTAGGAGGACAGGCGGGGGTGGCATGTGTATAATTCTCTGCCGCAGCACCAGGCCATTTAGAGCCTTCACATGCATGTTGATTCTGACAAAGGAGAAATAGATCCACAGGGTACTGAGTGCCTGGGATAAATAAGGCAACTTCAGATTAAATATTTTCTAAATGACATTTCTAATATGCAAATAATTGATAATATACTCTTTTTCCTTCTAATTTTACATACTTGTACTTTTAATTTTTACTTTAGTATTTTAGAGATGTAAAATTTGTTTTCACTATGAAACTCAAATACTTGATCCTAACATATATAGAGGCCAGGCAGGAATAAAAATTTAATTTCTAAGAATATGACATGGTTTATAGAAATATTTCATAGCTATATCTGTAATGCTAGAGATTACATTCCCACAGTTTTTCTTTTCCTTTAGGAATTTTATCTTTGAATTCCTATAATGGTATAGTAACATTCAAAAGGCATCTGATATTTTTGCTTACTAACAATATGTATGTGGATACGTAAATATATACATGAAAAGTATTATTAAAGGATAATGAGCTGCATTTTAGGTTTGCTCTTCTCTTGATGGTCCTAAATGAGGGTTTTTTTTTTTTTTCAGTTAAAGAAAACAGAAAATTTGAGTCCCGGTTCTTCATAGAGATCTGAGGGAGAAATTTTGCCTTTGGGGGTTGATGGTTTTCTTTAAGATAGTGCTCACATAGACTGTAAGTTGCTTTTATACTTAGAATGCGCATTGTTTGAAATGCTGAGAATTTTCTGATCGTTTGGTACACAGGTAAGATAAGGCATCTGTAAATTTGACCTCTTAAATTTATGAAGTTCCAAAATGATCTTATGGTTGTATAGTTTTGCAGTTTTATCATAGAGAAAAGAAACTAGGTTTGGTTAACGTTTTGCTTTTTCAGTTTTCTTATCTATGGCATTTTTCCTTCAGCCTTATGAGAGTCCTAATTAGATTATGAAATGAATTTTAATGTCATTATTTATAACACAGAAAATAATTCCAACTATATTATGAGACATTTGGAAAAAATCTGCCTAGGTTTCTATTAAGACTTGAATCAAACTCACACTCTGCAATCAGTCAATAGATATTTTAGTGAATGTATTTTTTTTTTTTTCCAGCAAGTCAAAGAATGGAAAAGAGTTTAAAAAACAGTGCCCAAATTCTTAGAGAGCTGGGCCATCAGTGTAGTTGGGGAGATGAGGCGCAGAAACCTAGAATGAGTAGCAAGCCATTCTGTCTCTAAAATCTTTGGGCCACTTAACCGATCCCCTAATGCCTCTGTTTTCTCACATATGATATGGGAATGATAATTTTACCTTATTGAGATGCCCTGGAGAATAAGTGAGATAGTATGTAAAAACACTTATTCTGGGTAAGTAGAGGCATAGTTCCTCCTCTTTTACTACATAAGGCAGAATACTACCCCCGTGTTATCCTCTTAGTAGCCTTGATGCCTAAGACTGTATCTGGCAAAGGCCAACCACTAAATACGTGCTTAGTAAATAAATGCATGTTTCTGGATGATGTAGTCCAGACTATAACTGTTTTAGGAATTCAGAAAAAAAAAAAAAAAGAAAGATAAATAAGCCTGAAATGTCCAGGGAAAGATTTGTGGTTGAATTTAGATTTAAGTTGGCACTTGAAGGAAATCCAGTATTTTGCTAGAAGAGGAAAAGAAAAGGAATTCCAGAAGGGAAGTGTATCATAAGCAAAGATACAGAAATGAGAGGGAAATCAGACTATAGAGCATTCTAAGAAGTCATAACTTACATCCATACACAACAAAACATTTACTGACAAAATGACAAATTTTAGAACTAGCCCCAATTTTTGAAATCATATGTGCCAAGAGAAATTTCTAAAGATTAAAGTTTCAAGTTTCCTGCTGGCTTGTAACTACAGATAAGAAAATTAAAACATTTCAGAATAGTATTTCTGTCTTTAAAAGAGAAATGAGAAAATTTATCCAAGCCAGTATACTTTATTTTTTAAAAATTTTTCTTATTATAAAGATTTTTAGTTTTTTCCTTTTTCTCCATAAAGCCCCCTGGTACACAGCTGTATATTTTAGTTGTGGGTCATCCTAGTTGTGGCATATGGGATGCTGCCTCAGCATGGCTTGATGAGCAGTGCCATATCCGTGCCCAGGATCCAAACCAGTGCAACCCTGGGCTGCCAAAGCGGAAACTTAACCACTTGGCCACAGGGCCGGCCCCATATTTTTCTATTTGAAATATTGCTTGCTATTTATAATGATTATTGTTCAGAAGTGGAAAATTGACTGGAAAACGTTTTGCGTTTTCCTCCTTTTACATCAGAATGACTTCTTGCAAAACTTTAGTTCTAAGTTACATTTCTATGTCAGCTGACCAAGTTCACAATGGATATAGTTAGCCTTTTAGACTTGTGAAGTGAAATTGATGACTACAGTCTCTATTTTAACATGTAGATTCCATTTTTTCTTCTACCTGTGAATCTACAATTAGATACTTAAAATCTAATTTAAATAGTAATTGTCAGCACAGTGATTTTTGGGCAGGCAAATAGACGTTGCATTTTAAAATATGTTGAGGACACATGAATTGATTAACGGTCAAAGTAAAATCAATAATGAGCTTGAAACAGAACCAAACAGTGCTCCTCTTAGACTGATTCAGAGGGCTTTTGATTTTTAGCATTAGGTGACTTTATGGTCACTTGCTTTCTGAACCTGCTCTGTGTGAGTCTGACACAAACATTTTGCATGTCAAAAGTTGACTGACACTTTCTCTATATACATTTTAGTGTCAAGGCTAAATCCATCAATGAACAGAAAGTCTTTCTCAAATAATAGTGTATTTGTTTACGGGGGTCTCCTGTCTGCTTTGAGAGTATTAGATCCTCAAAAGGATATTAAAAACCTTACTATAGTCATGGCAATAAAATAAAACACAACTGTGATTTATTGTTTTATTAGGCTCAACCAATATTATGTTGATACTGACAGTTGAATGAATTATTAGATTGGGAACTGAAGTGTCAAACTTGGCATCATAGGTTAACATGATGATTGTTAATGGACATTCAATTGTCTTATCTGCATATAGAATTTTATACAAAGTGTGAAATCACTGTTAGAAATCTAAGGTTTCTTGCATATATTCCCTTTGAATTCTTGGTAGAATCCATTGTGAAATATTCAGGAATTTTTTTTGAGGAATGCAAAAACTCAGATGTAGAAAGATCACATCATTTTGTGCCATCATTATGATAACATCCTTTATGCATGTCATAGTTTTCAAAGCATTTTTACTACATATCTCATGGAGGAGGAAAAGATCACTGGACAAGAAATTGAGGACAATGACCTAATCCCAGTTCTGTTAGGAAGTAGCCTGACCTTGAATAAGTCTCTTCAGTCTTCTGGACCTTTATTTTCTCATTTATGGAAGGGGGGAGTTTGACTAGATCACGTCTCAGGTTTTTCTTGTTGCAAAATACTTTATTTTTAAAATCATTCCTAATGTAACCCTGTGCAACAGGCAAGAAACATATTTTCTCCTATTTTGAAAATAAGAAATCTGAGGTTTAAAGCAGTTGTCACATGGTGGGGAGATGCTCGAACCAGGCCTAGAACACTAGAAATCTGAGAGTTTTACTATTATAGAGGCCCTCTCTGAAGATTCGCATATTTAAGTTTGATTGGATTAATCTGATAAATTATTCCCCTGAATACTTGAATATTTACACTCTAAATGTCACCAATAGTTTGCAACAAAATAATTGAAAAGCTAGATGTTTACTCGCATGATTTTTTAGTTGCCTCTGTAATTAACAAGGGGTGATCCTACATGGAGAGATTTTGGACTTTGTCTTAGAAAACCAATCCTGCTGAGGCAGTGATAGCTAAGGCAAAATGATGAGGCAATGAGAACTAAACTTGAAAACTTACCCTTTGCCCCTGAAGCAATGTTAATCTCTTTTAGTTTATCTCACCAAACAAAATGAGAGTAAACACATATATTAGTGTTGATAAGCATAACTGGGCTAAATGCTTTTAAGAGTGATGACATTTTCTGCTAACCAGTGTACATATGCCTAACACCTAACACCCCTCAAGGCAGAGGGAGATCTTGGCTTTTGTTTATCTTCCCCGAGGTTTGTTATTTTGAGCCTGTCGTTAATTTTTTAAAATGTTCTGCCGATAACCATCTAACTTCTCGAAATCCCTTTTATCAGTAATCAACATTATCACCTAAGCTTTATGAGGGCAGGGATTTTTATCTCTTGGGTTCACTGATGTGATCCCAGCGCCTGAACAGTGTCTGGCACATAGTAGGTGCTCAATAAATATTTGTTAAATAAGTATATGAAAAATTATCTCCAAATCAATTCTTATTACAAAAAGAAAAAAAAAAATCTCCTAGTGTCTTTTACCACCCAAAGTACTGCATCAATATTGGTGAGAAGTCATTTAAACCTGAGAAACTTCTTTTCTTTGTTTTTACTGAAAGAATTTTTCCTCGCTAAAAAATGGATGAACATATTTGAAGCTGGACTTTCTACTGCTTTTTCAACATGTCATTTGAATCTCCTTTTCTTTTCCTGTTTTTTTCTCCCCAAATCCCCCATGCACATAGTTGTATATTTTAGTTGTGGGTCCTTCTAGTTGTGGCATGTGGGACGCTGCCTCAGCATGGCCTGAGGAGCGGTGCCATGTCCGTGCCCAGGATCCGAACCAGTGAAACACTGGGCCACCAAAGTGGAGCTCGTGAACTTAACCACTCGGCCACAGGGCAGGCCCCCTCAACATGTCATTTGGAAATGAGAGTATTTGAAACATAAAAAGAAACAGCATTTGCTTTAGGTAACCATAATGTTGTTCCCCAGAAAGTTTGTGTCTCTTCCTGTATTATTTATATGCCCTTCCCATTGTTACATTGTTTGCGGATAAAGTAGATGTAGAAATTACACTTTTCCCTACTTTATCCAACATTTTGACTTGACTGACTTTTCTTTTCTCCCTCTTCCCTCAACTCCCACTCGTGCTTCCTTTTTTCTGATTTTCTGTGCTTTCCCCTCTATACAATCAAAACGAATTTGACGTGAATGATGAAAAATATAACTAAGGGGGTGAGGGAGGGTCAGGCACCCGGGGACCTGAACCCAGGTCACCATCTTTACACTGCAGTCTGTGTTTCTGGATTTACACAGGTGAAATGTTGACCCAGAAGTACAGTGTGTGTGGAACAAACTACTACAGCTTTAAGCTGTGGAGGTTTATCAAAAAAGAGCAGAAACAAAGGCAAGCAGATGGCTAAAGATGAAGGTCACATCAGATTGAGAAGTTTGTCAAAATGTGATGACATAGGTAATCTGTAAACTGTTATTGCGCCTAGCTGGAGGTGCTGAAAAACATTTTGAAATTACAAAAAACACTCGAGTCGCCAGCACAGAGGCAGGAATGATAGCCTGGAGTGGTTCTGGTCTATGGATGAATGCCAGATGTGGAAAGCGACATATCTGGAATTAATGATATTAAACATGCTTTTCTTTTATGCTCAATAATAACTCTATTATGATTGATACAAACCGCAGACACTTTATCTAGTACAAATGGAATCGTCTGTCATTGACTATATTAAATCATCAATTTCTGCATGATGAGGATCGTTTAGGGTAACTAATCATCTGTCTCGTTCTGAAGTCTTTAAGGCTGATCAGATAACGTTTTGAATACTGCCTGAGCAACCATGACAATCTAACCCTTCCGTGTAAGGATTGAGAGGGGCCCATTATGCCGTCAAAGCCTGTGGAAATATCACAGCTCTTTCTCTACATAATACCCTGCTGTAAATAAATCACTCTCCACCGCAAACTTTATTGATCACAAGCACTTCCATGCTTGTGTCTAGTGAAGTCTCTACAGAATAAAATGCTGCTTTATATTTTGTCTTGTCAAAATATTAAACGGCTCTGTCAAGCGGAGTCAGGCTAGCAGTGATGGTGTAATTCTGCTGGAGCCCTTCTCATTCCCTCCTTCTATCTCAGCTGCCAAGCTTACAAAGCAGGATTTTTTTTTTTTATAAACTTTCCAATTATAGTCTCGTAAGATTATGAAGCCTTAAGATAAAGTGTCCTAATTTAGAGTGGTGGAGTACTGAACTACTAGGAAAGCGACCAGTAGATAAAGCAGCATTTCTCACAAGGAAAAAGATAACCTGGCTTATTTATACACACAACTTTAATGGGCAATGGGGGGTTAGGCTAAAAAAAAAAATCTCTTTAATGTTGCTTTGCAAAATGGAGGGTGGGGTGGAATCTAAATTAATTTGCACTAAAGTGCTGATTTTTCAACTTACAAAATGATGCGTTATGATCTAAAACAGTTTGGGGGGTAGGGATTGAGTTAACACCAAAGTCCGTCATCAACACAACACATGTTTTTCAAACGGCGTGGATAGGTCATCCACTCACTAAGTGGTGCCACATACTGTAATATGTTTGTGGCAACACCCAGAGAAACAACAAGCAGATTAAAAGTGTAATTTACTGCCTGCTAACGCTGAATTTCCTGGGCAGCATATGGTTTTAATGCAATCTAAAAGTAGTTTCATCCTTTGTCCTTTATAAAGGGGTAGGATTTTGCTTTCAATAGGGAAAAGAAAGAGACTGAAATCACTTAGAGCAGAGTATAAGATTTAGTGTACTGGGCCATTAGTGCTGCTTAGAGGACACTCGGTTTGATCTTTATTCCCTTTTGGAAGATCATTAACTCTTTTAGACATTTAGCAAATAACCTCTTTAAGGCTTGGAAGAGTTTATACACCACCGTAAGAGAGCATTTTGCTCCTGTCTTGCCTGTTTCCAAGCCAGATATTTATTGAAGCTTCTGTTTGGTCATTTTTAAGAAGAAGTTAAGCCGTAAGATGAATTGATAATCCCAGACAGTGAATTTATTTCAGAGTCATAAAAACTGGATGCCACAAAAACTGAAAGAAAAGTGTAGCTCTGGACCTCTGTGAACACCTCTGTTCCTGCCTAGAACACAGTCTAATGAAGAGAGAACAGATTTTAGCTTAGGGACGGGGTTAAACCCACCGGCATATTTCAAAGAAGCAAGTAAACAGCTTTTGACTTTTTTGATGGTAATAAATTTGAACCATCAACAACCTTAGCTTAATTCAAGTTCTAATTCATCTCCATAGTCCCCTCACCAGTATTTTTTCAAGTAGTATAATGGGCAGTAAACCTCAAAGCTAGAGGTATCCATCAACTCTTTTTTTAAATAGGGAGGTTATTAAATCCTACTGAAGTGTATAGTATCTCCTTCTAAGTAACTATAGCCATGGATTTTCTTGGCAGTAAAATAAAATGTACAAATACATTTGCAAATGTATTGTTGAAAGCATTTTGTTTAAAGTTGGAGCCTGTTTCCCCTTATTCAGCAAACATTTACTAAATCTCTCCACCAACTAGATACTCCTTGCCTCCCTAGGAACCGCCCCTGACCTTGAGAAGCTCAGGGTTTATTGAGGCAGCTACCTTATAAACAAACACCAACAGTGCAGTATGAGAAAGCTAAGATGTGGGTGCCCACCGTGTTAGCCTTCATTTTGCATTTAACAATAAGACATCATGTTAAGTATTTTTCCTATTGTAGCTTAATGGACTTCTGTAATTTATGCCTGATAGTTTTCTTATAACATCTTCCTGGTTTTTTTCCTTCACTGACCTCAAACCACATGGACCTGATCTCACTTCCGCCTGTACCTGCCCAGGGCGGGGTCGCAATGCAACCTTCTGGCTGCAATTATTCAGTCAGGGATAGACGATAGTCACACAGGAAGAGGCAGCGCCAGGTTTTTACCCAGGTGTGATGGCTCCCAAGTGATCTTCTTAACCACCATGCTTTATTCTCTTAATGTACGCAATGCAGAAGAGGCACTGAATAGGTGAAGCCAGTCCACCGAGATTCATCACTGGCACTTTTACTGAAACACTATTTTTCTGCTGATTTGCTAAGGTGGTGTACTTGGGGCTGCCGAAAGACAACTATTATGAAGAAAGAACCCACCAGAGAATGAGGCCAAATGCAGAAGACAGAAGAGCTGAGAGGTGGAGAAACAGAGAAAGACTAAAACACTAGAGAGATTGAATGAACTAGATGGCGTCATTTGATCGCCAGAATCCATTCTTCAAACATTTATCCGTGAGTTTTTCAGTTATGAGAGCCAACAACAATCGGCTACTCTTGCTAAAGCTGGTTTGAGTTAAGTTTCTCTCCTAATTAATAATGTAGTTAAAGAGATGAATACATACCTATTGTAAGGCTCTATTGGGAGAAAGCAAAGCATCACTTTTAAAGGATCTCAGGAGACCCTGAGGTTAATGGGTGGCAGAGACTGACTGGAAGAAGGAAACCTCGTGGAGAAGTCATCATTTATGATTTTCAAAACACAACTTCAATTTTGTGCTAACGTTGGTATTGGTCAAAGACCTTTCTGTCATAAGGATCCAGCTGATAATTGTACACTGTAATTTCTGTAAGAAGATTTAAAAAAATCTATTATCTAAACCTTTGCTTTCCTTTTATTTAGGGGACAGTTTCTCCTGGTTTCTGAGTTTCCCCTGGTTGGCACAGCAGACACTTAGAGAAGTTGAATAAATCCTCTTCGGCATATGAAGGTATGATTTAATATCCTGGGAGGTAGCTCTTTTCAGCCACCGGGAAACCAGTTATCATAGCATAGCTGAAAGTGTTAATGCAGTTTCTTCAAGTACCTGGCATATTCCTGGGGAGTATCTTACACTGTGGGAGAATCTAGGTCAATGTGCATGACTGAAAATAGCTTAACAGTGAATCCAATATGAATTGAAAAAATAATGAGATGAGATCCTAGCCATGAGATATCCTGACTATACTGATATTGGGTCTAAAAATCAAGCATCCTAGGTGTTGGAATAGGTGTATTGGTCAGCACGATTTTCTTTCCTGGCTTTGTTGAACTGTTTTAAAGGAGCACTGGATGCTTAGGTCCAAGTTCGACCAAAGAGGCTGCCAAAAAGACAAAGAATCCTGCTCCATACAGAGGCCAGACATGCAGCTTGGAAGGGAACTAGAAACTTCTAGCTCACTGACACTCCATCTCTAGGCAATTTTAAGTTTTTATTCAGGATTCCATTACTATTCCCTGAAGATATTGCATTTCCTCGGATTAATAATTTGACTGTAAAAAGAAAAATTCAAACCTCTCACTGTTCTGAGATTTGGTAAGCAGAGAGATTATGTAGGGAACTGAACAAAGCATTATTTTTTATTTTGGAAAAAAATAGCTTCAGGTTGCTTTATTTGTCAACTTTTAAAATATGCAATACTTAATAATTGCTACCACATTCCTGGGTTTTATTATAGGGAAATAGTTTACTGATAAGTCAGATGTTCCTAAAGTAAGCTTATTTTCTTAAATAGAAAATAACAGTTTATCCTAACAGAGTGTTTAAAATAATGTATTTTTTCAGGGATACAAGGTATGATTAAAGAGTTGGTAATAGTATCATTAAAAAAATGCTGCTTTATCATTATGCCAGCTAGGTAGTGTCTCTAAAAAGGAGAAGTGTCTTATATTTGTCTAAACCTTAAAATGCTCAATTATTTTCCAATTAAAGTCAACAAATAACTGTTGAGTGTTTGCTATTGGCTAGTCAACTTGCCAGATACCCCTGCTAATGTTGTGTGATATACAAGGGTGTTTAATATATGGTTGCCACTGCCATGGAGCTTTCAAACTAATTGCATCATTGGGGGTGGTTGGTGAGGGAGTGAGGCAAGAAAGCAGAAAAGTATGCCATTAATATAATGTAAGGCAAACTAAAGTAAGTGTTAAATAGAGGCACAAGCACTGAGGGAGATACAAGAAAGAATAATTACTTCTAAGAGACTCAAGAATGGCCTCATGAAAGTAGTCTTGGCTTTGAATGTACAAGTGTTTGAGACATAGAGTAGGCATTCCAAGTTGAAAGAACAGCATAATCAAAGGCATGCAAGCATGAAAGTGTGTGCTGTACTTAAGAAAACTGAATTAATCTGGTATATTTGGAATTTAGGAGTTGAGGAAGGTTGAACTGGGTTGTGATAAAGATAGGTTGAGTCCAGATTGCTGAGTGTCTTAAACAGGAGTCTGAGTATTTCCCTGTTGGCAATGGGGAGAAATGGACAGAAAGCAACAAGATTTAGTCTGGAGTTTTAGAAGGGTAACATTAACAATATACTAAGAGTAGCTAACATTTATTGAGTGCTCAGTATGTGCCAAGCACTATTCTACATGTGTAACGTATATTGACTCATTTAACCCTCCCTAAAGTTCCATATACAGTTGTTGTTATTATCGTCCTTTGACAATGAGCCACAGGGAGGTTAAGCAATTTGATAATGGTCATACAGCCAGGAAATAAGAGAACCAGATTTTTGCCCAGGCATAATGGCTTCAGAGTCCATGCTCCTAGCTGATGTTCTGTCTTTCAATCTATCCAATGTAGAGGACGCAGTAACGAAGTGAAATATTGGTGATAGAAAGGCCATGCAGTGGGTCTAGAAGAATGATGATGAAGGCCTGAATGGGAAGTTAGTAGTGAAATAAAAATGGAAGGATGAATTCGAGAAATATCACAGAGGAAGAAGTGACCAATGTGGACAATTAATTGGATATCAAGAGTGAAAGAAAGAGAGGAAATGAAAATGACTTAAAGATATCAAATGCAGGAAGGTGATGAATCCCAATTACAAAGATAGAGGATGCAGGGTGTGGGTTGGGAGGGGGTGATAATATGTTTGGTTGCTAATATGCTAAGTGGAAGGTGCCTGTGTTTCATGTCTGTGGATATGTCAAGTAAGCATTTGAAAATGGAAGTCTGATATCCAGGAGAAGGATCTAGGCTAGACAAGAATTGTGGAAGCTTCCATAATTATTCAGTTGGAATGTATTCAGTACCCACTATGTTCCTAATTCTGTATTACAGATACAGCGGTGAACAAGGAGTCATGGTCTCTGCCCTCACGGAGCTTATCGTGGAAGATAGACATTGTCTTACAAATTGATATATAATTTAAATAGTGGTCAGCTCCATGAAGCAAAAACAGTGGTAGAATTAGGCATTATAATAGGGAACAGACTTTAATTGTAGGAAATTGAAAAGCTTTTTCTGAAGATGTTAATTTAAGCAGAAACCTGAAGAATAAGAAAGAGTTACCTGAGTTAAGGATGCTAGATATATTTTTAAGGCAGAGGGAACAGCATGTGGGGGAAATGCTGAGGTTAGAGAGAGCTATGAGTATTTATGGAGCTCAAAGAAGATGAGAGTGGCTGAATCTTAGAGAATAAAAGGGAGAAAAACTCTGAGATAAAATTGTAAAGAGAGTTAGAGACCAGATCACATAAGGCTTTTTAGGCCATGTGAAGGATTTTAGAATTTATTTTGAGGCACTGGAAAATTATAGATGAATTTTAAGATTTATATTTTATCGTGGTTTCTAGGTGGTGGGGTGAATGATGGGCATCAAAAAAGACATAGTTTAATTAGGAGGATATACCAATAATACCAGTGAGAGATGATCCCAATTTGATTGCATGGTGGTGGTGAAGAAGAGAAGTGGAGATGATGAATCACAGATAGAAAGTGAGAGAGAAAGAGGTATGAAAAACGATTTCTAGGTTTCCTTTAAGGACACTTGAGTAGACTGTTTCCAATCTCGATTAAGTGGAAGAGATGCCATTGTTCCAGGCTGAGAACATTTAAGAAAAGAGAGCTTAGTTTTTGAAAGTATAAGTTTAAGGTGCCTGTAATAATTCCAACTGGAGATAATACGTATGTAGCTTATCAGGTTGCTAGAGCTCAGAATACAGGATTGGGCAGTTATGGAGATATACATTTGGAAATAGATAGCATGCAGAATGTATTCAAAGTCTTGCCAAGTTATGAGATTGCTATGGAAGAACAAGAAGAGGTAATTGAACCAAGACTGGAGGAACGTCAACATTTAGAGGTAGGGTAGAAGGCAGGGTGATACTCGTCAAAGTGAAGTTAGAATTGTGTAGAAGAGTAGGAGGTAAACCAAGAGAGTTTTGGGTCATGAAAAACAAGCAATATAGACCAGTATTTTACATGTTTCTAATAAGTCAGGATGAATGCAGAACAACGTCCATTAGATATAACATCATGGATATCATGCGAGATCTTAATGAAAATAGTTTTGATGTGGTGGGGCCCAAAGTCAGATTGGATTGAGTTGAAGAGTGTGTGGGAAATGAGGAAGTGGAGGAGATACACAAATAGGCAGTGCTCTCCAGAAGCTTGTTTGTAAAGGAGAGAAAGGAATTAAAGCCGGAGCTGGAAGATGTGGGGAAAAGGGAAGCCTTATTGCTGTCGTATTTTGTTTTAAATGCAGGAACTGTTAAACATATTTGAATGCCTAGGGGAAGAATTTAGTAGAAAGGGAGAGGTTAAGCAGGAAAAGAGATGAAAACAGATGTAACAAAGTCTGAAGCTGATGAGATCTGGTGTCAAGGTCAAGGAACTGGTCTTTATTTTTGTAGGAAGGATACACACCTACATTGTAAAGAAGTGATGCAATGTGGACAGGGCCAATGCAGCTGGGCTCAGAGATTTTGTGGGGGGAAGATGAAGGCATTCTTGCTTTATGGCTTTTTTTCCCTCTGAGACTGATGAAGCAAGGTCATACACTGAAGTGACAAGCTAGAAGTGCAACCTTTGAGAGTAAATGAAGTGGTCTAAGTCCAGAATGCAACACGAAAGGAAAAACTTTCTGAGTTCAGAACCTTAGAGAATCTCCACATTTAAGGATCCAGGGGAGAAAGAAGAGTGTGCAGAAGAATAAGAATGGATGGACACAGAGGCAGAAGGAGATGAAAGAGGCTTGGTTGCAAAAGAAAAGGGAAAATGTTCCAGAAGTTTCCAAAGGGAGAGTCAAAAACTTTGTCAGGATCTGACAAAAGCTGCTGGGAAGGTAGTATTTTTTTTAAAGCTTTAACATGTGGCAAGAACTGTACTAAGTGCTTCACATGAATTAGTTCATGGCAAAGGCTGTGCAGAATGTAGTATTACTTGTAGACGTATTAAGTGACTTGTCTAAGTTTACGCAGCAAAGAGTTACATAGTAAGGTTTCTACAGGAATGACAGAACCTGCAGCCCATGGACTTACCTGTCTTGATACTGTCTCAAACGGCTAATTAACATATACTGCTATTAGTAGGCATTTTGCTAAGCATTTAGTTTATGAAAGGGTTTAGATTGCTATGAGAAATAGGAAAAAATAACCCATTCAAGATTAATAAAGAGAACTTAGTATTGGTACTTATGTAAGGTAGAGGAATATGATATGCTCCAAAATTATAGTGAGGTATTTTACAGACCTGTAAATAATATTATTCATTAAGTGCTCATTTTTTAAATACAAAATTGAAAGGTGGGGTAGGGGTGAGATAGGGTTAGACTAACATATTCTCTCACTTGTGGGAGTTTACAAGCTAAGACTGATTCGATACAACTAAACAACGGAGCAATCATTAAAAATAAATACATGAATAAAATATGGATATTAAGTAAATGCAAAGATAGTGCTGAGCAAATAGAATATTTTAGGAGTTGGTTGTGCAGACAGGATTGAGATTAGAATCCTCCTGCGCTGAAGTTGGGTCGCTTGATGGAATTCCTGGAGCAACATGATATTTTTGCCATATCTCCCTCCAGCCCCTAGGGAAAAAGCTGATTATCCTCCAGGGAGTTCAGATTTTAAATAAGGCCAGATGAGAATAAGAATATATGATATTGCTGATGCCCCATAAGGAAGGCCAAGGTGAGTAGTTCAAAGGTACAGATGGGATGTTGGTGCTGTTCAGGGCTGGAGCTAAGAAGTCTCACTTGCTGGTTCCGGATTCAAACACAGGACATGTAGACACTAATGGCACATGCAAGTAAAATGTGAGGAATATTTATCACTATATCTAGTTATATCTATCGCAATATCTGCCATCTATGGCTATCTATCATCTATCTCTCTACGTATCTATCTGATCTATCTTCTATCTAGTTATTTTTCTATCTACCTGAAACCTGCATAGAAAAGGATCCCTTTATAGGTCTACTGGCAATGCCTTATAACAACTACAGGCATTATGTTGCAGTTTCTATATTAGAAAATGGTCTCCATGTTCAAATAGATGGATCATGTTCACAGAACTTGGTGGATTTGATTAAGGCGGATACTCCACATAAAGAGCATAGGACAATCACTCCTAAGTCACCATCCATATGACAATTTCTCTTCATGAGGAAAGAAAAAATCCAATATAATGCTGTTTATAGAGATATTCTCATTTGCTAATCATCGTGAAGTAACAATTTCAAGTCAATAGTAACCCTAGGGAAGTGAGGTTCTTCATCATATTTTGATCAGTGACTACTTTTTATAATTAAACACTTTAAATACATTCTGTTTGTCTATCTGTCTGTCTCTCTGTCTCTCTAATAAGATTAAGGCACTGAGAGAAAGTAAAACTATTTTGCGTATTTGTAGAGTGAACATAGGTTTTCAAGCAGGACAAATCTCTCTTTTCTTCTGATTTAGAATTTTCTTGTCCATTTCTAGCTCTTTTTTAGAAAAAAGATTTCTGTTGGAATACAGATAGATTTCTAGTTTCTAGAAATCTGTACATTATGTAAAAATCCGCAGCGGGATGTGTCATGAGTCCCGGTGAGGTGGATTTGCCTGCCCTCAGCAGCATTCGGAGGAGAGGGATTCTGGCTCTAAACGACAGCAGCTAACTTGAGGTAAGTAAAGCCCAGGTATAAAGTCTGCCCCTAACACATGGAAATTTCTCTTCCTGCGACCCTTTGTTCTCCTGCTAAAACCTTCCTGCTTTTAAGGCTGTGGGGTTTCTGATGAGTGGGAATGGCTGGGAATGGCTGGAAAAGGCTGGAAAAGGAATCCTGGGTGATTTTCCTGTCCTTTCAAAATCTCCTTTAGAGTCTGGAAATGTCAGGCCATTGCTAAACCAGTCTGGAATAGCATTCCTGACAGGCAAAATTACTAGACTGGAGTTTACCTTCACTAGGGCTTCTGTTTGAACTCCCTAGAAGCTGACATCCCCATAGAGTATGAAATCCACCACACTGGCTGTCAACAAGCTGGCAGCTTACTGACTGTGCGTATTACCTGCTGGGCTGTTCTTCCATAGTAAAGCCTCCTGTCTGATGATTTATCCCAGAAAAGAGTCCTGCAGATTAACTGGGAATGAGCATTGTGCACCCAAATAAGCGTAGGATTCTAGCTCACCTAGCTGTCTGTCTCCTGTTCTTCAGTGTCCTTAGGACAAAGACTTAATGGGCCCCCTTCTAGCAGCACATCATTTTAGTCATCTTTCAGCTAAACTGAAGGTCCAGAAGCAAAATAGATCATTTGGGTCTACTGTGTGAAGTGGCAACACTGCAGAGAGCAGCAGATCGATAACTATTTATAAATAGATTTATCTGATTCATTTATCATCTAGAGTGTGTGTCAGTGTGTGTGCCTATTCATGTATGTAGACCTAATAGTCTGGGGTGAAATGTTTAAATATGAACAAAATTAATAAGCTCAAATGCTCTTAATGAGAAGTCACATAATTTATAAATATACAGCCAATTGAAAGAGAGGTAGGTAGGTAGTTAGATAATAGATAGAAACATACATACACACACACATATACATACATATATATATATATATACATAAAGAGAGGGACACTGAATTAAAACATGACTAAATTATGGATTGGGGTGAGTACATGGAAAATCTACTACAAACAAGATCTTGATGCTTCCTCTCTCCCCAACCACTACATCAGTTTCTTCCTTCTCTCCTCTTTCTTCTCCCTTCGCTCAGCATCTCCAGAACGCTTGCTCAGCCCATAGGAGTCTGCTGAGTGGCAGGGCTGGCAGCAGGGAGCAGATTAGCGGCCATATTTGAGAGACAGACTCCGGCTGCTTCCCTTCATCACTTTGCTCTCACGTCCAACTTCAACCCTTCCCCCACCACCTGAAAAGCAATCAAAGATTAAGTGAAAGAGAAAAATATGTCAACGTTTTTTCTTTTAAAAAAGAAGTCTATTTGTCTTACAGCTTGATAAAATGCCCTAGCAGGTTATGTTTACTTAAGTGTTTTTTATTTTTTTAACTTTTGATTGCTAGCCCTGTGCTTCTGAAGCACTCCACACAGACCCCACAGCTCTGGCTACAGTCACTCTCGACAAATCTCTAGCATAGAGCAGGACTATAGTTTGTGGATTTTTTTTTCCCTCTAGTAATCCTACCTAGTTTATAGTAGGTGACTTTTGTACCAGCATTAATTTTTAAGGAGAGCCAGGAATGGAAGCAATGTTTCTCTCTCGTGTCCTATACCTACAGCCAGAAAGAACCAATTTTAAAATATGCAACCCACTGTCACCTTAATACTCTTGTTTTGGTCAGACAATGTAACCTGATTTTAGGTATCCAACCTAATTTTGTTTCTTTCTGGCAGTGCCTCCAACTGTAGGTATTTCCTGTTAAAATCTGCTGGGTAAGTAGCTTTGAGCAAACGCTAAGTCTCTCAAAACCTTGGTGTTTTAATCTGTAAAATGGGGATAATGGTACTAGCATGAGATTGAGTGCCATCTATATATTAACTTGCCTACTATATATCCAGTACATAGGAAGCAACAGTAATGTAATCAAATTGAACCATTCCTAAGGATTCTAATGAACTAACTCAATCTATACTAACAGAATAAACTGTTACTATTATCATGTAAATTTATGCACATAATAGCCTCTTCTAGGGTCAAATGCCTTAACCCTAAGTCTTTATATTAATGGTGATAATAAGCAATTTGTATATACATAGCCCTTTACAGATATCAAAGATATGTGATATACAGTATCTCACTTGACCCTTCCAATGATCCCAAGACTATTTAAACATGAGATTACCGGAACTCCTAGAGCTTAAAAAACAAACTCAGGTCATATGTGTATCATGTGATAGAAGAGGGACTGGAACTCAGAATCCAGAATCCATTTAGAATCAATGCGTATTGATTTTAACAGAGGGCAAAGCAGCTGCGATATGAGATATGTTTACAGCAATCAAATCAGGTAGATGTCTGTCTTCTCTAGCTTAGCAGCAACCGTATTCTACTGGGTCTACTGGAGCTAACCTTTCCTGAGTGAAGTGGTCTTCAAGTAAGTAAAAATCCATACGTGTACATTGTGGCTTTTAATTTCATCTCACAGTTTAGTTCAGATTCAACTATCTAACTGAATTGACAGCATGTTCCTTAGTGATAGCTCGGCTTACATAGTGTACACCTCCACACTACCCCCCCCCAACCATTTTTTTAAATAGCGTGATGGTGACATAAATTTAAATAATAAAGTAATATTTTCAAATGACTGGCTCATTTGGTTAGAGCAAGATGTTTATATGTCAATGTGTCCCTGACCTATATGAACCCTCCACCAAAAGTATAAGGGCTTACTGTGATTTTTACATAGTGTAAAGCATTGAGAAACTAAGGTTTTCCTGTTCTTAGGGACATAAGTGGGTCTCTATCTAGCATTGTTAGCGCTTTCCATTTGTTAGAGTTCGTAATAGTAGAAAGAGGGAAGCGGGGCAGAAAAAAGGGGAACTATGGCATACATTTTACAATTTCTCAATACAAGAATACCAGCATCTAACTTTTGACAAAAGGAAGCTGCATTTCAAAATTCTAAACTTTTTACATTTTGTAGGATCAATAAAATTGTTGCAAATTATTGTACTCCTTGTCAATTCTGAACATTCTCCGTAAGAAATGTCTAAGTAAGACATTTATTCATTATGGCTTATCCCAGGAAGACATTTAGAATATTTGTTATGATTTGTATTTTTTGAAAAGAAAAGAATGTCATCATTTTGCAAGAGTATAATCTCTGACAATGTGAGGGGAAAAAGCTAGTGCATAATTACATTGTCAAATTCCAACAATGCTCAAATTAATCTTCCTATTTGGTTTTGCATTAACCATATTTTTAGTAAAGATCACCTGATCCTGTGCAGAAATTCCAGTACTCAGGCCTGATACCTTGTTTGAAAATGAATCCTACAATAAGCCACATGCTTGGTTGTTCTCACCTCAAAAATTGCTTTGCAACATGCATTAAAAATCTTTTTAGAAAAAGATCTAAAAAAAAAGTGCTTTGGGGGTGATTGTTTGCTTTTACTGAAAAGCAAAGAAGAAAACGTATGGTTAATGTGAATATCAACTCTAAGAATCTCATTCTTGAGCACTATGAATACTGCAAGACTAGAAGCTGTAAAATTTCAAGTGTCCGTCACTTCACACCACTGGCCTTCCATAGCCCTTTGGAGTGTTATAAGACTTTTCTTATTTTTTATTGGAACTACACCAGGAATTACACTAGGAATTATGTCAGTCCTGCAGCAATTTTCAAGAAGCCACAAGTCCATGATCCTGAAACTTTGACTGCTGACAAGAAGTTGCTTGGAGCGGCAGTGTTATTAACAAGCCACCTTTTCTGCACCCCATCTGCACTGGAAGCCATCCCCAGCTCATCACCTCCATCTGTCTCTGTGTACGATGGGGCGTGCACACCAGCAGGCTCCGGCTATGAGGTTCAGTTTGCTGCTGAGTTACTCATCAAACATCCCCAGTAGAGCAGGCTATAGGCAGCCAGTCCCTGAGTCTGACAGAAGCCTGCTTACCTTCTTTCATAATGAAGACTCTTTAGGCAGAAATTTTTGATGCTTTAGGAAGGATGATATTTTATGTATGTGCCCAGAGAGATCCATTTGGTCCTGTAGGTTTCTCTCCTGAGATTTATTACACCTCTTAGTGGGGTGGGATCCCTTGATTTGATGCCATCAGGGCTTTGTTCTCTGCACAGTGTCGTGTGAAGACTACCAGCCCTGGATTCTTCTTCCAGCTTTTAAAAGGCCTCCAAGGACTCATAAATTCAGTGCTTCTGGATTAAAGCATAGGATATGCATGCACCTACTGTTCTGTTCCTCTCTGGTCTTTTCCTGCTAAACGACTGCTTTCACTCTCACTGCTGGTTATCAAGAGGGGTGCAAATGACTTACCACCCACTAGGGTTTTATTTTGTTTTGTAAACTGGCACTGTAACTGTTACTTTTCTTCAAAATGGTGGGTCAACTCAGAGTTATTCTTGAGAAACTTTGTTTTTATGTTTTCTTATTTTTCCCTTTTTAGGTCTTATCTTCCTGCTCTGGGTAGAAGTGGAATGGTTGGGGAGCTTTCTTCCTATCTTACCAGGTCTCACCAACCCCTGTGCAGCACTTTAGCAATATAGGGAAATCTCAATGATGGGCCACAGAACAGGATCATAGATCCTAGAAGTCATTTTTCCTTTTGACCCAATGTAGGAGAGAACACATGGACTATAGAAAGGGAAGCATTAAAAGGCAGTAGGTGAGAACAAGGCATGGATATTGTAAGAAACTGAAACTGAAGATCCAGCTTTGCCAATTACCAGTTGCATGACCTTGAATAAATTAAGCGATCTAAGCTTCAGCTTTGTCATCTGCAAAATAAGGGAAATAGTGTCTAATTCTTAGATTACTTTGGGGTGTGGTAGTAATTAAATGAGGTAGTGCATATACAGGGCTAAGCACGGAACACGGCATATAGTAAAGACTTAAACGTTAGGTTATGCTACTGTTATGACCGAGAACAAAGTATTCTTCTAAAAACAAAGGAGAAAATTAAACAATGATTGTTTTCAGTTTTACTGTGTCAATGCTTTCTGCTTTATCACGTCCCACAATTTTTAAATCACAAGTGGAGAAATGAAAGGGAAAATTAAAATTCCCACTTTGGGATTATATTTGGGAGCTCTGTGATAGGATTCAGCCAAGAATTCAGGACTTTGGGTCTTCCAGTTGTCTCTAGCCATAAAATTGTATTTCTTTTAACTCATAAAGAACTATATACCCAGAGGGCATTCACTAAAAATAATGACAAAAATCAACCCACTGCTGCACACAGGAGTGAACTTAAAGATCCATCTCATATTGTTTTTAGTGTTTTTCAAAGCACTCAGTTTCTTGGGGGAAAATGTAAGCTTTTCTGTCCTGTTGTTTAACACCATCTTGGTCTCGGACTATGCTACCATTCCTGTCATGTTTACCACATCGGTTCTTGAAATCAAACTTGATCAAACATATCAACCAGCTAATTTACAGAACCAGGGAGATGGTTAGCTTGAGATTCAAGCACCAAATGGCACCTACACATCACATACTCGGACAAAGTTTAATAAAAATGGTTCCTATATTGGAATGTTGAAATCTTTAAAACACAAAATGACACATAAATGAGCACAAGTAAAACTGAGGAAATCTGAATAAGAGAGGTGGATTGTGTCAATGTCAATATTCTGATTTTATACTATAGTTTTATAAAATACTACCATTGGGGAAAACTGGGCAAATTGTCAAGGGGGATTTTTCTGTATTATTTCTTACAACTGAATGTGATTCTAAAATTATCGTAATAAAATTTTTAATTAAAAACATGAAAAGTAGATATCTTCTTAATGATTCATATCTATAAAGATTTTTTTCCAACACACCTTCAACATTTTTTACTTTGTATAGCATCTAAATAAGACGTTTTTAGACAGTATACAAAGTGATGTTTTCTACAATCAAATTCTTTCGTTGGTCCGTGGCCTTGAATTTCATAGAAAATTGGCACGAAGTGGCTGAACTACTGCAGCTTGTCCTTTCTTTCATAAGGACCTAGGAAATTGGGACAATCCTTACTTTTGGACTTAAAAAGACTTGACCAGAGGATAAATAGAATCCACAAAAGAAATTTGCGTATAAAGCAGCACAGAAATGTCTTCCAAAGAAGAGCATCTTCCATTGATTTATTTTTAAAATAGAATGATATATTGTGTAAAATCTAAAGTTTTAGAATAGCTTCCATCTTTCAGTTCTGAGATGTATATAACCATTAGCGGCAGCCCCTTCTCCTGCTGGGAGCTTAAAAATAGTTATTTTCTGATTGTCCTTTCTGAATGTTTAACATCCCACGGTCTAGGGTATAATGCCTTTGTTTATTTTTTATGTCAGATTTTCTTAATATTCTTTCTAAAACCATAGGGTGCAAATTCATATTTCTCATGGTAGCAATGATTTTAGTCTACTTTTGTGAGCATTAAGAATTGTTATCAATACCTAAAGATCTGAAATGACTCTAGATCACTAAAGGTGGTACACTCAAGTCTTGACATGGGAGGAATCAGTGACAATACATCTTTGTCTTTTAGGCCTCAATAGAGCCGTGCTGATTGAAGCCATGGGAAAAACCGTGGAAGGGGAGGAAACCATGACTTTCCAGCTGTGTTTCTGTAACTCAGATATTTACAGCTGAGATAACTAATCCTCTTGGCTTTTCTTGGCTCTAAGGAAAACAATAACAGTACATAAAGTACAAGACCAGGTTTGATAATGGTGGAGTGTTCCGTATATTTGCTTTGACCTATGTTAAAGGAAAGAAATGCATTATTTTGGTTACCTAGCAACTATTTGCAGATCTACTCCCCATTATCTCATGTCCCAAAATAAACTTTAGAGATCAGTACAGATGGTAAGTTTTACATTTTCAACATTTCCAAGCACTATTCAATCTTTAAAAATCTGAAAATCGCATTCTGAAACCCTGACACATCTATACCTGTTAACTTAGGTTGTTAAATAATGAGTTATAGAGAAATATATGGGATACACATCTTTTTCTCTTACTGTAACTCAGTGCCTTGTAGATACAATTGCACAGAGCTTTAAACTAATAGCATTCATAGAGTCTTTGCCTACTTTCCCCATAATCTACATATTAGTTCTTTCATCATCCTCTCTCAGATTTAGTTGGAAATCTCCCAGAGTGTAGCTCATATAACTCTTCTTGAAAAGCAACTGCCGAATCAACTGTACTTGACTTCAAGGAAGTTTTGTGGAGACTAATTATAGAAGAGTCATGATAATCCCGAAACTCTTAGGTAAGTGACAAATGCTGTAGAACTATGTGGTTAAACTGACAGCTTATTTATGGGATGTGGTTTTTATTTTGGCAATTTTTTTTAGCGGCTTCTCTGTACGTTTTTAAGGCACATGTGTATGCATTTGCTACTCATTACGCACTGTAGTTCTGGGGCAAAGCTAGGTACAAAGAGTCTCTGAAGGACAGACCCGACCATTCATCTGTACACATGTACCATGCTGGCTGCTGCGTGTTGTAGAGAGAGGCTCTGCAGATTCTCCAATCGGAAGAAATAATGAGCTTAAAGCAGCAGCTCCTCTGAAAACAGTTGGCAGTTAGATAATGATGGATATGCTCCAAATTCCAGAGATATCACCCAAGAAAGATGAACGATGCATTAAAGAAAAGAAGGCTAAAATCTACCACCCTTCCTTTGAGGGTAAACACATAAGATGCTGTTCAGTATGACAGTAACATTGCCTGAGGTCCATTGTGCTGCATAATAAACAGCACCACATTACAAAACAAATTTCTTTTTGAAGGAAGTTAATAAGAAAGAAATTAGACATGATGGAGAGAGCTACAAAGTGGAGGTTGAAATTTTGGCCTGAAGTTGAGGTTTTCATTTGTGCTTTCTTGCTGAAATACCTTCAGGAATAGGAACTTGGTCCCCTTTTGTACAATGAACATGGGCTGATTAACTTAAGGCAGTGTTTATGGACATCAATACCATCGATTAAAAAGTAAAAGTTCTGTCAAACAGTAGTTTGCTCTTCATGACAGCAAACAGCCTGTTTGATGTTTTTATTGAATCAATTGATTTTTTTTCACTGAATTGATTGGTTGTTTTACTGTCATGTGGACACTTCTTAAATCAACATGTGCCTGTGTTTTTTGAAAAAGTCTGAATTCATGGATGTGTCTAGAATTTCAGGCTCACAGAACCTTATGAAACCCAAATTACATCAGAATAAATAGCATCAGCGCTGAGAAAAAAGTGGGTTCTTTTTCCTTTTCTTAAAATTGGATTTGAATTTCAGAATTCAAGCAACTCTGTGTTACAGAATGACAAAAGGTCATTTTCTTTTTTCTTATCTTGTTCAAGTATGTACTTTGGATGTTGACTGAGTTGTTAGATAATACTTTATCAATAAAGGAAAGTTGATTTGTCATAGATTTTTAAAAATAAAGAAAAAGGAAACCGATACTCGCCCCCACTCTCCTTACTCTGCCTCATCTCTTTGATAGCCAAGCTGATACGTTAGCCAGGTTTTCCTGCCCTTTCAAAGGGAGTTATCAAATCTACTACTTATTCTGGTCAAGATCTTTTAAATGTCCACAATGTGAGTCCTGCAAAACTTCCCTTTTTCTCTAATAAATTTAGATTTACCATGGGCTTTTATTTTAACAGAGGAGTGTGGGCACAGGGATAAAGTCTGTTATATTCTGCCTACCGAAGTGATGCACCGCCATTCACTCTGTTATGGTTGGGGGAGATGGTGGTTGCAGATTTTTTTATCTGTCTTGGTTTCAATGCAACATATTAAATACCACATATCAAAGAGGCAAGATCGACGCTGCTTGTGCAATCGGCATATCTGTCTCCCACAGGGGCTGCAGTAGGGTGCATTTTACAAGGTGGACTGTGATGGAGCTAGTAGGGTGAGTTTATTACAGCTCTGATCCGTCAGCTTTCAACACACATTAGGGTTGTTCAATACTCCAGTTTTACTTAATAATGAGATTCTGTCTAGTTGGTACATCCCCTCCCTCTGACACTAACCAAAGTGTGCCTCTAGATTTTTCTCTTAGGTCATTTATTCATCCATTCATTTACTCACCCACATTCTTTGGGCCCCCAGATCCACTTCAAGACATCTCAGTTATAGCAAATACATTTGTCTCTTACTTGACTGATCAAAGTTATCTGACGTAAGTTTTCCTGTTTCCCATCTCACCCTAACTGCCAAATAGCTCCATGCTTGTGTCCTTCTTACCACCTTGATAAGTCTATACATATTTTCAGCTCTCTTTTCTTTCTTTCCTACCATTTAAGGACAGTTTTACCAGCCAGAGATTTCCTTTCTCTCCCACACAACTGTGCTTTGTAATTATTCCTTGATTCTTCAGAATGAACATTGATTTTTAGTGGCTCTATCATCACTGTCCACAAATATTTTAATATCTTCTCTAACAGAAGAAAAAGATGTCCTCAGCTCTTAGTACTCTTTGGAGTTACTGCTCTTTTACTGCCACGTTCCTCCAGAAGGCAATGTACAATTCCAGCCATCATTCCCTCACCACCCCTCACTGACAGTCTGGCCCCCATCCTCATCACTTTACAGAAACTCTTTTTCCCAAGGTCACCAGTGTCTTCCTAATTGCCAAATCCAACAGTGTGTTATCAGTCCTAATTCCTGAAATCACTGTAGCATTAAGCACTTACTTGACTTCTTTGACTTTTGCCTACTTTTTTTTTGGTCCCTCAGAGAACTTGAGCATTCTCATGGCTTCGATTCTGAGCTTCAGGGATGGATGGAAAAAGAGCTTTGCTATCAGGCAGATATCAATTCGAATTCTATACAGTTCTTCTATTTATGAAATATATGATCTTGGATACATTTCTTAAGTTCTTGTAACCTCAGCTTCTGTATCTCAAAAGTAGGGATAATAGTGCCTTTGCATCAGATAAATAGGACTAAGTGAGAATGAGAAGCACATGGTGGATGCTCAGTAAATATTAGTTTCCTTGACCTTCCTGAATAATTTCCTGCTGAATTTGGCCATACGTTTTTCTTGGTTTGTTATTTCTACTGGATGCTCCCACTGCCACCTTAATTATGTATATTAAGGCACACCATCTTATCTCTTCCCATGACCACCCCTCCAAACTTCCTCTTCTAAAATTGCTTTTCTTTCAGAGTCATCATGGCCTTCTCAAAGGCCATTGAGAACTGCCTGGGTCCACTGGGAAACTTTGGACTGCTGCCTCAGAAGGGATCATAGGGACAGCTTTTCTGAGACATGTTGATATCTTTGGCTGCTGATATTTCTCCTGACTCCACTCTAGCTCTATTTTACGTTTTCCTCCTTTTTCTTGCTTTGTGAGCTGGCTTGTTCCTGGCTTCTACCCTTGACTTTCTTCTGGGTCCAACAGACTCTGAGTCCTGGTTTGAGTCCATTCTTGGTTTTCTCCTCAGCTCTGACTGGCTTTGCTATATCCTGTAGGGGTTGATAACCAAGTTCATGGTTTTCCAGGCCTCCAGAGTTGCCTGCCTGGATAGCTCTCTGTTGCCCTCACCTGACACAAATCCACAATTATCAAAGCCACTTCACTGGAACCTGCTTCCAAGATTCACCCCTTCAGGGTGTGACAAGTAATGTCATCACTTGCAGTCTCTCAAGCTGGAGCACTTGAATGAGTGTTTCACCCTTATTTCCCTCCTCTTTCTATAGGACGGCTCCCAAATCCATTCAATCCTGTTACTTTGGCTTTGCAATGCTTCATACATGCATCCCTTCTTTTATTATTTATACTAACTGAAAAGCAATGTCACTAATAATAATAATAGCAACAACAACAACAATAACATCAATAATAACTAAGATTTGTTGAAAGCCTATTATGTGCTAGTTACTCTGGCAAGACTTTATAAGCCTCATCTATTATAAAAGAGAAAATTGAGGCTTATGGAGATTAAAAACCATGCTCAAGGTCATAGGGAGCATTGGGACTAGGGATTTAAGCCAAGATTTGTCAGCCCCTAAACTCACATTTTGATTCACTGTTCTATGTTATTTAATGAACACATTTCCTTGGTGGAAGCATTTATGTGTTTTTCATAAATATTTCTCAAATTGCTTATTGTTCTAGCCATAGATTTTGTGAAATTGCACTGAACAAGTGATTTCATGAAATCAGAAATAAATTGTAAATAAATTGTTACTCTAGTCAAGATTCACCCAGCATTGGCCAGAAATAAGGACAGTTCCAATGCCGAGAGAAGGCAGGAGAGGGGAACAGTGTGATTTTTATGGAGAAAGGAGCTGCGTCAACATTTGATCTCTGACGTTGTCGACTTATTTAATAAGTGGCAACTTTCTCTGGCTGGGAAGAAATAGAAGGAGGTGTCCTTGGAAAGAGTCAAAATGGAAACAGAGCTAATGGTGTCAGGCAATGAGAAGACGATGGAGAAGAGCAGTGGTGTGGCTAAGGAGGGCAGCTTACTGCTTGAAATACTTCCCGTTAGCATTAAGCCCTTGAACATGTGCGTTGTAATGTCAAAACAGTTTTGTACGGAAATCCTAGCACTCTTTGTGCATAGTCTCAGACAGAGCACTGGACTCGGGATCTGAATACTGAATTTCCTTTCTAGCTCTCTCACTAAACAGCTATTTGACCTTGGACAAATCTCCCAACCTTCCTGGTGCTGAGTTTTGTCATCTTTCAAATCCCTGGGAGTTGCTCTGGATAAGCTCTAAGGCTCTTTCCTGCTTTCGCATTCTGGTATTCTCTATGCTCAGAACGTGGTGACGGCTTAGGGCTTAGGTCTGCAGCCCACTAGCTAAGCTACACATTTACTACCATTACACATGGATGTCACGGGTGGCTCTGATCACTCAGATTGTGCAGGAAATTTAAAATCTTGATAAGAGAGTCCCCAGATGGGGATAAGGACGTGACATCAGAGGTTATACACCTTTTGTAAAGTACCAGAGTGGGTTAGCACTCTTCCCTGCCACCAAGGTCCCTTTCTAATTCTTGAGTCGAGCCCTCTTCTGCCCCTCGGTGCATCTATTTCATTGCAGCCGCTGCATCTAACTTCTGTTGGTATGTGCATGGGAAGATCTGTGCAACTGAACATGTAAAAGCACAATTACAACTGAACAAGGGAATAATTTGGTCAGTAGTTTAGTATCTCAAGATCTAAAGAATGATCACCTTCGGCTAGACTAGTAGACCCAAATTGCCCTTTTTATTGCTTCACTAAAACACATCACTTTGCCCAGTTCATTTATTGACTTTTTCATCTCAAGCACAAATTCTTACCTAGGTAGAAGTTAAAGGTCCACAACACACTAATTGTAAAAGCAAAAGTGCCAATTCGACAGAATTCCAAAACCACAGGAAATGCCTGTGAACTTGACAGCTTTTGTGTAAATTAAGTCTGAAAATGATTTTTTTTTGTAAAGAGGCTTTGGGTGTTCCTTTGAAAAACTCTATGCCTCTGCTACAAGAGTGTGTTTATCTATGGGAAATGAAAAAAGAACTTAGCATCAATTGCAAAAAAGAGTGGGAAACACTCAGATTCCTTTTTGGAGACCAACAAAAAGCTAGCTGCTAGGATTTGATTTAAATCACATCCTTAAAATAGCACCCCACCTTCCAAAAATATACATCGTTTGTGTAAACAATCTAACCCCCCCCCCCCCCACTACTCTGCTTTGCAGAAAGCAAGCGTTAAAACACAAGAGCAATTTTTAAAGGAAATCTCATGACTAGCAATCAGTGCTAATAAGATTCTTTTCCTCTTGCAAGATTCACAGAAAGCCCTCGATCCATGCCGAGCACATTCAAAGGCAAGGGACTAAGAGCTCCCCTCACAGGTTCATTATCATTCTCAGGTTATCCCAAGCCAAGTGAATCAGGAAAGCAAATGAATTAGTGAGAATTAAGGAGCCTCTGTGGTCTGAACCCACTCCAAATCTCAGCGAAGATGAAAGGTAGACGCTGATGTCTTATGTCCCAAGCTTCTCAGGATTCGAGCCCCAGCGCCTGGCTGTTCCTCGAGAGCCTCGCAGAAATGTGCAGGCAGTTAATGTTGCCTAACGTCTCCTGACCGTGGGTTCAGCCATGTGGGAAAAGTTTTACAAAGCTGCAAAACCAAACCCCCTTTCACTCACAATTAATTACAGAAGACTTGCTGTAGCACCTAGCTGTCAATGAGTCTGGTGTGGGCGCTTTCCTTCTTATTTTGGTTCCTTACCAATAATCAAAGATACCAGGATAATGCTTTATTAGATGATGCTATCGAATGGGATTTTTGAAGAACAAGTCTGTAAAACATTTGAACTGCTGAGTGTTAAGCTTCTTTGGAAGCGATGCCTTGAGCTAGCTGAGGAGCAGAATTCAAGGCGAACTAAGGTTGTTGGTATTACAGAAGTTTTTGTTGTTGTTTTAAATGCTACTGGCAAATAGAGAAGGGCAGAGTGGGGAGGGGGCATGGTTGGTACTTGTGATGAAGATACAGTGAGCCTTGGAGCATCTGTGGGTTTTAAACAAAACGTGTAGTAAAGGTTTGGGAGTAGCAGTTTGTTTTCATTAAATACTTGTTACTGCTAATTATATTTGATCACTATAAAGAATACAGTTTAATTAAAGAAACATAGTGGTTAGAAAAATATTTGATTTCCAAAGGAGAACAATTTATCTTTGCATTACCAAGTAGGGAAAAAAGTAATTGTGACTGTATGTTTTTCAGTACATTATTGGTTTTTATGGAGAGGCTTTATTCCATTCATGATGAAAAAATCTTATTTCTGTCCCTAAAATTACAGTCGAGTACTAATTTCATACTATGTTGCTTGCATGCGTGCTTCAATTTATTTAACGTAAGTAATGGTTTTCAAAATGAAACAACATTTGTCAAATGACATTAAACAACATATTCTAACATCAATCTGAATCAACATATCGTCATTCTCTTTGGAGATAGCGCAGTGTTAACTCTTTCCGTGAATGTTGAAATGTGCTGTGACACGAATGTTTTCCCTAATCAACAGATGGTTTTCATTTCAATTTTGCAAGGTAATATTTTGGCAGTGGTCTGGAGGAAATGAATGGAAAATGAAGGCAGATAACTATCCTTGTAACCAAAGTCTAGGATTCATGTTGCTTGTGTATCATTGTGTATAATTATTCTTTTAAGCAATCGCACTAGAGAACTCTGATTTTTAAAAGTGTGTCTTCCCTACATCAATTTAGTTTGAGTGAATTCCCATGAGTTCTGGAAGTTTAAAGAACAAGGATGTATCTTAGGATAGCTGTTATGATCTTAAGAAAAAGGACAATTCAAATATTGTGTTTAAAACATTTAAATGTCAGGGATGACTCAGACTTAAAAACAAGAGAAATTCCTTTCTTTGGAATCTTAACGCCAGAAACAGCATTACAAAAATACGTGTGTTAATAGTTTCGCATCGTATTTGAAAAAGCAGTAATTTTTATCTTTCTCCTTTAAACATATGTCTGTAAATTTTGGAGAATATTTTGCTTATAAAATCTTTAGACTTTTTGCTGGTTTTAGCCATTTTTTCTCATAACCCTTAAACACTACTAAATTTGCATATTAATATATTTGGATAACTACATTTTTTTAAAAAAATTCTCTTTTACCTCATAGAAAAAGGTGAACCTAAAAGTTCATGTTTAAAATCTAGTTTAGATGTGTTTGAGGCTTTATAGCTATTTTCATCTTTACATTATAATTTAAATGTTTAATTTTTCTTTAACATGTATAAAAATTAGATTGAACCCAAGGAAACAGAAGTTCCCAATTATATCCGGATAGAAAAGAAACATATTCTTACTTTTACTCTTGTATTGCATTCTGTTATTATTATTATTGTTTCCTATTATCATCACTTAAATATTTTCCAATGAGAAGTTTTCCCTTCTCTTTTTGTAAAACTAAAATAACTTGACACTTTTGGGTAGAGGAGGAAAACAAATTTCCAGCTTTTTGATAAATTATATTAATGTGTTTGAAAACTTGCACGTTCAAAACTGCTAAACTTGTAAGCAATTTTGCACTGCAATCAGCTTTTTCCAGATTTTTGAATAAAACACAGGAAAGCAATTAAAGCAGTTTAGTATACAACGGACAGCCTAGAGAGCAGCTTGCTGCATGCTTCCATCAAAGCAGAAACACACCCTGGTTAATAGGAATATTATTTAAAACGCCATGAATCGGCAGCAGCCTGCAGGAGTGGCAACAAGCAGCAGCCTTGGTGTTAGCACAGCGGCCCAGCCTGCCCTTGCACTGCCCACAAACGACCAGGGAAATCCCAGAGGTACTCTTGAATTTCTGCATTCTCATTTCTTCCGCTGTAAAATATCTGTCACTCACATCCCACACTGGCCAGAGTGACACCTGCCAGTCTTAAGAACAAGGACAAATTATTGTCTGTCTGCCAACTGCGTCTCAGCAAGGAGAGCAGAGCAATGGTAGGACCGAGCATCTAATGGTGGGTTGTTAAACTCTGTCATTTGTTTTTTGGATGTTTCTTTCAAAGAGGCTAATTTTCAGTATATTGTTCTTTAACATTCAGAACATGTGTTTTTGTGGTCTACTGTACATCATAAGGATGCATTTAAGAAGATTTACAAACAGGTGGCAAAAGATATACTAAAAAGCTTAGGCATCGCTGTACACGGCAAGATGATGTTATTGTCATAAAAGTTCTGTGACTTTGGTCATTATTGGAAGGCTTCTAGGATGATTTTAGGGCCAGGACCTAAAAACATTCCCTCACACCCACCGCCCGATCTAAAAGTTCTGTGGGAGGTGTGCGTGTGCCTGTGAGAGAGAGAGATGGAGAGAGATCTGTTATCAGGTCATGTGAAGTTATGCAACATTCTATCCGTTGTCGATGAAATGCAGCATGACAGAATATAATGTAATGTAACGTATCAAAAATGTAAATATTCTTTGCGGGATTGGATATGTGCTGTCAATTCCTAGAGTCGGCATCTGAACTGAACTTACTGAGGCGGACAGAAGCTCAGTGAACGCCACACTGGCCATGGTGTTTGAGAAGCGGCACGCACCACAGTTCACTGATTTCTCCAATTACTTTGGGGTAGTTTGGCACGTATAGAAATGTTCAACAAAAGTTCTCTTGTTGGACACTTCTGGGAAGTAATTTGATTGTTAATTACAAACGCTCAGGGTGATTGCTCTGCATAATTGTTTTACTCCTTCAGCACTCCATTAGAAGCTTATCCGCCAAAGGTTTATTTTTAGATCTTTGAATTTTTAACATCTTCCTTATGTCAAACTGATGCAATATGAGTGACCCCTCTGGGTAAATGCTTTAGCCAGCCAGGGTAACCTAGTGCCTCCTGTGAGAGGTAGAAGAAAGAGAGTATGACCACATGCATTTTATCTCCAACAGCATCTGTAATCCAGCAACACACACGTTTCAAAATTCTGTGCCTTTCGAGAAATAACTCAGTTCTATGCTCTAAATTGCTTGAAAATTGTAAAGAGCAAAAGGCGCATCTCAGAATTAAACCAAACGCATTCCAGATACTATTTCTTTTTATTACCAAGGCTTAGTCTCAGCTCTTAACAATAAACAGCGCAAAACAAGTCTGCATTGCCTTAAAGGTAAGTGGGCAGAAACTCATTTGATACTGCGTTCCTGAGGATGGAACCTTTTACTTGCTGTCATAGTGATGACTTTTAATTGTCCTAATAAATAAGCTTTTAAAAAGCTTCTAAAATGTTCTCTAATAACACACTTTGGTCTTTAGCCATAGAAATGCAGAAATAATTAGAAGTGGCATTGTGTACACTGCCTTCTGGACTGGGCTGAAGGTGAAGGAGAAAGTCTCATGCTATCCTTGTCAGCTGCAAGGGTAATTACTGCTGGCTGAAATTACTCAACATTTGTTTATAAGCTCCCCAGAGCATGCTGTAAATAGATTGTCTGTTATAGTCCAATCACATTAAAACGCTGCTCCTTGCAAACTGCTACCTCCTGTTTTCTGTAAGCTAGACAGAGAGCCTGCTGCTCACTTATTGAGCACTGAGCAGGGAAGAGCTATGTTTAATGTGATTGTTTTCATTAGATTCCTCTCTGCCCAAGATCACATTTGTCGTTTTCAGGGTCTGAATGCAAGTGGGGTACATTCCTTTCATTAGGACCATTTTATTTGCTGTAGGGAGGATGAATTTCCTTATTATTGGAATGTGTATGTAACAGTTGGAAAGGAAATTTAGAACAATACAGAGGAGTGACCGTGTACATTCCCTTCCACACATGGATTTGTTGTTCTGTATTGAGTTTTAGAAAGTTCATGGCATTGACTAGTTACTCAGTTTGATTTCATGCAGCATGTATTTATGGAGTCCTCACTATATGCTCAACACTAGGTTAGGTACTACAAATTTAAATATTGATTGCTTTTAGGGAGACTAAAATCTAGCTTGGAGAAAAATATGACAGATATATGATAAAGTTAAAGACTAATAAGATACGTGATGAAATGCAAACTTGAAATATAATAAGGACCAAAATGGATATGCAAAGTATAGATGTGAATGATCAGTAAGTTTTTGCGTTTGGAGAGTGAGTAGAATTTATTGTTTGGAAAGGTAATAAGGCCTTATGAAAGAAATTAATTGTGTCCCCTTCAAAAGGGACCAGAGCCAACCCAGACAGTAGTTAGCTGAGATTTTTGGTGAACCTTGCATTCAGTTTATCATTTTACATGGGAGAGGTTGGGTTGGACCTTTGGGTTGGCTGTCCTGAAAGATTCTGAATACAGAAGAGAATAGGAAACTAAAAGCAGCTCAACAGAAAGAACCTTGATATTCATGGAACCAAATCATATGACAGTCCAAGTTTGCTCCCTAATTAAGTGGTAACAAATTTAGCTATTTTTTTTTGTTCACGCTGGGAAAAAAATTGGGAATAATTCTTGAGTTGTTTCCACTTATAATTGAGTAAGATTTCCAAAATCTGTGTGATTATACCTTTACAGCAGTCTCAAATAAAAAATTGTATTGGACATCATCAAGAGAATGAACTACTCTATAAACCTGTCTGGAAAAGGGACAGTTATTGGAAGAAAAATACTGCAGAGAGGGGATATTACTCAGTTGCTGGCAGGCATAGGAAAAAGAAATGCCAATTCTGTAAACTCAGATCTCAGAGCTAAAAGGACTGGTTGTGAAATGGAGAAAAACTAGGTATAGTCTTACTTTCCAGGAAATATTTAGCTTTTCCCATCTTTTACACCATTCCCAATTTTTCTCAGAGAAATTATCCTTTCTTTTTATCTAATGTGGAATTGATATGGGGTTTTGGAAAACTCCTATTTCCTATTATGAATACCAATGTCACTGGAAAGCTATACGAGAGAGAGATTTGAGCACCAGAAATGATGATTCAATTACATTTTACAATAATTCCTGGAAGTACCATTTTCTAGGCTTTAGAGCACAAAAGAACATCAAATGTAGATCAGATTTGGGGTAGGCACATATGTTGCCATGCAAAGTCAGAGACGTTTTACCTAGAAAGCTAAATGAACATGGGGATGCCAGGGTGTGTTCATTTCAGAAGGTTTAGCGAAATTTCTTTTCAAGAGAAAACTAAAGCTAAATAAAATCATTCTTTAGGGCTGGCACACATTGTCTTAAAATAGAGTGAATCCATTTGTAATCTAGGTAACATTTTTATATGCTCCCATTATTCACTTTATGCCATTAGGAAAGCACTGAATCTTTAAAGAGAAACTTCCTACAGCTAAAAAAGACATTAAGGGGGAAAAATGCTGGGAGCCATAGTGACAGGTACAACTAAGCTTGTATCCTTCGGTTCCCTGGAAACCAGTCAAACACTATCTCATCTTGCAATGGTTGTGTCTGATCCTCTGCTTCAGACATCTTCCTAATAATGGCAACTGCAGAGGTGACTCTCTGCAAATAAGGGCTTGCAGCCACTGGGCATCCATCACATTTCTCCAGAGCAACATTAGACCACCCTAATGGGTACTCCCGTCTTCATTATGATATTAATTCTCTAAATTTCCGAGGTGATTTCATTTGTAATATGACAAAGGCTGGCTGCTCAGGAGACAAACTGTTTTCATCCCCCTCCTGCATGCTCACAAAGGCTTGCTCTCTTTAGTCTTTGGGGGAAAAGGAATTTGATAGCATCAGATCTCCTGTGATACACAAGGCTGGCTAACAGCTACACCACCTGCCAGCGCTTCATGCCTGGCCATCCAGCCTGAAGCTTTCTAAAGCGGTGGTTGATGAGTGGAACATGGACGTTGGTTTGGAAAGAAACTATGTGGAGAGAAAACAGCGGCAGAATAAAAAACTCGGCATGGAAGCTGAGTGGGGTTTGAGGGTAACAGTGGGGTCGGAGAGAGGCTAGAGACAAAATCAATTGCAATAAGGCTGTTTTGGTAGCAACTATCTAACATTGTGCTTTTTCTCCCTTGTACATTTCAGTCTTTGTTGTGGTTATAAATTCCAGGGCTGCCAACTGTATACAACTCCAAAATATGGTAATTCATTTTCCTTCCAATATGCTAACCTCTATGGACTTTAATTCAATCTACTCACATCAAAATTAGCTTACCTTCTACAATGTTTACTAGATAGAAAACTTACACTTACAAAATAAATACTGTCTTGATCAATATTCAGGATTTTCCATTTAATGATCATCGTTTCTGAGTTTAGCATCATGGATAGAAAGTCTGAATTGAGTGACAAAATGCTAACTTTTTGAAAGGTCCAGCTTGGTCAAAACACTGAAACAAATTAAATTTTTCTCTGCTTTCTCTTCCTTGCCATCTGGCAGCTTCTTGCTCTTATCTTAACTAGTGACAGCTATTTTGTTTAAAAAAAATTTTTTTATTATAAACGTCTAAATGAATGTTCCTACTTTTGATTAAGGTATAATGTAATCAGTAGTTTACTATTAAAAAACCCAGTACCCTAATTAGAGGTAGCATAGATTAGTGGTAAACATCAGCAAAAGCTGAGTTTGATTCCACTGGCAAACTACTCAATCTTGTGAAAATGAACGAAAGATATTATCAGGTTTCTGTTTCTTCAATGTTAAGGTGAAGGAGTTGGACTATAGACTCCAAAAAGATTGAATAATTATATTACATTTGTATTAATATGCATCCTGAAAGGGCACCAAGTGTTGGAACATATATAGACAAAACTTCAGATGTAATATAAAATAATCTTTAAAATATTAATACAAATTCTTCAAAAGAAATTTCTTTGGAGCTAGAGAACATTACTGCGTATTTTATCTCTCATCCATCCTATTTTTCAATTTAAGACACTATCCTATACACTTATTAAAGTTTTTTGGTTTCAAAAATATATTCAGAACAAAGAGGCTGGCCCCATGGCCTAGTGGTTAAGTTTGGCACACTCTGCTTTGGCAACCCAGGTTTGGCTCCCAGGTGTGGACCTACACCATTTGTCAGTGGCCATGCTGTGGTGGTGACCCACAACAAAAACAAAACAGAGGAAGATTGGCACAGATGGTAGCTCAGGACCAACCTTCCTCGGCAAAAAAAAATAAATATACATATTCAAAACTAAGCTTTGTTATTTAATCTAAAGTTTCTGTAAATGTTACAATGCTTCCCTTTAGATATTGAAAAAGAGTTGGTTGTTTTTCCTAACAAATCAATTTGTAGAATAAATCGTATTTGAAATTGTAATGTTTTGCTTCTCAAGATTCACAGAGGATAGAGTACGCACTAAAACTTTTTACATTACTCTTATGAATATTTGCAAAATTTGTGTTTAAACCATTCCCCAAGTAGCAATGTCTGATTTCAAATGACTTTTATATACAACTACCAGGCATCTGTGGCTTCACTGTAGTTAGAAACTTCACAGACTCCTGTTCCCTTTCTAGTCTCTTCTGAAGCACTGGAGTTCTAGAATCCCCTGCCATAAATGTAGCCTAGAGTCTGACATGTTGGGGAGGGCACAGCATAGAAATTCCTGAGACCCCCCGGAGGATTTTCATTATGGAAGATGTCTTCTTTGGGTCCCAAGTTGGAACAAAAGAGTTGAGTTATTGTTCAATCATCAGAATTTTACTGAGAGCCTCCTATGTGCAAGCTATACCTTCCCCTCCAAGTGTCTTCCTTAGAACATAGTAGGTTTCACTGTCTTCAGATGATTGGGATTATACAGGTGCATAACATATACCCAAGGCTTAAGACCTCTGCTGTTGAATTAGTTCTGGATAGATGACATTCTACTACAACCTAAATAAAATATAAACAAGTAGAAGACCATCAGGTCTCTGACATCTAACTGAAACTTTAAATCAAATTTAAGTTCTTTGAGTTCAGGGATCATTTCTTAGTTGTATTTTCATTATCTATTCTTCATTTAAAGTAGGTGCTCAGTATATATCCACCAAACTAAACAGACCCTGGAGCCAGCCCCATGGTCCAGTGGTTAAGTTCACAAACTCCCCTTTCGCAGACCAGGGTTTCGCTGGTTTGGATCCTGGGCGTGGACATGGCACCACTCATCAAACCATGCTGAGGCAGCATCCCACATAATAGAACTAGAAGGACCTGAAACTAGAATATACAACTATGTACTGGGGGGGCGTTGGGGAGAAGATGAACAAGAAAAAGAAAAAAGATTGGCAATAGATGTTAACTCAGGGCCAAAATAAAAATAAAAAAACCTAAACAGACGCTGCACTAAGATCCACATCTGATACATTTTCATTCGTTTGCAGTATAGAAATTCAAACTGGTGGCTTGGAAAATTTATGTCATTAATGGAGACATTGCAAAGAGTAATAACGTGCTGTTATGTTGACCATCATATATATAGCATATTTTAATTACATTTTGCATGGTGATAGGAATTTTTAATGATCAATAATTTAACTTTAGGCATAAGCAAAACAAGAGTCTAAATTATTCCAGCTTACTCTTGAAAATCAAATTAATTTGAAGAACTATTTAAAATTATTTCTATATTGCTGTTCTTATAACTGACTTTCAGCTAATATATTTTAAGATATTAACTCAGAAATGTTTTTCATTTAAAAATAAGATGAGCAAAAAAGTCGCCAGTGACTGCTCTTACAGTGGTAAATGGGGTTTAGGCGTACACAAGGCTGGAGATCAGAATGGATTTATCAATCCAGTGACTCTGCATAAACTTAGTTAGCCAATGGCTGTTTGCTTTCCTCATTCCCATGACTGCCATCAGCAAAGACCCAGAACAGGGTTTAGACTCTGTCTAATGAGTATTGTTTCTTACACATCATCTTTCTGATCCAACAGGCCCCACTAGTACCTTTTTAAAGTGTTTGTGAAGGTGCTAAATTAATCTAGCCCTTTGTAGTCACAAACTGGGGCTCAGAGTGTTTTGGCACAGAGAGGTGTAGCCATGTTAATATTGAGAAAGTCAGCCTTCCTGATAGAACAGATTTTCACATTCCTGTGATCAAGGAGTGGAGGGCATGGTGGACACACTAAAAAAATGCTGAACTGTTTTGGGTGTTAGTCCATAATGTAGGAAATAACAAATCTTAATATCAGTTTACAAATTTTTAAATTTACTAGTAATAGGTGGTATCCAGTGTAAGTGTATTAGTTTAAAAATTAGGAACCTTGGCGGGGGCTGGCCCCGTGGTCAAGTGGTTAAGTTCGTGCGCTCTGCTGCAGGCGGTCCAGTGTTTCGTTGGTTCGAATCCTGGGCGCGGACATGGCACAGCTCATCAAACCACGCTGAGGCAGCGTCCCACATACCACAACTAGAAGAACCCACAACGAAGAATATACAACTATGTACCGGAGGGGCTTTGGGGAGAAAAAGGAAAAAACAAAAAATCTTTAAGAAAAAAAAAAAATTAGGAACCTTGGGTTCAGGTTCCATCTTGACCAAGAAATGGTTCTTTGTTCTTGGACAAGCACTTAATCCCTCAGAGCTCAGAGCTTTAGTTTTCTTATTGTTCAAAAGCGAATTGATGAAAATAATCTCTCAGGTCTCTTTAAGATTCCAAAATTATTGTTATTTTAAAAACCAGAAATTATGCTTTTTTAATTACTCATGTACAACCATTACTTGCTCTTTTTCTTTGAAAGTAAGTAGAATGTTTATTTATTCTATTATTTAAAAAATACTGACAAAAGGAATATGGTTCTTCTTTTACATAATCACGCCATTGTCTGTTAGTCATTGTTGTTGCTGTCTGAAGTAACCTTGGGATTTTTGGTGAGAGAGTTTTCTATAAGTGGTGTTTTTCAATAGACATTTTCCTCCAGAGCAAAATTCTATTATTGTTTGGGTGATAACAAACATCAAGTCAAGTTGTAATAGTGAAAAAGAGTTTGAAATATTACTGACTGACTTTCCGCTTGGTTTTACAGAACCAAGTGTAAAAATTACTGACAGAATTAGGAAAACCACTAGCAATTTTCTACTATTCTCAGCTGAGAAAACAAAAAGAGTGTGCTAGAGATAGAAGCTTTTACCTGTGTCAAGAGAGACCTCTCTCTAAGAGGAAGCCCCTGTTTGCTTGGAAAGCTCTTCCCCTGATATCTACGTGGGTTATTCTGTCACTTTATTCAGGTGTGTGGTAAGACGTCCCCTCGTCAGAGGGAATGTTCCTGATACCTGCTGAAAATAGCATCCCCTGTCAGGCTTGATCTCGTTCCTCTGCTTTATTTTTCTTTACCTAATGTTTATCCCCACCGGAAATGTATTTATTTATTGTCCACGTTTCCTCTCATTCCTAACAAGAACAGAAGCTCTATGAGAGCAGGCACAATGTATTACGAGCAGACGCTGCCTTGTCACTAGTGACCAGGACAGTAGTTGGCATTGAGAAGCAGCTCAACAAACATTGAATGAATGAATGCCTGTGAAAACTTAGTGCTAAAGAGAATCAGTCAAGTGAAGGAATCGACCAGTATGGAGTAAAGAATAGCATGAAATAAAGAATATTTCCTGCATCAGGGGTAGCCCAGTCCCTAGGCTGGGGCTTACCAACACGAATGCCTACAGGGACCAAGAAGTAATTGTAAATATGTGGGTAAAAACAATAGAGAGATGTAAGAACTGCTACAAACTGGAAAATGTCTGCTCAACTAAAAAATTCAGACATTTCAACACTTGGAAGCAGAAACAAATACAGCCATGTGCTATATTTGGCTGACAGGCCACGTGCTTATAATGTGTGCTAGGTAACCTTTGTGGCACAGTGCATGTAGGAATCACCTCGTACTCTATTATGAAGGAGACAAAATGTAAACCCAAATAAACAAAACCTAAAATGGAAGCCACTTGAAAATTTGAATAGTTATTGATGTAGAAGATTACCAAGAAACAAAACTCAAGCCCCTGGATATTGAGACTGATCATGACATCGGGATGTTTATCAACAATTAGCTCGATATTTCTGGGAGAACAATGTTTAATGTGATTCTAAGTATTTACTATAAACCAATATTCCTCAAGCTATACATCCCTTGCTTCTAGAGGAAAGCTCTTTTGTCTGCAATTGGATTCCTTTCAGAAAACGAGATCGTTATAGAAATCATATTTCTGACATTTCTTTTTAAAGCAAAAATGACCGAGTTGCACATTCTAATTGCCACCTAGTCTTTCATTGCATAACATTATTTAAGGCTTCTTATGCCCTCCAGAACTCTTTACCAAAAGTGCTGTATTGAAAATAAAACATGCAGATATACAGAATGTCAGTTACAGCAAAGTTTTTCTTCAAAGAGACGTGCTTCATTCCAGAAAGCTGTGCTCACTTCAGGGTGCTTACTATACTGTTTCAAGCTACACTTAAGACACTTTAAAACCTGGGTTTTCTTCTGTTTCTTTATAATTGCTCCAGCTTCAGCAATTATAAATCCAACGTACAAATGTATATAGAGAGAGGTCCTCTTAGGCACAAGGAGTACCTCTGTGTAGCTCTCTAGAGATTTTGTCCTTCTTGGGTCTTCATTTTTGCTGTGGAAGATTCGTCTTGAGCTCACACCTGTTGCCAATCTTGCTCTGTGTTTCTCTTGAGGAAGATTAGCCCTGAGCTAACATCTGTGCCAGTCTTCCTCTATTTTGTATGTGGGTCACTGCCACAACAAGGTGGACAGTGGTGTAGGTCTGAACCCATGAACCTGGGCAGCCAAAGCAGAGCATGTCAAACTTAACCACTAGGCTATGGTGCCACCCCTCTTGGGTCTTCTTAATGTCTATTGTGGTAGTTAATATTAAAACTAAGCTTGCAGGTCAAAACGGAGGTAGGCTGCTCTCAATCCTCTGCCTACTTCCAGGAACCTATAGAGATGGAAGTCAGTGGAATAGAATTGCTTGTTGAATTCTCTTCCTTATCTCTTTTTTTCCCCCTGACGCTCATCTAGTTCAAGGGGTGGAAGGCATACCTTCTTAGACGAAACAAATTAAACAATAATAAACATAGTCAAGAAAAGTGCAGTCAGACCCCATTATTTAAAGAGGCTGCTAATATTTCAATTTAGTTCAGTAGACATTTATTCAAAGCCTCCCATGTTCTGGACCCTGTGCGTGGCTCCAGCTGCCAAGGGGTTTGCTGTCTGGAGAGGGAGAAGACAAGCCCTCTGAGCACGTTACAAGCATAGGAGTAATAAGGACCACCAGACCAGACATGCCAATGGGAACATCATATTTGGCCATTAGACAGGCTTTTATTCTTAGATGTGTATAGTGGTATATCATTGTTATATTTCCTATTTTTTAATTAGAAAAATTCCAGATTTTTAGCAGCATACTCATCTTACATTCCAATTTAAATATTGACAAGAAAGAAAGGAGTGGTCCAAGATACAAGAAAGTTTCTCTCTGAGTGTGCTAATCAGAAAGGATGAGTTTTATAGTATTCCTCAAGTTTTATTTGTCTGTAAGGAAAAGTAAATTCCAGGGGGTCGCCTGGTCTCCCAGAGTTCAAACCTGGAAACTATTCACAGAAGTGCTGATCTTAGCTGTCCTGAGGCTGTTGAGAGGAAAGGGTGTATCTCAGGCACTAAATATAAATTTTAGCTAGAGCTCCCATCGAAAGGTGATGTTCTGCAGCAGCAAGCCAGGCAGCAGATACCTGGGGAAGGAAAGTGAAGGTTGAGGGAAGCCGTTGTGCATGGTGCACGTTTTCTATTATGTACAACTGTGCACGTGACAGGTATATATGCAGCCAAAGTGAAAAATACGTGATTGCCAAACTGGGCACACATTTCCCTCTCAACACAACTGAAGCAGAGCTTCTAATGCATCCGTAATTGTGGGTCCGTGAATATACACCTGGAGTCCCGTCAGTAGGAAACATGAAAGTACATAAAGCTCTTAAATTCAGTGTTCGAGATGGGTGGAAGCAGCCACTCACCTACCCTTTGTCCCTCCCCCTTGCTTCTCCTTTTTTCTCTTTTCTTCTCCCTCCTCCCTTTGTGAATTTATGACTCAGAAATTATTCAAACTGACTTCAAGCTCTGTCATTTCTCCATGGGTGTTTTATGCCTGTTCTTGGATTTTCATCGTCACCAATTCTAGAAGCGGTGGTGTATCATTACATTAAAACGCGTTACTGTGCTGAATCTCACGGCTTAGTTAACTCCAGTGTGGTGGAGCCAAAGCAAATTCTGAAATGATCCACTGGATCTTTTCTGCCAAAGTTAAAAAGAGAAAAAGTATTAGTTCCACAAATTGAACAAATGTTATATTAAAAATACAGAGCTACATCCTTTGACATTGAAGCCTTTAATTATGTTTTTTTTAATTGATAAAATATTAGTTTTGGGGGGTACTTCTGCAAGCAGCTGATGTAAATGAAGATTAAATACTGCTTGGTTAATGTTTCTTATCTTGTCTTTTTTTATGCTTATGTACCCTACTTGTTCTGTTCCGCAATTAAAGACTCCAACTTGCTTTATATGATTATAATATATATGTTAGAGTTATTTAGTCTTTGCTGTGTAATCTTCAGAACCATGTAATGGGAGGGCAATTATCTCTTTCTAAATATATAGCCTTAGAAAGAACCTTGAAGATGTACTTCTCTCTCTCTCTCCCAAATTTGCATATGCTTATCTTGACATAACTGACTTTTATTGTGAGAGAAAGATGATGATTAACCAGCTGGGATACTCTGTTTAACTGCTTGTCTCTAGCACTGAATGAAAAGGGGTTCCTGTAGTAGTTTAGTAAAGTAGATAGTATTAGTATAGATAACTGTTAGAATTGCCATATTAGTATATGTCATCAACACCCTATTACCTGAGTACCTTTCAGGACATCTGTAGGAGTACATAATACAAATCTGACTTTTGGGCAAAACTATACAATTGATTCATTTCCAAATTCTATTGCATGTAAAGTTAAAACCCTTAAGCTTTAAAATGACAGGTTCATTGTCAAGTGCACTGTCCTTTTTATTCTAAAGGGACAAAAGACTTTGTATCCTCCTAAGGCTTCATGAAAACTCTACCAGTGGTCTTCAGAGCACCACTATGCTGGCGAGGCCTCTGCTACCTTCCGAGTGTCCTGGCGTGCTCTCTATCTGGATCGAATACGAAAAAGTTTGATGAAAGAAGTAGAACAGAAAGTTTTTTGGGTTGTTTGTTTAAAGTTACCAGAGGCTTATTTCTGTGTGTGTTTAATTTTTACATCTTTGTTGTGGTTGGTCTTTTGCAATCATACCAGGGAGCTTACATGTGGAAAAAGATATAGATCACATGAGTAATGTCTAAAACCTCTAAACAATGGTTTCCTAACTAAATGGCCACTTTTGACAAGTCTGAATTTCCTCTCTGTGTTTGGAAGGATGCTATTTCTCACTCGGGAGTTTTACTATTGACAGGTCACTAGCAAGCCTTTCCATAGAATGGCATCATCTCATAACAATTCGAAAACATATAGTTGCATTTCCCAGATTTACTTTCTAAGATTATATGAGTTTTTGAGCCTCCAAGAGTGAAGGTTATAAAGTATCACCCGGAGATTGGCAGATTCAGAGAGAAAAATATGCACCAATATTCTCAATCACCCCTACCCAAAACAGAATCTCTGCATGTAAATTAGAACAAAGTAGGTGCACTAAACTCTAAGTTACCTATGTTAATGCAGGGGTGCATCTGTTAAAAGCCATTTATATTAAACTTGGGTGACATTCTGTCAATTGGCAATGGGTAAGGTGTATCAGATTTATTATTTAAATTACGTTGCCTCTGGGCTAATATCAGAATCTCAGTAGTTTACATTTCCTGTGCAAGCAATAATAAGGGGGAAACAGCTCAGAGGTGTATCAGATGACAAATGGAAGCCACTCTGATAGAAATCATTTTGAACAGATAAGCCGTGGAGTAGATAATTTACACTTGGGTGATCTGTAGATTACTAGAAATGACTGTAGGTGTGTGTGCTTAGCATTCATGCTTACATGTACATTGCTCTTAGGTTGATTCCTGGAAAGGAATGTCCACAGATGAATGATGTTGAGGGAAGGGCATGTTGCCTGGTGCCAAAGGACTTAGATTTGAACCCATCTCTGATCTTACTAGTTTTTCATTTGAACAAGCCTTTAAAGTCTCTGTGTATCAGTTTCTCTATCCATAATATGGAATAATGTACCCGAATTTCTTATCTAATGTGTTTTGTATTGTGAAGTTACATAAGGATAGTTAAAAAGATGGGTCACACACGATCATGGGCCACAAGGAGATCAGGGGGACGGCAGGGAGCAGACAAGTAAACCAGCAATTTCATTAGGGCAGGAAGAGTTATAAGAGGTTGTGTTGAGTATCTCCATCACCTGCCTTGTAATAATTTATGTATATACATATTTGTATATTTTACTGTATGATGGAATCATGTATAATCCATTTTGAATCACCAGAAACTGGTTCAGACTTAGGCCATAACAGGTACACAAAGCATTTTTGTGGCATGAATGATTCTTAAGCCACTCAGGTTAGACAAATGTTGTAGCGCAAGATGGAAAAGTTAGACGTAGAACCAAGCACTGTGTGTAAGCTGCTGAGTAAGCACCGATCTTACAAGTAGGCAGAGGAGGCTGTTTGACAAGGTCCTATTTCTAATATACCCAGCATAGTATCTGGGTTGGAGTTCACTAAACAGAACTATTACATGTACCATGATGTGAGGGGTGGGAGCCATCAAAACACTCACTCACTCAAAATATTACTCCCAGTAGCCTGTCTTCCTTATTGGTTGGTCGAAATTTCTACCATTAGACATTCACTCTGATAACTAAGAAATTGCATCCCTGGAAATTTTCCTTGAAAGGTTGATGTCCCTGGAGAAAGATAAAACTTTCAAACTGTGGTAAATGCCTAACAACGTGGTATGAGTTAACTTTCGATATTAACAAGCCTAATATCAGAACCCAGGTTGGATATAAGCTATAGTACGAAAGCGTTATAAGAAAGAAAGAAGGAAAGGTCTGTAGTCTGGAGCCCTGTTAGTGAGAGCTTGACCCATTAGGATGGACTCTGAGGTGATATAGAGTTCTCTCTTCAGCTGGGATCAATGTGATGCTGTTGACTCTCTGAGCTCAGCACTTGGGAAAGCTCTGCTGAAAAGTGGCGAGAGGAACCTAACTGCCCTCTTCACCTACCTGTGGGCTAGTGCTGGTTATTCCTGCAAATCCACCAACAAGGTAGAGAGAGAGGGTGGAGAAACTTCATGTGCCGAACTCCCTCCCTCCCTCCACCATAAGAAGTGAGAAATAAGCTTAAGAAGATATCAAAGTGGGAGTTTTGATAGGGGTTAAAATGGCCACATCTGTACATTTCCTACCCTGTTCCCAAGTTCCCAGGAGAAGACATCAATTACTAAACTGGAAGAGTTGGTATGGGGTAGGAAGCAAATAGTAGGAGCTCTGTGGACACTTGGGTTACTCACTTCCTCTTCCAAATCAGGTTTCACTCATTTAGGCATTCTTGTGGAGGAAGAGCTGTCAGGATAAGTCTCACAAGGGAACGCCAACACAAAAATATCAGTATGCACATTAAATATTGGATGGAAGTCAAATACTGGATGTGAAGATTGCTAAGCAATCTTCTTAATCTTAAGAATTTTTGTGTAATACTTCTACTTTTTGTATAAGATTTAGCAGTTTGTGATTTTTTTCAGTGCTGGAGAATAATGCATTTTATTAGAGTGTTTGCAGCAGATACATGAATGGTGTAAATTACATATTACAATTTGCCATGGAGATCTGACTGTCCCAATTAAGTGTCTGTTTATTTAGCACATTCTGCAGTGAGCTATCCTTCTAAGGCCTGGTGGTATTTCATGGTACGTCAATCAATAACCCATGTCCCCAGTCTAATTGCTGAGGGGCTATATCTTGACTCCTCGCCAGAGGTTGGCCTTGGAAAGTATAAAGTTATGTTTGTTAAATGCAAGGTTCACGATCTCTGGAAGGCGTTAGCAATAATCATCCTGCCCATTGCACAAATCCCTCCTTGTAAATGCCAATGATCATGGTGTAGACAAGCATGTGCTCCAATCCCACAATTTTACTTGAAAACTAAACTTCCTGTCAGCTTATAAAGGCTTGTCCTCTCGTTTAATGTTAGCATTTTGTTAAAGTAAATGGAATTAGAAGTAGAAATAAATCTGTTTAATCACACATGAAGCACGATTTTTCATGAGTACATCAGTCATTTTTACATGAAACAATGGAAAAACGAACATGCTAATTTGCAGTCAGAATGAAAAATTACAAAAAATATTTAATTTTAGTTCTAAACGCTCATCTATGATATTTAGAGATAATTCTTTTTTAGATTACTCAACTATGAGACTAGAGTTGAATGAGAAATTTTCTCTAACATTGTTTATTCTAAAGAGGAAAAAAAAATTCTTGTTGTGCGTGTGTAAACATACATAGAAACACATACATTTTATGGCTTTTGAGATTTGAGTGTGAGTGTATCTAATTCATCTCCCAATACAGTACCTCAGTGTAAGAAAGACATGGGTTTTATGTGAGTAAGATAAATTTTTTTATAAGGAAATAATCAAAATAATGGTTAAAAATTACTTTCCCAATATATGCCAGTGTTTAAATTTCATGAACACACATCAGATTCTTAAAAAATAAAGCCTGAGTGAGAATAAAGATTCCTGTAACTGATACAGGTGACAAAGAATCTATCTTTTGAGTTGTTTTGAAATTCTTATTGAATTTGCTATTATTTTGAAAAGTGAATCCAGAAAACAATCATGCTTATTTGCCACAATTTTTTATTTTACCTTAAGAAGAGGGTAAATGGTCTCAAATAGAAACAACATAAACCCCTTGAACAAAAGCTTTACTTTTAATCTAATTCTTTGTTCAACCAAAGAAATAATTCGGGGCTGCAGCAAAAGGTTGCGCAGTTTGTGTACTGGACAAAAATGATTGGTTGAAGGTCTAGATGGAATTCTGATTGGAGCCTGTTCCCAACTGATCATGACTTTGCTATTGTGGCATCCACTACCTTTTGTAACTCCCTCAAAAGTGTCATATGGACACTCTGCAGTTTTAATCCAAGTTTCATTTTTAGTTTTAAAGTCAGCCTTCTGAGACTACGTTTTTATGGTCCAATTAGGTCAAATTTTCAAAGAAGTAATCAGGAGAAGGAATCTGACTAATTTGACTAATTTCCTCTCCCATGCTCCCATTTTTTTGACATAAATGATGTCTTTATCATAAAGTAACTTCAGTCCAGAACAATGCAGTCAAGATGAAGTTTTAATTTTTATCCTTTTCATTTTACCCCTAACAAAAATTGAATAATCTCATTTGAAAGAAACTTTTATCTGTTTTTAAAATCAGGATTTATAACATATTTATTATAGATCCCTTTTTATTACTTGTATAGCTTAATAGTTAAATAAAGCAGTAGCTATATGTTTTTTAACCCAAATGTATGCTGCAAAATAATCTATTATCTTTTTTTTACAACCTTACTCAGTTGCCATTAAAAAAAACCCACATTAGATAGACAACATCATGAGTTATGGTTGAATTGAGGTCTGAAACTTGACTACCATTATTTATATTTACCTTAAAAATAAGTACCCCTTTGAATTATGATGATGAATAAAATAAAGTATCTGCTGAGAGAAGCTGAGGACATGGACATATATCCTAATGATGCAAAAATGAGAATGAGATGTCAGGGTGTAGAGTAGTTACCTGTAAGTTCTATCCAACAGTGTGTTCAGTATTACATAGGTAGGGCTTGTTGAAAGAGTCATTTTAAAATTACGAAACAACAGGATTAACAGGAATCACATTTGCCATCTACTTTCATCTACTGTTGAATTCAGGAATGCTTTCCATTGTACCCATGACTAATTCTGCTTGAATCCTCCCTAAGAAAATGCAATTGATTGATAAGACTGTTAATTCTAGTACTGAGTGGCTATAATGTTTATATAATTCTTTCTTGCAGCAGAAGCTTCTAACTTCTCCCTAGCGTTTTTTCTCCACTTCTTTCTTTTATTAGTAGTCGCCCCCTTACTCCTACCCCATACACTTGACTTTTAGCTGTGTATCTAGAGCCCACATTTCCAAACTCCCCTTGCAGTTAGATGTGGCCATGAAGTTAAGTTTGGGCCAATGGGATGTGAGCTAAAGGAATATGTGGAACTTCCAGGTCATTTCTTTAAAGACAAAGCTGTTTGTCCTGAATATTCTGGTTATTGGGATGTGGCGACACCGGCAACAGCAGCTTTAGATTTAGATATGGGGCTATGTTGAAGATGGCTGAGCTTCTTGTCCAGTGTGGATACCTGGATGATATCCTAGAGTAGAATATTCTTCCTGCCCTAGGCCACCTCCCCATCATTGACCATTACGTCTTATTTAATGGCACCGTGTTTTGAGGTTTCTTTTTATAGCAGCAAATCCATCATGCTGGGTTTGCTACCCTGTCCCGTTCTCTTGTTCTTTTCACATGAAAGAAAGTCTCAGGTCTCCCCTATAATAATGTCTTGTGTAGTACTTACATTTATGTTAAATTTCATCTTGTTGACTCCAATTCCTCATTTCAGTTTTTTTTTTTTGCAGAAAGAAACATTGAGTTATGTTTCCTTATATCTATTCCAACAGGATTAACTTCATGGGCTCAGAACTTGCTGAGATAACTGAATAATGCAGCAGAAGGATAGATTTTTTATGACTTAACGTGGTTACAATTTAAGTACAATTATTAGACTTGCATAACTATTCCTTTGTTTCAAAAGAACTATCTTTGGTGTTTTATACAGTATTTGCTTATCAAAACTGTTAGTCCATAAACCAGATAGCAGGCAAGACAATCTAAGACAAGGTGAAGGAAAGAGATGAAAATTAGTGTATTCTTTAAAGACCCCCCAGCCCCTACTATATACATTTTGAATAGAAAACAAGTGATATGGGTAATGCATTAGGTCAAGAATGTAGGAGGATGTTGTTTTCACTTTCACCCCCACATCACCGATGTTCCCACAGGCTGCCACTCTCCTACCTTCCATTTGAAACTCCTGGGCCCATTCTTAAAGACACAGTCTATTCTTCCTTCCAGAACGAAATCTTAAAATTATGGGAGGAATAGGGATTTTATCTGTGTTCGCTTTTGCCTTTAAGAACAAGCACGGCAAATCTAGTCTGGATATTGTATCTTTTAAGTAGTTTTATTAACACGTAGCCAAGAAGTTTGTGTGTAGGAAATTTATTTTAAAGTTTATAGTTGACTTCTTTTTAGCCTGTGGATGCATATGGTTTATTTGTTATTAAATAAGAGACTATGTTTTATTTTCCAAGCATTTATACTGCTAATTTGTTAAACATGATCATATCTAACATATTTAGAAAATAAATACCTAACACAATGTGGCCTCTTTCGGGTGTTACTATTTAAGGTGATACTTAGGGTGTTACTAAGTATCCAGAAATTGGAAAGACTGCTCTTTTAATGGCATCTTGTGATTCAATTTAACCAGCAAGCTTTTATGTAAATAATATTTTACTTACAGCTGGATAGATTCTGTATATTCCCTGTAAACATACAGAATAAACTTCCTTTGTCAATGGTGAAAGGGGAGAGTTGGATTTTAGAAGGAAAATTAGACACTGATTGTGAGTTAATTTTAGCCTAGCGCTTTCACTTATAAAAAATTCAAAATATGGCAATGCTTTCAGAAATATCAAATAAAGTTCAAACTGTTTAAACTTAATTTGCATCATATTACATCAGATCAAATTTCTAGTTATTTCTTCAATCAGCAGTTATAATATGCCTGTATTTTAATAAAGATCCAAGAAAAAGAATGAAGCTTGGGCTTTCCTACAAATGCATTACCTGTATTTATTATAAATATGAGCCTAGTAGACATTTAGCATAGACTCTTGTCAGTCAAACCGATGTCACAGTATTGATACATTTTTCTGATTGGAAAATGGGACTGAAGGGGTATTTTTATCACGACGTCCTTTGTGATTGACACGTGTCTTTGCTGAACTATGTTTGTGCACAAATTTATAGCATAAATAGGATCATTTGCCTTTAGATAAAGTCCTCTTTTAGAAGACTTAAAAAAAAATCCAAGAATGACAGAGATATTTGATAACATCCTCTTTGAGGATAGAGAAGGTAATAAAATGCTAAATTGTTAGAAGTTACAGTTTAGGAATATTTCTCTGCTTTATTTGTTGTTATGATTAGAGAAGAATGGACTGAATTAATCTTTGAAGCCGAATTGGAGCAAAATATCTCAGTGTCAAACATGAACCGCATTAAAAGAACCCATTATTTGTCTTTTGTTCTCTGTCCTTTTAAAAAAGATAAATGCCTTGCCATTATATTTCATTATCAAAGTTCTGTTTAGAGTTCAATATTTGCAAATTTGACAGGTTAAAGTATAAACTAGTCTGCAGATGACGTATTTGAGAACTTATGAACTTATCTCTCTGCAATCTAGATTTTTATGCCATTCTCTAGATAATTTCTTTCCTTTTAAAAAAAGGATCTTTCAAGTCCAAACACCTATAAAATTACAGAATTATTGCTCAGTTTGATTCTTCCTATTTTCCTAGTCTTCCTATTATCTTATTTGTAATCTCTTTTATTCTCTTCAATTAAAAAAAAACAGAGAGAAAGAAAAGAAACCAGAGCAATGACTTGAATCTACAAGGTAAAGGAGTGCTGTAGATTATGCAAATAATATTGTTGAATCTTTAACTTCTAAACTGACTATAGGAAAAACAATCCGGTAACAGGACCGCCTCCCACGTTTCTAGAGATTAATCAGAATAGTTCCACTGTAACTTGCTTGAAACCTGTGTTTGTTGCAAAACTGCATGCTCTCGTGTGCATTTTGAAAGGACAGAATGCAAAACATCAAAATGGCCTAGTTTTTGAAGCCAAATAGTAGTAAAAACGAAAAAGAAATTGCTCCCCTTCTCCCTATTGGTTTGCAATTGAGCTCCGCTTTCCCAAAGTTCATCAAACCAAAGGGAGAAAAGACGAAGAAAATAAGAGACAAGGAGAGAAAGACAGAAACACAGTTATACAGAAAGAAATATATTGAAAAAGAAGCAAGAGAGAAAATGAAAGCAAAAATTAGTCTTGTAAAGATGGAGAGACTGAGCCGTAGAAACTGGTCACATAAATAGTCATGAAATGAAAAGTTTCAGATTTGTATTGAAGTAGAAAAAAAAAAAAACTACTTAGAGAAAGGCCAACAGGCCAGACTAAATAATCCTCGACTTACCGTCCAATTCTGAATCCCATATTAGCTGCAGAGATTTTAATGTAAATATGCCATTACACTGTCATTACAGTGATCAGGCTTCATGGCTCACAGGTCACATCTCAGCCACTGTTAATTTTGCAGGCAAAAGCTTTTTTTCTCTTGAAATGTTAATAACTTTCTATTAGTTAATGTAGCGTGACTAAAATTCAGATTAGATATAATTCATTTTAATATCTGTGACTGGCTATCCTGATCATTTAGCAATGGTTTCCAGCTGAATACAAGATGCTAAATTGGACTCATTTGCATAGCCCTGTTAAAGCAATGCCATTCTAGAAATGTAGGCATCTTCAAATTAATTTAAAAGATTTTTTTTTGTACTGGTTTTGCTAGTAGGGTAAAATCTTTGGTTTGCAACTAATTGAAGTTACCATGGACTGAGTAGACATCCTTTTCTCTGCCCACCCTCCATCCCCCAAGGGAAAAAGAAACCAAAACACTAGTCAGAAGTCTTAATTGCTGAGTGCAGAATATACCCAGGGCCTCAGAAGGTAGGGAGGGCTCACTTTACTAACTCTAATGCTGTTACACAAATCTGAACTGTTGACAAGATCTGTAACAACTAGGTCTTGGAAAACATTTAGTTCCACCTTTGCAAACCTGTTTTCAACTCTCTGTATTATGTGGATGCAGTGTATCATGATTTGTCCAGTGTATGGAGTCTAGTTTGTTGAACTAGATGATAAGAAGTGCTGCTTTCCAAGGAAGACTTCATAGAGTGGAAAGCACTGTTGTTGTTAATCATAGACAGAGTCTGGTCTTCTCTTCCTTTGCTTATGTAACACCCATTAATGCTAATGGAAAACACAGACGATACACTCATGCAACATGGGGTGCCAGACCCCTGTATTATCAGTGCCAATGGGTAGATAGATGCTCACAGAAACAATTCAGCTAGCACACCTGTGGAAGGATTGGGGATGCTTTGATTGTAACTTGATCTAATTCTTTTAGCCTTATCATATTTGAAGATTTCTTTTTCTTTCAATTAAAATACAGACAACTTAAAATATTAATCACTTCCCATTTCTTCACAGGTATCACAAACTTTTTGTAAAGAATATGTAAACACTCTTCTACAGCTAGTCAAAGTTTTGATTCAAGAATCCTAAAACATTCCAGGAAGTTAAAAACTGAGACAAACCAATTTTTAATATTTTTTCTTGATTTCACTAACTCAGAAAACAGTATACGAAAAGTTCACTTTCTTTTATGAATTTATTTAATCATTATCTATTCATTTATGTAAATATACTTGGCTTTAGGGACTCACATTGTTAATCTCTTTGAAATATAATTTTCAGGAATGAGGGTATAATTATTTTTATCTCAAAGGAAAAAATAGGTCTCAGATACAGAGAACGTATATTAAGATTTCTTTTTATTGAATTTGATCATTTCTAGGACATTAGAGAAAAGACACGAGTTGGAAAAGAGTCTCTTTATGGTTCTACTCTCCTGCCTCTTTCCTGCTTTCTCATCCTCTTCCTCCTTTTTCCCCTGAGGCAGAAAATCAGATTCTCCTGCAGTTTGTAATCTGAGAAGTTAAAGAACTGTTTCACCATCCTTCCATGTTCTTCAACCTCCCTCCCCGCCCCCAGGAATTTAATGAGGAGAATATGGTCACTATATGTGTGGGAGAGATGGGGAAACTTCCAAGAAAAGGAAATTAAAATAAATTCTAGTGGAAATTTTGAAAAAAACACAGAATTAGCAAGATTACTGTCTTCTATGATTTATAAGTAATAATTTTCAACTGTATATTTGTTGTGGAAAATAAATCTCTAGGCAATATTCGCAAGATGCCAACCAAATAATAAACTTGGATAATGATTGGCCATTGGACAATTGAATAGCTAGGGCGTCAGCTCCTGAAAGTACTTCTCTATTTGGTTGATTCCCTCAAGAGTCAGTGGTTAATGTAGACTAAAAGTTTCACTGACAACTTTCATCTCTCAGCCTATAAACATTGTCAAATATATGTGTCCCTCTCTGTATCCTGTCTCTCTACCAACTTCTCTCTCTCTTTCCCTTCAAAGCTAAACTTTTTGAAAGAGTGACTGTTTCTACATCCTACTTTCCCCTCAAGTACACTTCTTACCTTCACCTTATTTCTAATGCACTGTGGTCTGGCTTCCCTTCTTCTCATCTCTCCATTGAAACTTCTCACCATCTATTATTGACTAAATCACACCCACGTGAGTGGCCCCATTTCCAGTCCAGTCAGTTGGCCAACTGATCAAATGATGAATTCCATCCCAAGTGTCTATTTCTCCCCAAGACTCTAGGTTAAGTATTGGAGGATACCGAACATTCCTAGGGTATAAAGGCCTGGATATGTAGATTTTGAAAAATTATCTTTGTTGATTTTGAAATGGAATCTATATTCTAGTCACTATTCCTTAGATATCTTATCTACTTTTAAGGTGTTAACCATCAGTTATATTGATGTCTCCCAAATCTATGGCTTGAAGTTGGGCCTCTTTCTTGCCAGCCTAAGCCATATATCTAATTGCCTACTGGCCATTTTCACCAGATTGGACCACAGTCAGATCAAAAGAACAGTGTACAAACTGGCTTCTCTTCCTTCGTTCACCATAATCTGGTTCAGAACAATGACGTTTACGTTGGCATCCGGTTCAGAAATGTGGGACTCAACCTATAATCACTAAATCTATACAACCAGCTCATCACTAAGTGCTATTAATTCTATTTCTTTAATAAGTCTCTAATCTGAATCTGTCCCCTTCTCCTGTTACTGCATCAGGTCAGGCTTTTATAACTTCTGACTGGGACTATTTTTACTACTGGTACCTATTTTCACTGGCTACCTCCACTCTAATTTGTCTTCATAGCCAGAGTTGCATTTTTACAGTACAAATCTCATTGCTCCGTCTGTTAAAACCCTTTAGCGGTCTCTTCATAACTCTTAGGGTCAGAAGTCTCTGCATGGTAAATGCTTCCTTGATGATTGGCCCCTGACTGGCTGTCCAGTCCTACCCTTTGCATCATCCACCTTTGCAGTCTGTGCCCCAATCTGGACTAATTATTCCCGTTTCCTGGAAGGAGCCGTGCTATTACTTGCTTCCATGCCTTTGTTGGTACTATTTGCGTTTTCTGACCGCTCTCCTCTAGCTCGTTGCCCACCTAGGAAATTCCTGCTTATTCTTTGGTACTCAGTTTAATTGTTATGTTCTCTACCAGGCCTCCCTTCCCTCTCTTATGTCTTCAGATAGGGTTAAACACTTGGCGTCTATGCATCGTGGACTGGATCATACTTCAAATTTACCAATGTGAGATTATATATACATAATATATATATATATATATATATATAGTGATTGCCTGGAGAATAGGGGCAGGTATTGGCACAGGCTAAATCTTTATTAATATTTTTGCGTTAATAAATGGTTGTAAATGTGCCTTTGCATCATCAAACATCTAGCCTTTGTAAAACCAATTCTAAGCCTATTTCATCTCCCTGAAGTTACATTTCACCAAAAGCATCCCTGCCTGAACTTTGAGCATAAAATCTCCCAGGATCCTAAGGAAAAATTTCATTTTGAAAAGGTGACATTTAAGATTGGTTCTGAGATTCTCTAGTGCCTTCTAGTTTTTCCTAAAATCATTTGAAATTTCCAGGGTTTTTTTTTAGAAATTTCAAAACTCTTTACAGACTTAGAGGATATCTTCCTGGATAATGATATTGGATATTTTCATTTCCAATAAAGATACTTGATAGTTAGCTTGAAATAGATCTTCCCTTAACATGCTTTTATTTATAAAGGCTCAGGAGGAAAACTGAGCTAGATTTTAAACCTTTATTTTCTGGTAGATTTCTTTATTTAAAAAAATTATTTTAAGACACAAACTGGTTTGGACCAGATTTTAGAACTTTAGAATCTACCAAAGTCCCTCAGTTGAGTTTCCCATACAGAAAATTCCTCGTTGATGACCATGAATCCTTCTCCACACTGAGAGAGAGATAAATCTCTTCCTTCTTTTATTTTTTCAGGATTTCCCAGCTGCAATATCCAAACACAGTCACATAAATATATCACACTAACGTGAAGCAGATAAAAAGATGAAATCTTAACCTCAACCCAAAAAGGCAACCCCAAATTAACGAAGCAGTTCCATTAAAGAGAACCTGTAGTTGTGTCTTGCTGTTACGTAAGTCCAGTGACATCACACTTAGACATCCTAGCATGGATTAAACCAGGAAAAAAATGGTCAAATCGTGATTGACTATTTTAATGAAGTGAATGTTTTCTAATTTCAGAGAAAGACATTACCTCATAACTGATAAAATCATTTAGTCACTTCAGTATAGGTATCTTCTTAGTTCACCTGATTATTTTTTACTTTTTGTCTAGATTTTTCATAACATATATTAAAGCATGAATATATCCATCAGCATTTCTACTACAATATTTTTGCATTTGTCACTATTTCAAATTGCTTATTGTTAAGAAGTCCACTAGGTTGTATCTTCTGGAAATTCCGTTTGTGTGCTCTCAATGTACTGACCACTTTTCTTCATTCTAAGATATTAGTAAAATTTCTAAGCATTTGAACAATTAGATGAGATAAAAAAACAGCAGCGTCAGGATCACAAGAAATAAACATTGGTCTTACAATGCTGCTGTGATCTAACTTTGTTGGGGCAAACATCCAGGAGATGAGTGGTGACAGGATTAAACATCCAATTAATTAGTGGTTATCTGGAAACTGGGTGAGGGGGAGGTAAATATTGTGAAGGTAGTGGGGGTGGGAGAAGAGATTCAAAGAAATGAACTCTGATGAACCAACTTACACGGAATAATTAGAGCAAAATTGAGTTAATTCCATGGAAGAAATCAGTGCGTAAGACAGACCCATTGGAAAAGACTTTATGGAGTCATGTAATTATACATGACTTGGTCCTCGAAGGTGGATAAAGAGAGACATGAAAAGAAGAACAATATAAGCAAAGGGTAACATTTGAATGAGCAGTTAAGTTCAGAGACTCTTCAGTTTTCCACAGACAGGATGGAATCAGATAGTAAGAGTTGTGTAACAATGTAAGCAGAGAAATCTAGACTCAAAGTAACAGACAATAATAAGCCTCTAGAGACTTTTAAGCAGGAGGATAACATAAGGAAGTGACAGCCATATATAAAATGGAGGTTGTGTTCATTATCTATTAAATTGCTATGTAACAAAACTCCTCAAATTTAGTAGCTTAGAAGACATTTATTTATTATCTCACAGTTTCTTAAGGTCAGAAATCTGGGAGCATCTTAGTTTGAGGGTTCTGCTCAGGTTCTCTCACAAGATGGTAGTCAAGCTGTCAGTTAGGGCTGTAGGCTTACTGGGACTGAAAAATTCACTTATAAGCTTGGTCATCAAGCCTTAGTTTCTCACTGGCTCTTGTCTGAAAACCTCTGTTCCTTCCCACCTGGGCCCCTACACAGGCTGCCTGAAAGTTTTCACAACTTGGCAGCTAGTTTCTACCAGGGTGAGTGATCCTAGAATGAAAGGAAGAGCAAGAAAACAAGAAAGAGTGTCCCCAAGATGGAAGCTGTAGTCTTTTAATAATGTAATACCGGAAAATACATACCTTCACCTCTCCCATATTTTACTGATCACAAGACTAGCTCTGGTAATATGTGGGAAGGAACTACACAACGGTGTGAATACCAGATGAAACCATTAGGAGCCATCTTGAAGGCTGGCTACCACAGTGGTAGAGTTAGGAGGCCAGCCAAGTGAATTTTAGAATCATCCAATGAGAACATGATGAAGGTATGGTAATAAGGATGGAGAGAAAGGGACAAATCCACGAGAGGTTTAGAAGACAAAATTACTTAATAGTAGTGATTTTGATGTAATTAGGATATCAAAGGCTAAAAGAAGACTTCAGGATTTTGAACTTGGACAATTTTAAGATCTACCAATTGATTGGGTACTATAGAAGTGGTAGTTTTTTTTTGTTTTTTTTTTTTAAGATTGGCACCTGAGCTAACTTCTGTTGCCAATCTTCTCTTTGTTTGCTTCTTCTTCTTCTCCCCAAGCCCCTCAGTACATGGTTGTAGATCCTTCTGGTTGTGCTATGTGGGACGCCACCTCAGCATAGCCTGATGAGCAGTGCCATGTTGGCACCTGGGATCTGAACCAGCGAAATCATGGACCACCAAGCAGAGCGTGCAAACTCAACCACTCAGCCAGGGGGCTGGCCCCAGAAATGGTAGTTTTTAATGTGAAGATAACTTGAGCTGTAGACCTGTTGAGATTGAGGTAGCAGTTATCTATCCAAGTGAAGATGCCCTGTATACATAGATAGGTATTCTGGACACTATAATGGAACATGAGAGCGACATAGGCAGAGTAGGGTCAAAATATCTTTATTATTGCAAGCTATGGAACTGAATTTGGTTAGTCAGAAGCAGGGAAGATGAAACAAAAGTGCTGTGGGTAGTGGACATTCTCACATAGTAGATGTTCAATATGAGTTTAGTTGACTTATCCTCCAAGAAAACATCTAGTTCCCTTCCTCCCTCCCTTCCTTGTTCCCTCCATCCTTCTTTCCTTCTCTCCTTCCTTCCTTCCTTTCTGTCTTTCATCTTTCTATTTTTCTTTATGTCTTTCCATCTTTTTCTTCCTCCTTCTTCCCCCCCCCTTCCATTACTCTTCCTACTGCTTTCTTCCCTGCCCCTGCTTCCTCTTCCTTCTTCTTGTTAAACATCTACTTTTTTGTTTTGTCTACAGAAAAAAAAAATCATAATAGTTCCAAACCAGAGTAGGAAGATCCCATTGTAGAGTATCATTGCGCACTGCTCATTTTAATTAAATTGTTTATTTTAAGCCCTAGTGCTAAAACACAGAATGCTTGGCAAAGCAAATCTTGTAAGGAAAAAAAAAAGAACTCCAGGACGGCTTTAAGAAATAAATATAGACATTCAAATTACTGTTTCACAATACCAGTAGTTTATTTTTGATATGATTAAAAATCTGGCAAAATGAGTCACGTATGAGTATGCAGACTGAGATTTTTTTTTTACATCATTTACATGATCCATATAGTATATGCATCATAATCAAATTTAAAGGGAGAAAAGGCCTATTAATTTATGTCCACCCCCTTATTTTTGTCAAAAGTGAGAAAAGAGTAGGAGAAACAATGGAATTTTTTCACACTTTTTAGGTGAGAAAACACTGTCTTCACATTGGCTAATGAGATCAAATATGTTTCACAGGTTACACATTTAAGGTGATGTTTGAAATAAAAAGTCTTATTAATTCATGAAATAATGGATAGTTTCATTGAGAATCTCCAACTTTCTGAGTTTTAAAAGTTTAAACATTGAGAATAAATTTGAGATTTACCACTAATATATCATCACCAGAAACAGGTAGACCCAGGCTCTTTGCTCTTGGAAAAATAAATGCCATATAATAATGTACAATTTATACAAAATAAACCAGACAAAAACAAGTATTCACCAGGAATACTTTTTGCTAAGTCATTTCCCTAAGTCATATACGACTCTAAAAGTCTTAGTTTACATAATCCTTCTTATTAAACTGTACTAAAACTGACCTCCTCAATATGTTTTTCTTCATTTTTACCTATTTTCTATAAAGTAGCCAAGATGATTAAAACAAAACAAAACAACAATGAGATTATGTAATGCCCCTGCTTAAAATCATTCAATGACTTCCACTTTTCCTTAGAATAAAATCAGATTTGTTATTACAGCCTGTAAGGTCCTGCGAGGCCAAACTCCTTCTTCCCTCTCCCACGTCATCACTAATTGTTCTCCTCATCTCTAACTCATCTTCAGTTGCACTGGATTCCCTTTAGTTCACAAACCAAGACAAGCTCTTTCGCCCATTACTGACCATGTGTATTCTATATCCTATGCCTGAAAGGTTTAGTCTAGTTTTTCACCAACATGGTTCTTCCTCATTTTTTCAGTCTTATCTTAAAAAAATACCTTCTCAGATAAAATTTCCTTGCCCTTAATGAGTAATTTCTTCTTGCACCCCCGATATTACCTATCTAAGCATGTTTACAAGAATTTTTTTAGCTTATAATTTTTAATGTGTATACAAACTCATAAACATATATATACAGACATACACACATATATAAGATATGTATGTGTGTATATTTGTGTAAAAATATGTCTTTACATGTCTGTCTCTCCGTATGTCTTATATGTATACGTATGTGTGTGTGTACTTTTTCAAGGAAATATGCATTCTGATAGTACACGAATATTGTGATCAATGAAGTTTTACAGTGAACACATCCATGAAAACACTCTTGTAATTTCCACCAGATCAAGCTATAGAACATTATCTGCACGTCAGCCAGCCCTGCTTGAGACAGCTGCAACTATCTACCAAACTTGCTCCCAACTCCCCACAAAGATAATATGCCATATTGTGACTCCTATCACAATTGATTCCTATGACCTCTTTTTGAACCGTGTATATGTACGTACTCTTTTGTGCCTCAGTTCTTTCACTCAACATTTTGTTGTGAGATTCATGCACTTTGTTGTATGTAGAGAAATATGTTGTATGGTTTGTTCATTCTCATCGTTGTATAGTTTTCCACTATACTGTACTTGACAATTATAGTTATCCATCCTACTCTTGATAAACAATGCTGCTAGAACATTGTTGCATAGGTTTTGTTGATGCTCACATATATATGCAATTTTGGGGGGAATGCAGTTGCACATGCACAGCTTTGGTAGATACTCCTGACCTATTTCTAGGATGTTTGCATATGTGTACAACTAGCGTAAGAGTTCTAGTTTGTTGCATATCCTTACCAACACTTGGCATTATTATTTTTTTCAATTTTAGATTTTCTGGTATGTGTGTATTGGTACATAACTTGGTTTTGATTTGCATTGTCTTGGTGTCCAACAGCATTAAGGACTTTTTGTTATGCTTCTTGACTCTTTGAATATACCCTTTTGAAAATGTCTATTCATGACTTTTTTCCATTTTTATTTTGGTTCTCCATTTTTCTTTGTGCTTGATCTGAAGTTTAAATATATATCTTATATATACAATGTGTATATTCTATACACAGACTTTGTCAACTTTATGTAATACATATGTTTTCTCTCACTTGAAGTTTTCCCTTTTCACTCTCTTAACAGTATGTTTGATGATCATCAGTTCTCAATTTTAACAAAATCTAAACTTATCTTTCCTTTATGGCTATTTTCTTTGTGACATAGTTTAGAAGACTTTACCTAGGTTAAAGTTGTAAAGATATTTGCTATGTTATCCTTTACTAGCTTTATTGCTCTGTCTTTCACACTCAGTTCTATGATCCATCCGAAATTTCTTTTTGGTGTTGTGAAATAAGGGCCAAGATGTAGGTTTTTGCTCAGTTGCATATCCAATTTTTTATACCTTCCTTTCCCCTCTGCACTGATTTGTTGTAAATTAGGTGACCATACTTCTGTGCATTTCATTCTGGACTCTATTCTCTTCCACCATTCCAGTAACACTGTATCTTTAAAGTAAGTCTTGATATCTGATAAGGTAGATCCATCAGCTTTGTTCTCCTTCAGCATTTGCTTTTGCTATTTTTGGCCCCTTGCATTTCCATAAAGATCAACTTGTCAGTAACATCTTATTGGATTTTGATCACATAAAATTTACGGTTTACTTTTGGGAAGAACTGGCATCTTCACTATATTGAATTGTCCAATCACAAACATGGTATATCTGTCATGAGCCACTGGTCTTTCACTTTTGCCCACCTGCAAGAAAAAACTTAGACTGGCTATGTTGTTGGGTGTTGCCCTCCCTTCCAAACTGAGTGAGAGCCCTTCAACTGTGGCAGAGAAGTTGCTGGTTCTCATGACATGCCTTGCCCTGGCTTACCAGCTGAGCTTGGGAGGGAGTATTGGAAATTTACAAATTTCCATTCTTTGTCAAATCCAGCAGTTTTCAAGCTTAAAGCCTTTTCAAATTATTGTATAACTTTATCTGCTTTCCAGTGTCTTGAAAAGTTTGGTTTTTGTTAATTTGGTACAGCTTGAGAGATGCTTTTTGGGAAGATGATTTGCTGGTGCTTTTTGGGAGATGAGTTTTGCTCAGTCAGAGCCAAGAGTCTTAGACAATGATTTCTTTCCAGGAATTTGTTCATTCAGTGAAGTAGTCAAATTTATTGCCATAAAGTTATTAATAAATTCCTATTATTACTTTTGTAATAATTGTAACAACCATATCGACGTCACTTTCTTCATTGTATTTTTTCTTTATCATACTTTCTAGAAATTTACAAATTTTGTTATTCTTTTAAATAAACCTTTGACTTTATTTTTCTATTGCCCATTTATTTTCTATTTACTTATTTTTTACTAGTTGTATTATTTTCTTTCTTTTACTTTGTGTTTACTTAACTGTTTTTTCTTAGTTTATTAAGAATCATGTTCAGATCATTTATTTTGTACAATGAGGTATCACCTCACTCTGGTCAGAATGGCTATAATTAACAAGTCAGGAAACAACAAATGTTGGAGAGGATGAGGTGAGAAGGGAACCCTTGTTCATTGCTGGTGGGACTGCAAACTGGTGCAGCCATTATGGAAAACAGTATGGAGTATCCTCAGAAAATTAGGAATAGATCTACCTTTCTTCTTTTATAATATACACTTAATGCAGTAGATTTTCTGTAAAGTTTCCACTGTATCCCACATATTTTGAAAAGTCAGTTTTCTAATATCATTCAGTAGAAATATATTATTTAATTTGTAAATTAACAAATATAAATTTATATATAAAATTAATATATATTTATGTAAAAAATGTATATATGTTATATATAAATATATATAGTGACTTCTTGTTTGACCCATGAGTTGTTATTTTGTTGTCTAATTTCCTAATTTGGGGAGATTTTTTAGTATTGTTTTGTAGTTTATATCTAGCTTAATTTCACGGTGTTCAGAATAAAATTGTTCAGAGTTGCTTTATGTTCCAGAACAAAGTTAATTTGTTAAATGTTCCAAGCAAACTTGAAAAAGTGTATGTCCTCTCATTTAGGAAAGCCTCTATATGCTAAGTTTTTGTTTTCTTGTTCTGTACTTAACTGAGAATAAATCTCAAACTATGATTGTGGAGTTTTCCATTTCTCCTTTTTGTATGTATTTTTTTGTTTTATGCATATATTGAGGCTTTCCTGTTAGTGCATACAAAATTAAGATTGTTATATCTTCACATTGAATTTCCCTTTTAACTATTGTGAAACATTTCTCTCAATCTGTCGCTGTGTCTTTTGACTTTAGATTTACTTTGTTAATAATTTACTAAGTAAATCTAAAGCTATACGACTTTTGTTTTGGACTGTTTTGTATTTTTTTCCTTTTACTCTCAACCTTTCAATTCCCTTATATAAAAAAGATGTTAAATGTGTAGCAGTGCTCAGTTTCGTATTTAACCTGATATCTTTGATTTTAACGTGCGTATGCTGTTCTTTTACATTCAAAGTAATTACTGGTTTTGAGGGGGTTTAAATCTACCCTCTAAATATTGTTTTCTATTTATCCTATTTTTTCTTTTATTTTTTGCCTTTTTAAAATTAATTAAGTAGTTTTTATTATTCAATTTTCCTTCTCTGTTAGCTTTTTACTCATATATCCTTTTATTGATCTTTTTTTAGTTATTCAAGAGTTTGTAATATGCACACAAGTTACTAGAAGCTACCTTAAATTAGTACTTTTGCCTCTTTTCAGAAAATGCAAAGGCTTTAGAACACTTTAATTCCACTTACCTCCTTTATTTCTACATATATTTTAAAGCTTACAGTATCTTTTATTGTTGTTGAAAGTGGAAGTTGGCAAACCATGACCCATGGGACAAATTCTGCCTACTACCTGTTGTTTTTCTTAAATGACCTGTGAGCTGAGATTTCTTTTACATTTTTTAAATGGCAGAAAAAGAGAAAAAGAAACATTTTAAGATATGTTAAAATTACAGAAAATTTAAATTTTATACCCATAAATAAAGTTTTATAGAAAAGCAGCCATGCTCATTCATTATGTATTTTCCACAGCTGCTTTCCCAGCACAACAGCAGAGTTAAGCTGTTATTGTGACAGAGACAGTGTATGATGCTCCCCTCACTTTTCACTGCTGCTCGGTGCACCACACATTGCACTTTTAACTCATCAGAATTCCGCGTGCCATAAACATTCCCATGCTGCAACATTTTATTTTCTTTTTCATACCAATGCATAGCCACCATGGCAAAAGAAGTAACAAAGAAAGAGTGGACTCTGAATGTCATGCTTTTAAGGGACGGTGGAGTATGGATTATTGTATTATAGAATTAGATGTCAAAGCATTGTTTTTTTAAAAAAATTTTATTGAGGTCATATTGGCTTTTAACATTGTGTAAATTTCAGGTGCACATTATTATGTATTAGTTTTCTATATAGACTGCATTGTGTTCACGACCAGTAGTCTAATTTTTATCTATTACATATATATCTGCCACTTTGCCCCTTTTCCCCACCCCCCACCCCCTTCTCTGGTAATTGCTAATCTGTTCTCTTTATCTATGTTTGCTTGCTTATCTTTCACATCTGAGTGAAATCATATGGTGTTTCTCTTTCTCCATCTAAGTTATTTCACTTAGCATAATACCCTCAAAGTCCATCCACGTTGCTGCAAATGGCATGATTTTTGTCTTTTTTATGGCTGAATAGTATTCCATTGTATAAATATGCCACCTCTTCTTTATCCATTTGTCTGTTGATGGGTACTTGGGTTGCTTCCATGTCTTCACTATTGTGAATAAAAAGCATTGTGCTTCTTGGCAATAACACTACAGCTCTTCTGAAAGAATACAATATACATTGGCATTACCAGATTAAGCCCTCGTCACAATATTCACAACTCATGGGAAAGCAACAGCAAGAAAATTTAGAAAACTTAAAATGAAATATCAAAGAAAATTTCTTCACACATCTAAAAAATGAAAATGAATCTGCAACCACAGTAAGCTTTTGAGAGGCTCATTTGTTAGCTAAGCACTACAGAAGTCATTGTAGATTGGCAGCCATTTTATTCCAATGTTTTAAAGATGCCATTTCTTTTTTGATAGATCTCATCTTTGTGTTGAAAAATGAAACATTTTTATTACTGTTACTTTGCAGGTTATGTCTTTTTTTTTAAAACTGTTTTTAAGAATTTCTCTTTGTCCTTGATTTGTAAGTTTTAATAGGATGTGACTAGGTATGATTTTTTTTCTTTCTGTAATTATCCTTCTTTAGGTTAGTAGAGCTTCTTGTTCCTGTTTAGAAAATTCTTCCCCAATATCTCTTCAAATATTGCATCTACCCCTTTATTGCTTTTCTCCTTCTTGGACTCCAGCTACACAAATGTTAAACCTTTCCTCCATGATCCAATGCCTCTTATGTTCTTTCATATATATCTCATCCCTTTTTCCTCTAGTGCTTCATTCTGGATTTTCTACTAATCTCTATTGCTCTTAAATCCATATATTTATTTCTTAATTTAGTTGTTACATTTTTTGTTTTAGAATTTCTTTTTGACTCCTTACTATAGATTTACTTTCTATGGTAAAATTCTCCATCTTTGTAGCATATTATTTTTGTGCATATTAATAATAGTAGCATTGGCATATATTCCCCATGATGTGAATTGGCAAATATTTCAAGAAGAAAATGTGATGGTAAATGTTAGGGTCACCTCAATGATTTTCCATTTTCTTGGGAAATGGGCTTCTCAAATTCTGGTTGCCTTGGTTATTTTCCAGTGCCCTCAAATAGTGCTCCCTCTTTCCCTCTCTGTCTCTGTCTTTCTGTCTATTTCCATCTCTCTCTGTTTTGCCCAGCTTCTATAGTGGTACTCAGGAAGTCAAATAATCTGAGATATGCTACATGCAGAAAACAGCCCTATTCCTGGCCCATAGTTAGTTAGCATTCAAAAAACATTTTCAAGTGAAGTAATTAATGTACTACATTCTGAGTTTGTGCTGAGAAAATATCCATTATCTTATAATGGATGTGCTTTTTTTTGCTGAGAAAGATTTGCCTTGAGCTAACAAGGCATGTTGCCAACCTTCCTCTTTTTGTATGTTAGCTGCTGCCACAGCATGACCACTAACGAGTGGTGTAGGTCTGTGACTGGGAACTGAATTTAGGCTGCTGAAGCAGAGTGCACTGAACTTAACCTTTAGGCCACTAGGACTGGCCTTGGATATTTTAATTATACTAGAACTCAGAAGAATGTAAAGGAGGAACAAACAATTTTCCTACCTGATGTTAGTTCAAGGACTCTGACTCATAAGAAAGTGTAAGGTGAGGGGAAACATAGAAGATTCAAGAGAGAGAGAGAGGGAACTTCATTTTTATTTTTGACCTTGCAAATTTGAAACAAAATAGAAGCTCTTAGTAAATTAAACCTTTCTTCAAAATCTGTCTCCCACACTCTTCCCAGAACTGTTAGGAGAATCTATCTCCAAAATATAAAATAAAAGTAATGAGAATTGTTTTTAAATTTACAAGAGGTCATAATTCCCTTGAAGTTGACTAAAAGGTAAGAAATTAATAAATCGCCAACTCTTTGTTTAATTGTGGTAAGAAGAGAGATCATACTATGATATTTTCCATGAGAAATACTATTGATAGTGTCAACTGAAATAAAGAGTCTAGGTAAAGGATAAATGAAGGAGTTGAATTCCATAATCAAGGTGAGGAATTCAAATCCCGGGAAATGGTCCAACAGACTATTCTGAGGAACTGCTCTAAGGTGCACAGATCTGATGCAGTTTATATACTTTTTTAACAAAGCAGTGTATGTACAAGAAAGGTTTGACATCTAATACTCATATACTTTAAGGATAACAAGAACTTTTTGGTTATACGTCAAACAAGGCTTGTAACATTGGTGTTATCTCCGTGTGGAAGAAGGCAAGGACCAGGCATGCCACTTTTTTCCCTCAATCTCTAAGAAACGCAGCTGGGAAATGTGGGAGTGATGTTCCCTTTATCTCTTCCTATTGCTGATTCATCTTGCTGGCGTCTTTAGTCAGGAGATGGGGGGCTGCAAAGTCATTAGACACAGGCGTATGAGGCCTGCACGGCTGCTTCACAGACCAGCATGGATTTTTATTGTACTGACTTTAAGTCTACGCAGCTTGCTTGCTAGATTTGCCTGTTAGACCAGGGAGAGGGGCTCCGGTTTCATTCACAATAATACATGCGTCATCATCTTTCCTGGTCTTCAAATCCTTTTCAAATCTTAAATCTATGTCAACTTCACATCAACCTTAGGAGCAGGATTGAACCTAGAATAAGACAGATGAGGCACCAAGGGCACAAAATTTAAAGAGATTTTCACTCTCAAGGTCATGCAAGTGGCAACCTGCAGTTTCATGACCGTGCACTCATATGACCTGGGGAGGGAGCGCTTCTTTACATTTGTGTAGTGGGCGCCTCACTTGTCTCAACCTCCTTTCAAGGCTACCTATGAGGCGGGAAGAACAAAATTTACTCTCATGATTTTGCAATTGTGGAAGCAGGCATAGAAAAATAATGGGATTTCCCTAAGGCCACATTGGAACCTAGAAGATGGATCAAGGGACATAGAAAGTAACTTTGGTAAATATGGGGAGGATACACAATTTTTTGTATAGTATCAAAAAACCATGTGCAATGCTAGAGAAACTTAGGTCAAAGCCATGTGAGTACTTTAGAGCAGTGGTAGTAAAAGTGAATTTCACAGGCTCAGTCCCCATATATCCAGCATGCTCCACGACCTGAAAGAATATTTTTGGTTTCTGGGTAGTTCACATTGACTTTACTGCTTGTCGTTGTGGTTGATCTCTACCATATGAGTTAGGCTTAAACTTGAATTAACAGCTGATACTTAAATTTTGTCCTCCAGCTTCACAAGCCTTAGTTACGAAATCAAACTATTCTTGCATACTCACTTTTTACCTTAGCAGATGCGGCACTAATCTCTATGTGCTAATAAAGACACTTGCAGTCAGCATGTACAGAAAAGCTCCAAGAGATTCCCTCTACCGGAGTGGCTGCCTCTGTTTAAGAGTGGAATGATTTACAGGTGTTAATGGGCATGCATTATTGTTGAAATGCTGCTCGATGAAGGCATCTGTGGAATGATGGAAAGGACTGTGTTGAAAATGAGTGCACCTGTTTGCAACCTGCTAAAAGATGCATTGAGAATAAGATGCAGTTATCCAAAATAGTCCTAAAAGCAGGGATGAGAAAGCCTTCTCTCTTTCCAGCCCTGTTTTCTCTGTATTCAGCATCTTTCTCAGGTGTGAACTGAAAACTTCATTTTGGATCAGAGTCATTGCACTTAGGAACCAAGGTTGAGTTTCAAGTGCTCTCTCTTGAGTGAAGGTCAGTGTTTTATCCATTGGCACCCAAGCCCAAATACTTCTCACAATTAATTATATCTATATCTGTTTTTGTAGAGTAAAAGAATAAAGAAATGACAGTCAGCAGTTTTAGGAAACACAAGTTAAAGGTGTCCTATCATTTAAAATGATATATCATTTTGGAAAGAAAATTTAAAAGCTGGTATATGCAATCTAAAATTAAATACAGATTTTGAATTTCAGTCTGTGAAGCTAAAAAGATCAAAGGAAAGTCTTTATAGTGCTTTGGAATTTGGTATAATACTTCCCGGGAGGTCATTTACTCCCATAATTTAGTCTGACTTATTTTGTCTTCAGGTCTATTAAAAATGTGTGGCAAAAAAGGAGGCCTCTTTTTACTTTAATTTTTAACAGCAGCTTGTCAGTGAAAAAGAAAGGTGTCTGAAAGAGGACTGTCTATCCTAGTCCTAATAACTTTCATATCTTCTGACTTTTTGAGTCTGATTGAGAGAGAAACTTACCTTGAAATGTCTATATTTTAACCTTTTCCACTGTTCTGTGGAGGAATATGACATTAGATTTTAAGTGTTGCTCAGATGCAGTCACCACCTCCTGTGACACCCATGATTGTTATCCCTCAGCTAAGGGAACTTCAGATCTCAAGAGGATTGGGTGTGTTACTACGTATAGTTTCTTTCCGTCTGTTCTTTTCAAATGATTGAGTCCCACTGATGTGAATTCAGCTCATCAGGGGTGAGATGAATACATAAAACAAAGACCCAGGTAGATTGCTTTTGACTCGTTTTCATCTTTTCCTCATTTTCTTCCTGTCTCTCCTTCTCCCTTTCTCTTTCTCTCATCTCTTGTCTTTTTTCTCTCAGACACATACACATATACAGTCACACACAGACACACACACATACACAAGGAAGGATAAACGTGGTTTTTTTGTCAGAGGCTACATCATGCAAAGGCTAAAGTACTTGTCTGGGAAGTCAGAAAGGAAGGAATCTTGTGTTCTATCTTCCTATGCCTGTGGATTTCATTGTATAGTCATTCCGTTTCTCTAGTCTTCAGTTTTCCTTATTTCAAAAATAAGAGGGTTGAGTTTGATGAGATTTAAGGTATCTTCTATGCTTGAACCTGTTCTGAGCATGTCTGCTCTAGAATGCTAGTAATTACCATTTTACAATGAGAAATCCTACAGAGAAGTACTCATCTCCTTTTAATTTGGGCCCAGAAAACTGATGAAGGATTACTTTAATTGTGTCAATATAATTCAACTAAGCTTTCTAAGTAAGTTTTCATCAGAGCAGATTTCCATCCACTAAGAAAATGCTAAATGGCTATCAGCTTGTGATGAGTGGCTGTCCAGAGTCCTGTACTGGGAAGGATTGTGCAGCCGGGTCCAGTGAGTACTGTGAACTCTAAGTACTGGCTTCCATTGGTGAGCAAAGGATAAGTGGGGTGTACCTACTACTTCTTTGTCATCCCTCACCTCCCTCATTGTCAATATTGTGGAAAATACATTCCTAGGAAGGCATTAGCATAAATCCTGCTTGAATGAAATAAAATGTAAGGCATAAGCAAGGCTTTTGTAACTTCGTGTGTGTGTGTGAGGAAGATTCGCCCTGAGCTAACATCCATTGCCTATCTTCCTCTTTTTTTGCTTGAGGAAGATTAGCCCTGAGCTAACATCTGTGCCAATTTCCCTCTATTTTGTATGTGGGTCTCCACCTCAGCATGGCTGATGAGTGGAGTAGGTCCATGCCCAGGATCTGAACCTGTGAGTCGGGGCCACCAAAGCAGAGTGTGTTGAACTTAACCACTAAGCCTCAGGGCCAGCCCCTGTAACCATCTTTATACAGAGCTGCCAACACAGTTTCAACTCTTACAAGCTTATAGATTTCTAATACTTGTCAGTCCTGAAATTATTGTTATTATTATCTCAAGGAATTCATTTATTTATGACCCCCTGAGCACACTCAAAAAATGGAGGTATATTTTATTAAATAATCTAGGAAGTTCAGGGCATTTACTCTCTGCTTTTTAATATATTTTAGGGAGTCTCCTTACTAATCCACCTACTGAAATCCTCATACTTTAAACAATTCTATATTGATTTTGTTTAGTGTCAAAAGGTAATTTCTTGGACCAGTTTTTGACTCAAGTGAAATAAATTCCAGAATACCTGCAACATAAAGACATTTGTTGGCATCTTTTTTTTAATTATTTTTTTAATCTATTTTTTATTTTTTAAATTTATTTATTTTTTTAATTTTTATTTTTTTCGGATGTACATCATATTTCGAATTCTACATACATTACTCATGTTCACCACCCGAACACTAATTATAGTGCATCCCCTCACATGTGAGCCTAATCACCCCTTTTGCCCTCCCCCCTCCCCCTTCCTCAATGGTAATCACCAGTCCAGTCTCCAATGCTATGTGGGTTTTTTTTGTCTTTTTTATCTTCTACTTATGAGTGAGAATAGGCAGAATATAGGATGCAAATCAAAGATGGGAACTTGGATAGTTCTCCTCTATTGCTTATATGTTCTTAGAGAACTATGAAACTGAAATTGAGGAATGAAGAGGAGGTATTAAAGTTTTAAGGAAGAAGCAGGAAGTAGTGGGACAATAAATTGATTAGGAAAGCGTGCTATGATTGTAGCTAGCATTAAGAGCACACTTGAGGTTAGCGGTCATAATGTTAAAGTAAGCCTGCTTAGCATGACTATTTTCTTTCAATCACAGTTGGCTGTATAGGTGCAGGTGCAGAGTGAGGGGATAGGTTTATTTAACCGGGACTGAAGTTCTGACACGGATGTACAATGAAGCAAGAGAGGAGCAGGGAGTTCGGTGTGTATGCAAGGGAGTAATTTTGAAGATTGACGTAGATTTAAACTGAATAGTAAGGATATGAGGATCTTATGGGATGAGAGACAGTGAGGAAGTTTGCACTTATAGTAATGACAAGGTCTAGGATTTATTCTAAGAAGTGAGAAAAAGTAAACGACAAGCCCACTGGAGGAGAAGAGGTCATGGGACTGAGAATTCTGAATTTTAGAAAGATCAATCTATATGATAATTGAAATTATAACAGGAATAGTGTGAGGTGGGACCAGAGAAAATATTCCGGGAATGATGAGTGATGCAAACCAGCAAGGATGGGTAGTGTGAGCTGTAGTCAGATAAGAGATTCAAAATTTGGGATTTTTTAGGGTGGAGAGATTGGTCTGAAAGCAGCGATGAAGAGCATGGAAAGCACTTACGATACCTTCAAGTTCCAAAATACGAGAGAAGTGGGGAGAAAATATGAAAGGGCTGGAGGTGAAATAGAGTCCTGTGCAGAGCCAGGCTTCTGTGAAAGCATAAAAGGGGAGGGTTCTGCTGCATAGAAGTGCCACGTCCAAGGAGGTTGCTTTCATGGTGTAGGCTTCACAGCTTCGTGTATTTGGTCTGCAATTTTCCATCAGATGATAGTGAAGTGTATTAAGGAGAAGCTCCAATTTCTAACTCACAAAATGGTGCTATAGGGTTTAGTAGAAGAAGTTGAGGATAAAAGGTTTTGTTGATTATGGACCTAAGTTCCAGAAGGCCCGGAGTGAAAAAACTTTAGAAGTTGGGTGAAGGTGCAGATGTGATGTAATAATCAAAGTGTAGAGCTTTAAAGGATTGGAGCCTGGGTATGCGGGAATGACTTTCAGAAATTCAGATTCAATTGATTTTGGATAGAGCCCAAGCATCAGTATTTTTAAAAAGTTTCCAGTGATTCTAACATACTTCCAGGACTGAAAACCACTGTTCCAAACGCTTTGCTTGTATTTAATTCTTTAAACAATTCTTATAAATGTCTATCAGCACCGTATTAAGTTCATAATAAGTGACGTGGATAATGTTACGTATTGTATAGTAAAGGCTGTGAAGAAGTTGCTCAAGCACACACACGGTTCTTTTTATCCGTTACTGTCGTCGTCAATACATCTAAATTAACACAGATAGTTTTCACCCAGTAACTAGATGCTTCTGTGTTCATTCACTGAAAAGATCAAATGAAATCTACACCCAACCAGATCTTGGAGACATGTGATGGCATTTTATGTTGTGTGTTTTCACAATGTAATTCTTGAGTGAAACAATTAAAAAAATAAGCACAGATTTGTTCTCTTATTGATCTTGTTGATTATTGATCAGTCTGGGTTAAAACAAATACTTTAGTCTTAATTTTAAATTTAATCGCTAGGTGCCTGTTTAGGAGTCTTTGACAATGGATACTTTTCCATACTCTCTATTTTGGTAACCGTTGGAATTTACATTTCAGATTTTTAGTTAATTTGTGACAAGTGATTCCAAATTCAACCAGAGATGCTGTGTTTTGCTTCCACATATCTTCATACCTCTCCTGTCTGCCACTGAAATATCTTTCAGTTATCTGTGTTGAGACATATTGCTAAACAATTTTATTTGAAATTTGAACATTAAATTTGCGTTCTGATCATTATTGATATTGATAAAATAACAATCATCTTCTGATCAATGTAGACCTAATTTGTTTCCTGCGATAGTGTAAAACAATAAAAGCAAAAGGTTATGCTATAATTTTAATTTCAAATCTACAATCTTCTGCACAGTTTACTGGGAACTTATTCCAGTTCTACTTTAATGCCTCACCATTTATCATGAGACTGAGCATCACCTGTCAGAAACAAACACATTGAAGACGCTGAACTCATTGCTCACAGATTTCTTTTACTATAATATTAAGCACAGGATATAAGAGATCCTAAGTGCAGCACATCAGAAAAATATTATCTTCTACAAATACAATGATACGGATTTGTTCCCATTCAGAAGACATGTTGAAAATGCTCTAGGATATTGTACACTGATGTCTTTCAGTCTGCAATAGCTAATTCCCCTTTTGGATTGGTACGAGTAGTCAAAGCACTCCCAAATCTTCAGGAAATGAAAGGCTAGACCACTAATCACTGCATGCATACTTCACTTTAATATTTCATTCAGCATTGATAGAAGATTATAATGGAAGATATTATGAAAGGGCACCACTACAATTGTACTCAGTGGGCCATGTGTAATATTTGAAAGTACATCATCTCTGTGGGTACTTTGTAAGTTGCAGCTTTTAGGTGAAGGATAAATGTTAAACCAGATTCTCCTAGTCATCCAATCAAAACGTTTATTATGTGTCTTCTATGTGTTAAGAACTATATTAAGTGCCTTGTTTTGTCCCTGCTTTTATTTTTAAATTAGGTTTCTAAAGTGTTTAAGCAGAGCCAAATGAATCTTGCCACTGAAACAAAATAAAGGCAATTTTTCCCAGTTTTAGAAAATAGTTAAGTTAGTGCTTAAAACTCTATTGATTTTAGCTTCTTCTGCTAGTTTTCTTGAATGTTTGATGCCTGCTACTGCTGGTTTATATTGTAGCTTATTTTAAACAGTTTCAAAATTAGGACTCATTTAAGTTTAGTACATTTTTATTTTACGTTGTTCTGGAAAGAACATCTTGACTATCAAGTGTCCTTTCTGTCATGTAAACAAGTTTGAACATCAATGTGACTTAAGATGCCTTAGAACAACTGTAATTAATTCGATTCAGGCTGCTAAAAATCAGTAAGTTCAGAGAGTTGACTAATATACACATTTCTAAAATATAATCATATACTTTGAGAGAATTAATGTAGCATTTTATGTGGTTAAAGAGTGGAAATGGGATAGAGCCCAGGAGGGTTTGGTTTATTTTGTTTTTACTTATATAATTTTCTAGCAAAATGAAGTTAAATCACATCTATTATTTTTGAATGCCAATCATTTCCTACAACTACATCAAACCATCTGTAAATTTAGGCTTCACAGAATATGTAATAAACTTGTTTTATTTTTGTCAAATAGCATTAACTTAGTATTTAATAATAATGGAAAACACTTACTGAGCATATACTTTGTGGCAGGTCTATATTCTATGTGCATTGGCTCTTTTAAACCTCACAAACACCTTACGGAGAAGGTGTTCTTATTATCTCCTTTATTCAGATGAGAAAACTGATCCATAAAGATAAAGTAAACTAAACCTAGTTTAGACAACAAGTATGTGACAGACCAGAGATTTGAACCCTGGTAGTTTAACAGTGGAACCTGTATTCCTGACAATTGAGCTAAACTAATCATTTTTTTTTATTATTATTCAAGAATGTTATATTATTTAGGATGCCTTTCATTGCAAGTATCATCCTAACCTAAACTGGTGGAAACAATAAAAATAATTTACTGGCTCACATAATTAAAAAGACTGGAAATAGCACTTGCTTCAGGCAAGGCTTGATTTATTGGTTCAATGATGTCACTAAGAATCTAGTTTCCTTCAGTCTCAATGCTCTATTTTCCCAAGATGGATGCCAGCAGCTTCAGAAGAAAATGCTTCCTTATTCACATTCACCAAGAAAAAGAGTGTCTAGGTTTCAGTATTTCATGCAAAAGTCTTGAGAATCCCTCCGAATAAGCCAGTTTACGTTGCTGACTGCCCCTGAATCAATCCCTGTGGTCAGGGAGATGAAATGCTCTTAGCTTAGGCTGCATCGCGTGTGCTTCCCTGAAACCACAGAATCCCCAAATGGGTTTCTGGTGAAGGAGGACATAGATACTCCAAAAGCAAACTACAAATGTGTACAGAATATAGTATTTCTACATGGAAGTGTTTGTGGTATGAGACTCATTTACTATGATCTATATAATATATGCAATCTTATATTCTCTCTCTCTCTCTCTCTCTACCTGAAACCTTTCCTTGAGAATCAGTCTTTGAACTGAGAAAGATGCTATACAAAATGCTTGTTTTGGGGGTAATGTGAAGTTAGGAGCACTTATTCTAAAATTATCTTGTCAGGCTACCGTATAAGTAGTAACGGCTATTGAAACCAAGATTTACCAAAACAATTTCATTTTTGTAGACATTTGGAGCACTCAATAAAACAGAGAAAATCACATTTTATTTTAAGTGATTTTTTAAAATCTTACTAACTGACATTGTTATCTATAGTTGTTATATGAATAATTTTTTTCTTTTGTGCTGTTTTTCCTTTTTATTCACACTCTTTTAGGAACTAAGTACTTCTCTGAGATATGGAGCTCACAAAGACTATAGTCTGACAAATTTCAATGCCAAGGTTATATTGGCGGCTTATGATGTGTAGGAATGAAATTCTTGTCCAAAGGAGACATACATGCTTCACGTGCTTCTATGCTTAAAAAGAAACACCATAAGAAAAACCCACCTCTGGATTCTCATGTCAAGGCTGAACCATTTACAAAGTACAGTAATAAGCATGCAAGTAGAAGAATAGACAAAAAGGATAAGTGACTTCTTCAGTTTTAATGCAGTTTATGGCATCCTAAACTGAAATCGTCACTCGCCCATCTCAATGTTACGAAAGATGACATAGGCAGTCTTGTTGCTCCTAAAAATTGTGAAAGAGAAAATAACCTTCCTGTAATTATGTAGAAAGACTGTCTCCTTTATGTCTGATGTTTCTACTTCAAATTAGTTGTAGTGATCTACTTGAATTAACTGTAGTGTTTTATAGATTTATACAACAGGAAATAAAAATACTTCATTGAATATATCTGTGAATATTAAACTTTTGGGCATTTTCTCCACTTGTTTAAAAAGGATAGAGATATAATGAAGCCATAAAATCTGAAAACTCCAAGTAGAAGATATCTTTCGAAATAACAATTGAGAAAATGAAAAGGAAAAACATTTCAGATAAAATGCTTTTCATACATTGGTATTTTTAAAAATAAACTTTTAGGGCAGTTTTGGATTTACGGAAAAAATTGCAAAGATAGTGCAGAAAGTTCCCATGCACCTTATGCTCATTTTTTCATATTATTAACATCGTATTAGTATTGTATATTTGTTACAATTAATAAACCAATATTGACACATTATTATACACTGAAGACCATAATTTATGCAGAGTTCTTTAGTTTTTAAAGTAAATTTTTATTTTAGAACAGTTTAACATATACATAATTATTGTGAAATAATACAGAGAATTCCAATATACTCTACACTGCATTTTCCCTATTATTGACATCTTATTACTAGTATGGTACATTCGTCACAATTAATGAACCAATTTTGATGCAATATTATTTAAAAGATCCATACTTCATGAAGATTTCCTCAGTTGTCCCCTGACGTCCTTTTTCTGTCCCGGGATCCCATCCAGGACACCATACTACATTCAGTCATGGTGTCTCCTTAGGCTCCACTTGGTTGTGACATTTCCTCAGACATTCCTTGTTTTTAACGACCCTGACAGTTTTGAGGATTATGGGTCAGGTATTTTGTAGAATGTTCCTCAGTTGGGAGTTTTCTAACGTTTTCGTCACGATTGGCCTGGATCTTTGAGTGTTGGGGAGGAAGACAACACAGCTAACATGCCATTCTCATCACAGTATATCAAGGGTACACGTGACTCACCAGTGTTGATGTTAACCTTGGTCACCTGATTGAAGTAGTATTTGTCAGGCTTCTCCACCATAAAGTTACCCTTTTCCCCCCCTCCCTTTTCATGCTGTCTTCTTTGGAAAGAAGTTATTTTGAACAGCCCACACTTAAAAGTAGGGGAGTCATGGTCCACCTCTTGAAGGGCAGAGTATCTATACAAATTATTTGCAATTCTTCTGCACAGGAGACTTATCTCTTCTTTCTTTCTTTATTTTTATATCAATTATTTATTTACATTCATATTTTAAAAATACAATTAATCAAATAACATAGCACTTGCATAAAAATATTTATTTGAAAGAGTAGAACACATGGCCTAATACTCCAGCATTCAGGGTTAAATTGGTATTAATTGAAAATGTCCAGTATTCCAGAGAGGGCATAAGACTCCCCCTGGGTACAGACTTGCTTCATCTCTGCATTATGCTGTCTGTCAGATCTTTTCTAAAATCATTCTATTTCCTGTGTTTAACACTACATCGTAGCGAAAATGGTTTGCAGAAGTCCACTATATGCTGGGTAAAGTAGAAAATACTTGTATTTGTTCAAATTCTTTCTCCCTGAACATTTATTAGCAACAACAACAGTAGAAGCAGCAATAACAACAAGAGTACTAGGTTTATTGAATGAGCCCCATTATGCTAAGCGTTTGACATATACCGAAATTTAAATCTTACCACAACTATATGAATTACAACTGATTATCCTCATTTTGAGGAAAAGGAAATCTTCAGAGTGTTAAGGAACTTGAGTAAGGTCACTAAGCTGGAAATAGCTAGGCTGAAATTTAAGATTTTTCTGATTCAAAATTTTAGGTTAACAGCTACTCTTTACTGCCTCAAGTTACTACATGGTGTTAAAGACTTTAAGTATTTCCCTTCTCAGTCTTTGACTGATTTTTTTTTTAAGTCTGCTATTCTACTCTCACCATTCCAGCTCTCTGATAATTTTAATTTTTCTCCTGCATAGCTTTCTGGTCTAATTATATCATGTATGAAATGCTGTAATAGAAATTTTTCATTGTGTTTTGTTGCAAATGCATTAAAGTTTTATTATTTGGGACTAACATTGTATTGGCTGGCTGTTATTTTGTTTTTACAATAGTTTCTTGATGCCAAAATTTCATTAACTTTTTTTTTTGGTAAGGATGTTTGCCCTGAGTTAACATCCATTGCCAATCTTCTACTTTTCTTTTTGTTAGAGAAAGATTAGCCTTGAGCTAACACCTGTGGCAATATCTTCCTCTATTTTGTATGTGGGATGCCTCCACAGCATGGCTGATGAGTGGAGTAGGTCTGCACCTGGGATCCGGGCCTGTGAACCCAGGCCGCTGAAGCAGAGCACACGAAAAGGCACTTTACCTACTTGGCCAGGGGACCGGCCCCTCCTTAACATGTTGACAAGCCTATCCATTAGTCCATCCACCCAACTAATTAGCATTGACCACCTTTATGTATCATGGAGAGATATAAGCTGAAAAAGATTGACTTTACCTTCAAGAAAACTTCTGGTGGATAGAAGTAAATATACATATCAAGATAGTACAATGAAAGAAGGTGGTAAAAATTATGACTAAGAGTTAAAGAGGTCAGGAAAAAGATTATTTTTGAGTAGGAATATCAGAGAAGACATCTTGGAGGAGGTAACATTTAACTTAGTTCTTGAACAACTGGTAGGACTTGTGAACATGGAGGTGGATGTGAGCACAGTATAACGTAGAACTGACCTCCAGGATTCCACTTTCTTCTGGTTCTCTTTTCATCTCTCAGACACCTTTAGGTGTTCATCATCTTCTGCTTTCCTTTTAAATATAAAATGATTGGCTTCTCCCTGAAATTCTCTTCTCTTTGTTCTCTATATACACTTTGTGCTTTCAACTATCACTCACATGCTGAGAACTCCAGACTCTTCTATCCAACTGCCCTCAAAATATCTCAACACACATCTTAAACTCAGTATGGCAAAAATAACTCCTATTCATTTTCTTAGACATAAAATAATACCTAAAATCATTTACTTTTGAGTCAAGCATTCCTGGGTTTGAGTGAAACTTCTACCACATGCTACCTGAGAGTCTTTGGGAAAGTTAGTTAACCAATCTAAGTCTAATCTTTTACCCACATATTTTTGGACAGCTAATGTTGATAAAGGAGTCAAGAACAGAGTGGAGGGAAGAAAGTCTCTTCATTAAATGGTGTTGGGAAAACTGGACAGCCACATGCAAAAGAATGAAAGTAGACCATTATCTAACACCATACACAAAAATTAACTCAAAATGGATTAAAGACTTGAATGTAAGACCTGAAACCATAACACTCCTAGAAGAAAACTTAGGCAGTACGCTCTTTGACATCTGTTTTAGGAGCATATTTTTGAATATTAAGTCTCATCAGGCAAGGAAAACAGAAGAAAAAATAAGCAAATGGGACCACATCACACTAAAAGGCTTCTGCACAGCAAAAGAAACCATCAACAAAATGAAAAGACAATCTCCCAATTGGGAGAAGGTATTTGCAAATCATATATCCGATAAGGGGTTAATATCCAAAATATGTAAAGAACTCATACAACTCAACGACAAAAAAGCAAACAAACAATACCATCAAAAATGGACAGAGGATATGAACAGACATTTTTCCAAAGAAGATATACAGATGATCAACAGGCACGTGAAAAGATGGTCAACATCACTAATTATTAAGGAAATGCAAATCACAACTATAATGAGATATCACCTCACACCTGTCAGAATGGCTATAATTAACAAGTAAGAAGTGTGGGACAGGATGTGGAGAAAAGGGAACTCTCATATACGGCTGGTAGGACTTTAAAGTGGTGCAGCCTCTATGGAAAACAGTACAGAGCTTCCTGAAAAAATTAAGAATAGAACTAACATATGATCCAGCTATTCCACATCTGGGTATTTATCTAAAAAACATGAAAACACTAATTCAAAAAGACATATGCACCCTAACGTTGATTGTAGTATTATTCACAATAGCTAACACCTGGAAGCAACCTAGTGTCCATCAGTGGATGAATGGATAAGGAAGATGTGATTTATATCTACAATGGAATACTACTCAGCCATAAAAAAGATGAAATCTTGCCACTTGTGACAACATGGATGGACGTTGAGGGTATTAAGCTAAATTAAATGTCCGATGGAGAAAGACAATTACCATATGACTTCACTCCTACGTAGAAGATAAATAAACAAACAAACACACAAATACAGAGAACAGACTGGTGGTTACCAGAAGGAAAGAGGGTGGGGAGAGGGTGAAAGGGGCCCATTTGTATGATAGCAGATGACAACTAGACTTTCGGTGGTGAACATAATACAGTGTATACAGAAGTCAAAATATAATGATGGACACCTGAAATTTATATAGCATTATAAACCAATGTGACCACAATAAAAATAGTAACCTCATTTTTTTTTTACATTAAGACAAATAGCAATTGTGCCTACTTTATTTAGATGTTATAAAAATTAAATGAGATAATGAATGTCTAAACTGTCAATGCTAGTTGTTGTTGTTATTATTAAAACTTATGCAATTTTAGTAAAGGATGTCACCATCCACTTGCTTAAGCAAACCCCAAACTTAGCAATGAAACTCTTTAATACAACCTTCCATCACTGCTGTCAGTTCTTTGTTCTAAATGTCTCTTTTCTATGGCTTCTTCTCTGTCTCTACTCGCTATTTCCTTAGTTCAGGCTTTCTTCCTCTAATTACAGTTGATTACGGCTGGTTTTCCTGCATTAGATCATATTCCGATTTAATTAATACTCTACATTATTGCTAGAGTAATGTTCCAAATATTCAAACTTGATTTTTCTCCTCTGCTTTAATCAGTGGCTCCATATTATTTAGGAATTGAAGTCCAGACTCTTTAACATGATCTGGCCTCTGCTATAACCTCCTGAATGATCCCTAATAAACCCACAACCCTAAACACCATAGTTCCCAAATCTACCCCCATCAACATGGTACTTATTTTTCTCCCAACATTCCATACTGTTTCACGTGTCTATTTCTTGGAACCTTCTTCTGGCAATGTCTTCTCCATCTATGCTACAATGCGAGGAGCAAGTCCTCACATTTCAAAAGTCTTTTCTACAACACCTTTTAAGACAGACCCAGCAACTTTTGAGTCTCCACTGCAAACTTTATATGCTGTTTCCACTTTACCTCAACTTCCTGTTGCATTTATTTATTTACAAGCCTTTCTCTCCCAGCAGACTACACATCTTTTGAGGGCAGGAATCTCGCATCTAATTTTGTATTCATTCTCAGATCCTAGTAAAGTGCTTGTCATGTAATAGGTATGTGATAAAGTCTTGTATGAATCATTGAATAAATTGGTGTCCAAATGATCAAAGTTTACTCATTTCCTCACACTTCTGTCAATTCATATTAATTCCTAACAACTTATCTATTTTTGAAATTTGATACTTTGCTAGATAGAGAAGTTTGTCACTGGAAACTCAGAGAATTCTGGATTCTTTAGCTACCAGATATTTATACTGGTGGTGTTTATCACTACCACAAAGTGCGGCTCTAGACACGTCTTCATTCGTCTCAGCCCATCACGTGTTGTTTCTAAACTAGGTCCCCACCTATGTCGAAAGAGCTCCAGCCGATAGCATGGCCACTCCATCTCTCTGACATATATTTTGGAAAGAAAACTTGCCTAGGGTTTTCCTCCATCTGACACAGAATTCAAAAATAAGTTTAAATTTGACAGACAGAAGCTAGTAAAGATGTGCAGTATCTTCTTAATTTAGCCTGTCACCAGGTACACCACAATGCAATTACTCATTTATTAAGAACTAAAATGAAGACAAAGATCATTTAATTTTAATTGCCTCTGATGCTCACCATATTGTCACTTTTTACTGGCTCACTATGGCTGCCCAGCTAGAATTTCTGCTTCATGCAAACAACAGGACTAAATTGAATTACATAAAAAGAAGCTGCACACTGACTCCCAGCAGTATGTTTTGACAATACATTTTGTCTCTATAAATGATTTCAGATGCTGTAGTCAAAAGCCTTGACTGCAAATAATGGGTTCATAAAACCTATCTTTAAAATTTTACCTGACAGTAATGCCGTGCAAATATCTGCACTTCTAGCTCACCTTCTCCGCTTGTTTACATCAGGATTTTAATAGAATGGCTGTCACAGAACAACGGCTAAAGGCCACTGTTTGATAAGTTGCTGTAAAAACACACTTTAAAATGAGAATTTCCTTCTTAAATTCAGCTATCATAAAAGGTGATGGTGGTGGTGGTTAGAAAAATATTGAAGAAACATGTTTTCTTGGAGGACCTCAATAAAATTCTCAGAGTTAAGTGACATTCTAAATAGCGATGACTTTCAGAATGTGAGTTTTGGGTTGCTAAAGCGGCATCTGGCCCAAAGCACCTCACGTAGTAGATTCTTCAATAATTACACTGCCTGTTCTTTACAAATGTAGCTTCACCGGGTCCGAATTTTGCTCTGGTATATTTAAATCTATCGAATAAAAACATAAATTATTTCCACAATGAAATTGTATTAGTATTCTGAAAGCAACTTAATATACACTGCTATATATGTTTTGCTTATTTGCTCCGAAATCTTTGCTATGAGGAAACAAATAAGCCCTCAATAATGAACTTAAGTTTTATTTAGTGCTTACTATGTGGCTTGCAAGGTGCTACACACTTTATATGGATTATCTTATTTAACCTCATCAATCTGATGAGGAAGGTATTGTTAATGAAGAATCTGAGAAGCTCTTCTATTCTTAAAATTAATTTTTTCCATTTCGCTAGAAAATGTTACCTAGTTATAATACCACAATGCTAGAGTCATATATGTGCAACCTTCAATGTCTTCACAGAATTACTTTTCTTTTACTTCTCAACAGCACGTTTGGATGTGGGGTTTTTTTCTCATTGGAACATGTTTCAGCATCCGATGCTTTTATAAAAACCCTGCAACTTCTTTTAATATCACAAAATTCAGCTTCAGTTTTAACAAGGTGAGTTCCACACCTGTTTTAGTTTGGTTTTTCAGTTCTGTGAAATAAACAGCAACAGTGTTAGCATTACCTACTTTATAAGAATTTACAATTGTCTATTATTTTAAATATCAAGCACTAGTTGCCATCATAGTAAGAATTTGAAAATGCTAAAAACTAATCCTAGACTCCCATATTTTTGTCAAGAGTGGACTCTATCCTTCCATTTTATTTTCTGCCTTCAAAATGAGTGTGCTGATTCTTAATCATTTCAATCTGTGTTCTTCAATCCAACCTTTTTTTCCAAAGAAATTTGTTTCTTTGCAAGAGTTCTCAGGATGATGTCAAACGCAAATTGGTTCTAAATGACATTCTCTTTCTTGGCAACCTCTTTCCACACTGCTAGAGAACTTTTGTAGATTGAAATTATTGAGATTATTTTAACTCTCTTTTATTCTAAGTAAATTAAATTCTCTGTCTTGTACTCTCTTGCTCATTTTATTTCATCAGTGTCTATAATTTGAAAATAGCAAGGAAATTAGATTTTGGCCAGCAACGAGATGATATTTCAGGGATTACAGCATCCCTTGTGATATTAAAGACCTACTGTATTGAAGAAGAAATGACAATCCATTTTTCATCAGTCTTATTCCATATTATTGCCTGTTGTATGTGTTCCAAATCTATGCTACTTTTACACAATCCCTAGGAAAGACCTCAATGAATCAGCATGTGCAAACGCTTGAATCTTGAGATTGAGACAGCATAAGATATGCAGCCCTGAAACTATTTTGCCATTCAGAGCGCATCATTTCTTCACCACAGGGGGAAACTACAGAAAATATTGCATTCAACACTCTCATAGCAGTACTTGTTTGTGCTCTTGCTTAGGAAAAATGTTACAGTTATTCTCACACTCCTACCATTTCTGAGAATTGAAGAACCATAGCGTTAGAACTGAAGTGCATCTTAGATATGATTTAGTTATTCAGAGGGACTAAAGTGTGCCTCCAGTGTTTGTCCACATGAAAACCCAGGAGGTCAATAAATTAGGGAGACCCAAATTGAGTCTCTTGTTCGTTTTGCTCTGATCTCACATATGAGACATCAAACATGGTCATTTGTATCCCTGGACTCTAGATGCAATTGGAACAAAAGCAAAAGTTACCCTCCTTCTCCTTCCTCCACCCCAGTCACTCTTTTCAGGACCTGAGACTCTTCTCTCTCAGTGTTTCCCTCAGGTCAGGTGCTTTCATTGTGAACAAATCTATGAGGACCACGAGACGAGCATTAAGCAAGGATGGTAGCAATGTGTTACTGTACCTTGGGCTTTATAACTTGGAGCAAATTATATAGTTGCTTTAAACCTCACTTTGACCATCTGTAAAATCCAGGTAATAATGATACTTATTGATAGTAAAGTTTGAGGAATTTAGCGTGCTAATTCACGGAATGCATTTGTCCCAAACGTAGAAATCCTCAACAGATATTAAACGCTTCTGTTAGATTTACTACAATGTGTCTGGAGAATGCGTATGGCTGGAAGTGAAGATGTATGGTTTCTTGATATACCGTTTAGCGTTTCTCAAAAATCGGTAACGTATAAGTTTCTATTTTAAATTTTAGTTTTCAAGTAAATATTTTATTGAATTATAACATCTGCAGAAAAGTGAATCATGTGTGCTAATTAAAATTTTCATAAAATAAATATATCTTTGAATTCATCACCTAAATCAAGACATAGGACATAAATTGGTTCCCTCCTGTGTCCTCAGTCACTGCTCTCCTAATTACCATCTATTGGTTTGCCTGTTTTGGACCATTCTCTGAATGGAATTTCTGTGGATGGAATTTGGGTCCGGCTTGTGTTTATAGGATTGATTCATATTGTTAGGTGTATCAGTATATGTCCATTCTCATCACATGAAAGTATCACAAATTATTTATCCATTCTAAAGGTGCTAGTCCTTTGGATTGTTTTCAGTTTTGGGTTATTATGAATGCTGTGAACATTCTTTGATGTGTCTCTTGGTGCACATAGATATGCCGTTCTCTTGGATAGAAACCCGAGTGGAATTGCTGGGTTGCAGGTTATGTGTATTCTCAGCATGAGTAGACGCTGCTAAAGAGTCTTCTGAAATTTACACTCCCACTGGTAGAATATGGGTGTTACATTTGCTCTACATATTGCAAACATATACTATTATTTTCAAATTGTTAACTTTCAAATGTGAATCTTTTTGTTCAGCGTGTGCTAGTAGGATCTCATGGTTCATTTCTCTGAAAAAGTCTAGTTCTTTTTTTTCATGTTTCATTGGCCAAAGGTTTCTTGTTTTGGAAAATGCCTGTTGAATTTTTGTCCATATTTCTTCTATTGGGTTACTATTTTTCTCATTGAATTTTAGGAGTTCTTTATACATTTGCATACAAATTTTTTATATATATATTTATTATATATATATACATATCTATGTATAGCGAATCTATTTTCCCCCTGAGTAGCCTGCCTTTCACTTTCTTAATGATATCTTTCGATAAATAGAAGTCCTTAATTTTAAAGAAGTCAAATTTATCTGTCTTTTCCCTCATAGTTAGTACACTTTGCTGTTCTGATTTAGATGTATTTGACTTCCTCAAGGGTATGAAGATATTCTCCTATGTCACCTTCTAGGTGGCTATATTGTTTTTCCCTCCAATTTTAGGTCTACAATTTAGGCAGAAATAATTTTTGGATATGATATAAAGCAGAGCTCAAGATTTCTTTTTCCCCATGGATATACAGTTGACCAAGGATCTTTTGTTAAGATGACACCCTTTCCTCACTGCACTGCACTGTCATATTTGTCACAAATTAGGTGACCATGTATGTGTGGCACTATATCTAAACTCTATTCTAATCCATTTCTCTGTATGTCTAACCTTGCACATACTGTAGTATATCGTTACACAGCATCTTAATTTCTGTACTTTATAATTAATCTCAGTAGCTGAAAGTGTGAGTTTCCAACTTTGTTCTTGGTAGGGTTGCCTTGGCGATTACTGACCCTTTGTTTTCCATAAAATATTTTAGAATCAGCCTGTCAATGTCCAGAAACTAAACTTGTTGGGGTTTTGATTGGGATCACATTAAAACTTTGCAGAAAGAAGTTAAAGGAGATCTAAATTAAATGGAAAACTATAACATGCTGATGAATTGGAAGACTCAATTCTGCCCTAGATTGCTCTGTATATTTTGAGTTTTTAATGTAGAGAACTGGTATATCTTTTTTTTGGATTTTTTCCTATATATTTTATGCATTAAGCTAATAAATTTAACATTCAAATTTTCATTTTATAATGTTTTTGGTGGCGTATATAAATACAGTTGATTTTTGTACTGAATTTGTATCCAGGGAGAGAACAAAATTTACTTCTTACTTTATTAGTATTCTAATACTATATCTGTAGATTCTTTTGGATTTTCTATATGCATAGTAATGTCAACTTCAAATAACGGTTTTAAGTATTCCATTCCAATGCTCCTGCCATTCATTTATTTGTTTATGCATCTGTTCATTCATTCACCTATTTTGTATTATTGCATAGGCTAGAAACTCCAGTGCAATATTGACCAGAAGTGGTAATTAAAGATATGTTTGTCTTTTTCCTTAGTCCAAGAAGTAAAATCTTGCTGTAGTTTCTTGTACTTTAAAAAACCAGTTTATTGATGTTCCCCTCTCTTTCTAATTTCCTAACAGTTTTTATGATGAATGTGTATAGAGATAACCATATAATTCTTCTTTGTTATTGTGTGTACTGAAATAGTCATATGATTTTCTCTTATTTATTCTCTTAATATGGGGTAGTAAATTAAATTATTTTTGCATCCCTGGAATAAATCTAATTGGTTGTAATATACTATGTTCTTATGTGTCACTGGATCTGATCGGCTAATATGTTCTTTAGAATTTTTGAACTATGTTTTGAGAAAGATTGGCCTATAATTTTCATTTCTTGTCATATGTATTTGTTTCTTTTCTTGCTGTTGGAACAAACTTACCACAATGCAGTGGCTTAAAACTACACAAACTTTATTCTTCAGTTTTGTAGGTCAGAAGTTGAGCACAGTCTCACCAAGCTCAAGTCCAGATGTGGTCAGTCTGTATTCTTTCCAGAAGGCTCTAGGAGAGAAACTGCCCCTTGCTCATTTAGATTGTTAGCAGAGCTCAGTTCCTTGCAGCTGTAGGACTGAGGTCCCCATTTTCTTGTTGGCTGTAAAGTAAGGGTTGATTTCCACTTCTAGAGGCCACCACGTTCCTTGGAGCATGGCCCCCTTCCTTGATCTTCAAACCAATAATGGCAGGTCAAGCCCTTGTTGCGTCTCATCTCTCTGACCCGCTCTTCTCCCTTCCTCTCCCACTTTAAAGGACTCATGTGATTAGGTTGTGCCCACCCAGATAATTCAGGATAATCTTTTTGTCTCAAAGTCCTTAACCTTAACCACATTTGCAAAGACTCTTTCGCCATATAAAACAACATATTTACAGGTTCCAGGGGTTAGGGCACTGGCAGTCTTTAGGACGTCATTATTCTGCCTACTCCATTCTGCCTTTCTCAGGTTTTAGTTTTAAGATTTTGCAGGCCATAAAACAACTTGGGAAGTGTTCTTTCTTTCGCTGTTCTCTAGAAGTGTTTCTGGAAGATATAGAACAATTCAATTTTTCATTTTTCTTGTTGTATCAGTTTTGGTAAATTGCAGTTTTCAAGGAGTTTGCTATTTCATTGACTTTTAAAATTTATTGGGATAAAGTTGTTTATGCTATCTTTTTATCTTTTTAATATTTGTAGGATCTATAATGATGTCTCTTTTTTCATTCCTGACATTAGTATTTTGTGCCTTCTCTCTTTTCTTAGCCAGTCTTGCTAGGACTTTATGAATCTTATTTATCTTTTTGGAGAATCAACTTTTGGCTTTGTTGATTTTTGTTGTATGTTTTTTCTTTTAGCAATCTTATTAGTTTATTAATTTCTTTTTCTACTTTATTGGTCTTTTTGTAACTTCTTGAGATGAATACTTAAGTCATTATTTTCTAGCCTTAATTCTTTTCTCATGTCTGTATTCAAGGCTATACATTTCCTTTTAAGGTAAGCTTTAGTTATATTTCACATGTTTGTTGTGTCATATTTTCATATGTTTTATTTCAAAATATTTTTAATTTTCATTGTTTCTTTTTTGGCACACAAGTGATTTACAATTATTTTGTTCAAATTTTAGCCAGTTGAAGACTTTTTATTTATGTTTTTAACTAATGATTTCCAGCTTAAAATTACTGTGGTCAGAGTATATATGCTAATTATTTAGTTCCTTGACATTTGTTGAGCTTTAATGGCCCCACAGAGAACAATTGTTTTTAAATGTTCACTTGAAAAGAATGCATATTCTATCTTCATTGGGTTCAGTGGTCTATATATGTCAATTAGGTCAAAGTTGTTAATCATGCCGTTCAGATCTGCTATATTCTTACTGAATTTTTGAGTGCTTATTTTGCAGATGGAAGTATGTTTATCATTCACTCTGAATGTGGACTTTTCTGTTTCCTCTTTTAGTTCTGTCAATTTTTGTCTTACAAATTGTAAAAGGATTGTATTGGATGCATACAAACTTAGAATAGTTCAATCTTCCCTGTGGATTAGCTCCTTTACCTTGATTACATATTTCTCTTTATTCCTAATAATACTTCTTTTCTTAAAATTTATTCTATCTGATGTTAGTGTATCATCATTAGCTTACTTTCAGTTGGTATGAACATGATAATTCTTTCTTCCATCCTTTCACATTTAACCATTTGATGTCCTTATCAAAGTTCCCTTCTTTCTACATCATTATAAAGTTGAGTCTGCAGTAAGCACTCCAAGTTTGAGTTTTACTTTTCCTCCAGACAATGTTAGCCTTTAATTGGAATATTTAGTTTGTCTACATTTAAGTTAATTACTGTTACATTTGAGTTTAAACCTACAATCTTTAATTTGTTCAACCTCTTCTTTATTCTTTTTTTCTCACTTTTATTTTTTTTGATTAATCATATATTGCTATTACATCCTCAGCTCATTAACTTGTTATTTATTCTTTTACTAATAGTTGAATAATTAAAACACATATATTTGACTTTTTAGCATCTTACATACATTAGTGCCTTTACACTTCCTAGGTATTGCCAGCTCCTTAATACACTTACACTCTTTTTACTTTTATAGCTATAGCTACATAATAGTAATAAAAAAAAAAAACACGGAATCTCAGTGGTATAGAGTAATAAGAAGCATTTATTTCTCCTACGCCTTCAGGTTGGTTGGGGTGGCTCTGCTGATCTCAGCTGGGCTTGCTCACATGTCTGCAAGTTGACCAAGGGTCTGCCAAAGTAGGCCAGGCTAGGCTGAAAGGCTTCAAGTTGTCGGTCTACCTGGCTCGGATCTGCTACATGTGTGTTCCTTCTGAGGCTACCCAGGGGAAGCCCTTCTCCTCATGATGGCAGAAGCACAAATGTGCAAGCACATTTTACATTTTATCTTGCATTGCTTCTGCTAGCATTCCACAGCTAAGGAAAATCATATAGCTGAGTCAAAAGTCAAGAGTTCAGACAGTGTACTTGGTCTTTTGTGACAGAAACTGCAAAGTTACATGGTTAAAAATGTGAAAACTGTGAATGGTAAAGAAGTGGGAAAACTATTCAACCTACCACAAACTCTCTCCCTACAGACTCCTTTAAAAAATATTAATTTTTTCTGGACTCCTAAGAATATAAGTATATGTACGGATTTCAGTGTAAGAAACAATGACACAACTGACTCTCTATTTTTCCCACTGTTGAATCATCATGGCACATAGAGGATTTGTGTTAACAAGAATTTTAAAATTTAGGTCAAGAGTATTTTTAACTAAATGTCTTTTGTTTGAGATTCCTTTGGAGGGTGAGTTACTGTGTTGCACATGTCCCACATTTATACATAAGTGGAAAATTCCTTAAATTTGAGTAATGTTCCAAACTCCTTTTAATGGATTGCTTTTTGAGTCTTCAGAGAAAGATTATTTCAATTGGATTTTAGAAGAGAGGGGAATTTAGAAGTAGTAGCATAGGGCTTGGTAAATTTGGGGGATTAGGGGCTTGGAGAAGGCAATATGAGAGTACCAGGTTTAAGGAAACCTAAGTGTGAAGGATAGAGGTGGATGAATTGTTCTCAGAGATACAAAAGAAAGATGGTGAGAAATTTTGCCTGATAAAAACTTAGTTTCTTTAACTATCATGACCATGTTTTTAAGAGATATTAAAGTGCTCTCTGTTAGCAAACACTTATTCTCAAAATATTGCAAGATTTTTTATGTATGTCTTTTAAAAATGTGTGGGAAATCAAATTTTGGAAATCAAATTAAATTTTCCATTGACTTCAATTAAAATATTAAGGATGATCATCTTCTATTTCTGATTGATCTTTAATTGTTATCAATTCACATGACTTTGTTTTAAAGTTTCTCTGAAACTTCTCTTTACTGCTGAATAAGTTAATAATGTACAAACGAACATTTCAAACCACTGAAGGGTGGGGTTGGTATTTAAGGAGGGGTGAGAACCTTTTTTTTTTTTCTCTTAGCAAGAGCTAATGAGTTTTGGGGAGATCAATTAAAGACTACATTATAAAAAGCAACAATTTACCTTTTAAAAGTGCAGTAGAAAAAAATTAAATTCAATGTATCTGCTTCTTATAACTAAAATGCAGTTATTGCTTTTTGTTCATCATATACAACTGTAAAAAACTCAATTCTATATATCAATGTGAGTTAAAGGAGAGAAGGATAAAGCAACAAAAAACACAGAGACAGATGAGGAAGGAAAGACAAAAAACCTAGTCAAAAAACAGACAAGGAAGCAGATACAGAAGAGATGAGAGTGGGGTACACGAAGCATGAGGGAGGAATCAAAAACTTGGCCAAAGTGGGAGAGAAGAGAACTTATAAAGAATTGAGAAAACAGAAAAAGATTGAGTGAGGAAATACATGGATATAACGACACAGAGGGTTGGAAATTCAGAATAGAGGCTCTGATGAGACCACACCTCTTCAGTTGTGAGCTAAAGAGTAAGATCATTTCTGGTCTAGAGATTACTACAATTTGATTAGTGGTTTAACCACCGTTCACAGATCTTCACGTACTTAAACCTGCTCAACATTGTTCGAGATAAACTGCAGCCAAAATGGGATTTGAGGTAGGAATTATTCTTCGGACAGCAGCAGCTGAGATCAGAACAATACTTGAGGAGTACCTAGAAGTTTACTCATCAATCTTGGGCAGAGAGTTTTTGGTGCTGATTTTAAAGAACTCCTGTAAACAATTTTTGTCACGTGAATGTTTTATAGATCCGTTGTTGCTTTTTATTAGGGGTATATATCATGTCTTTTTAAAACTTCATCTCGTTTCAGATCTGTTTCAGTCACAACAAATAAAAGGGACCCAGTGTGTAGGAACTAAATATTGCTCTTCCTTTTAAGCTAATATTTTCTAAACTGTGGGTCTTGTTTCCTTAAAAATCGATTTTATGAGTTGTGACCAGCAAAAATTTAAAAATGTGTAGATTAGAAAATGTCAGAGTGCATCACATGGAGTAATGGCAAATATTGTTTTGTGAAAACTTTGCTTTTTATATGTGTGGCTGTTGTGGATTTCAATGCATTTCTGATTGTGGATTGTATTGGTTTGCTAGGGCTGCTATAACAAAGCACCATAAACTGGGTGGCTTAAGCAACAGAAATTTATTGTCTCACAGTTCTGGAGGCTATAAGTCTGTGATCAAGGTACTGGTAGGATTGGTTTCTTCTGAGGGCTGTGAGGGAGAATATGCCATGCCACTCTCCTACCTTCTGGTGGTTTGCTGGCAATCTTTGGCATTCCTTGACTTGTAGACATAACACCCCAATCTCTGCCTTCATATTCACATGGCATTCTTTCTATGTGTATGTCTCTCTCTGTGTCCAAATTTCTCCCTTTTATAAGGACACAGTCATGTTGGGTTCAGGTCCACCCTAATGACCTTATCTTAACTGATCTGCAAAGACCCTATTTCCAAATAATGCCACATTCATAGACACTGGGAGATAGCGGGGACCCAATTCAACACATAAGATGGGTCATGGTCAAAACAGTTTGAAAGTTTCTGCATAGGCATTCCATGTCCGCATTAGCTTTAACTCCTAAAACCAAGCTCTTCAAAAAAGGCAAAATTGTATATCGATTTGAAGATGCAATATGGTATAAAGTATACTGATTTAGGGTGGTCCTTTCTGACCCTAATAACCACAGGCAAATAATTTGATTCTAATTACACTTCTTTCTATTTAAGCAGCTGACACACATCTTTCAAGGTGTTTAGAAAGTTAATAAGGAAGCTGAACAATGATTTTTAAGGTCGTATTTATGTCTTCCTAATCTTACTTTCTTATGGGTTCTTAAAGGTATAGCCAATACTCATGTAATACTTTAGTCATTTATTAAAACATATTATCAAAATATGTTTTTTCTTAATCAAATATAATCTGTAAGATTGAGTTCTTTCTGGGGATATATGTAGAAGCCAGGTATATACAACTAGCTGCATGTGTGTTTCTTAATTCTTAATCACATCTCTGTATTTAGTCATCAGTTTTCTGACAACCATCTGCTTAGACGTCACTCAAACCTTCTACCCCGTCTTGTTGAAATTAAAATATTGACAGAAATAATTTTTGCATGGAAAGTGGAAAAGCTAATAGGGGTGGTGAAACTATATTAGATTTTGCATGCATTGCCCCTGACAATTCTGACAATTTTTAGCTTGCATCTTCAAGGCATGCAGTACTGCAAGAGAATAAAATATAAAGCAAAGATTTGAGCAAAGTATAGGCTTGGTTTCTTCTGATGGTCTTAAAATATTCCTGAAAAGTAAAAAAATAAAAAAATTAAAAAGTCTACTACGCTGTAACTGTCATATCTTCTGGTGGCTATATGTAGTTAGAAGAGTGGCACTAGTAGAGATAGAATGTTATTCTGCCCTTTTACAAATACATAATGACAATCAAGCAACAAAACATAAGAAATGAAATAATCTTTAACAGAATGGAGAAAAATTTCAAAGAGCTTTAAAATATGCCAATTACAAATTCACTTTGAAATTCTTAATTAACCCAGTATATTCTTTATTGAAAATATTGAATATTTTAACAATCCAACTCTGAAATTCTTTTTTGACCTTAGGAAAGACTATTCAGCCACATGAAACATTCTAAGCTTAAGTTTTAGAATTTCCCCAGTACCTTATCACACTAAACTCTTGATTTCCTAACCTCGAAGAACTCACAAGCTGATAACTAAGTGTGTCACCAAGTGATTTGGGTTTATTCACCCAAAACATGAAGTAGTGTCCCCAGGGGAATAGAAGATTCATATTTACTTAAAATTTATTTCATTTAAAAATTCACATACATGTAGTCCACAGATAAAGTGTTAAGTCAATGAATTGGATTACGGTAAAATGATCTATTGACAAGAAGATGAACAGGGATTGAGACTAAAGAGTGAGCAGTTGGTTGAAGGAATCAGGTTTAGTCAGAGGAGCCACAAGAAAAAGATAAACAAGAAAAATGATGAAATTATTTCCTCTGTGCTCTTTCCTAAGGCCTGAGAGAGTGCTGTTGGTTCTCGAATCACAGGTACCTAGCATAGAGAAAACCTTTTGTCAATGATTCCTGGATGTCTCAAAGATTTTACCAACTTCATTCCAACCTCCCTTTTGTAAAACTCATCTCTGGCTACATCTCTTCCTACACCTTCCGATGTGCGCTTTTATGCCTCCTTACATTGGTTGTGTTCTCTCCCTGACAAAGCTTGCTCTTCTTTCCTTCTCTTCCTGCAAATGTGCTTGCAGTTGCTTATGGGTGTGGGTAATTTGTTTCCAGGTAAGTTGTTTATGGGTACATTTCCCAAGCCAGCCCATGCAGTCCTCAGAGACAAGGACAGTGTCTGTGTCTTAATATTCCTATAGCTAAGAACATATAAGTCCACAATAAAATTTACTGACTTCATGAGTATTTTGCCCCAGAGTAGTTGCAACAACATACCCTAGTAAAACATTTGCAGAGGTCATGACGGCTATCTGCAGACTTATTTTTCACTCCATCTCAGTCCATCCCGTTTAACTTGAGAGAGGCTTTGGGAAAACAGTAACAACAGAAACCACCACCACTACCATCACCAGAACCAAATAGGATTTTCCTTAACACATTTCTTCCCTTTGTCCTTATTCTATTGTTCTTAGCTCCATGTCTACTGACAAGACAGCTTTCTTTCAAAGCTATTACTGCTCTCTCCTGCTGCTAAGCATTTTAGGTCATCTTACCATTTGTAGTTTCTTATTTTATTGCTGTTGTTGCTCCTGGCCAGGCTAGCTGTGTCTCTGCTTTTAGGGTGGATCTATACAAAGGAAGAGTCATTGGTTTTATTTTTAAATTTTTTTATTCTTTTATTTTTATTTATTTTTTTTAAAGATTGGCACCTGAGCTAATTGAGTGTGAATCTATCAGATACAAAGGCTGTTCATCCAGAGAACAGGCATCAGATGTTGCTACCTCAGTGTTGGTCCACCCTTCCCAGGCCAGGAAAGAGTCCTGAGTCACACACGAATCTCAATTCACAAACACCACTCCATCAGCCATGGAGTTTTGAGAGGTCAGAGGTAAAACATGGTCACTACCTGTATAAGCTGAGTAGTCAACAAGGCACATTTTGCAAGGTGTGCCCCTCCTCTAGTGTTGACTATAACTTAAAACAATGTAGAATGGTTTATGGGCTACATGAAAATATGGACTTCAGAATTTGGCACGGATGATCAGTCCAGTACTTTGCCGGTGGATTTTAGTGTTGAGAAGGACTGTGCCTATATTGAAAATGTAGCAGGAAATAGAAGGCCATGAATTACAGCTTTGTCCTAGGGAAGACTGAAAAAAGTTGAAGTTAGGGAAGTTGAGTGATTTGTCCAAGGTCATACAACTTATCAGTGAAAGAGCTAGTGTTGGAATGAGGGTTTCTGGCTCCCAGGCCAGTATCATCTCTAGTGTGCCATGTGCTGGTCCTGTCAAATAGAAGTGTTTGCTGATGTTTGAGAGAAATGCCTAAGAAGTTCAACACATGAAAGAAATGGTAAGTTCCCTTCAGAGCTTTGAAGTTAATAGACTTCTAATCACTCTTTTCTGAGCAATCTTGCCTTAAATTTGTACTTACTCCTGGATTCCCAGTAATACAAAATTTACTGACCTTTCAGAAGGAAAAACTCCATTCTTTTTTGGATATTTAGATACCATGTTGAGTGCCCACCAATTTTGACTTGCACTGATATTATCTTTGCAATCCAGCTTTAGGGCAATATCAGCCGGGGTCCCAGGGAGAAAAGGAGAATACACTTATGAGAGGCAATAGAAGAGACTTCAGCGAAGGGACTATTTACAAAGGAGTGGGTAGGTTTAGGGGAAACTAACATGGGATGGTGAATCGTCCTGCGACTAGCAACAGTAGGAGAGATGTTAACAACCTAAGGCTTAAAGAGGAAAGGAGAAAAAACAGATACTAGAATCTAGAGGGAATATTTGTGGATGTAGGAGATTGCCCTCAGACATGCACTGTGGTTGTACATATAGAAATACAGTCATTGCCAATCTGAGGCACAGCAGGGAGGGAACCAGTAACTATAAACACTCCAACACCAATTTCTTCCTGTCCTCTGATCTCCTCAGTGCCTCAGTTTGATCAAACCCAACAGAAAGTCAGAGAAGAAGGCCACACAAGTCAGCCTCAAAAGCACAGCAGAATGGATAAAGATGGAGAGTGAATCTAGGGGAGCAAGTAGAGAATATTCCAGGATAGGGCAAATACAAATTCATCCACACCCTGGCCCAAGATCTCTTCAATCCTCCCATTTCACAACCATTTCTGGATGTGCAACTTTACAAACTGCTCTGATTTCAAAAAGTTTACCAAACAGTACTGGGAGAATTATGTAAATATGAATAGTTTGGCTGAGCAGTGACTAAGGAGAGAGGGAACATGACCTCCATCTGCAAGCGGTGGTGGGAATGGAAATGATTTCCTGTGGGAACTCGGCGGGTATTACTGTTAAATCATTTGTATACTGTTAAATGAGTTGTGTGCTGGTGGGGCAAAGAGGTCTTGGAACTGTGTTTGCTGGCCTTCTCCCTACCTCCATCATTCTCTACAAGCCTTTGAAATGTTGAAAAAACAGCAAAAGAAGGCTCTGATTCAAGGTGATAGAACCAGAAATAGTAAGGTAAAATCAGGAGAAAGATATTGTAACTTCTAAAAAATAAAAGTGTTCATAGCAGAAGAAGTTAATCTTTTATTAAAATATTCTAAGGGAATAAAATATGGAAAAGCTCTTCTTTTGCATATTTAATCTCAGAGCGAACAGAGCCCTAAAAACTCACTATTGAAGATCCTCTTTGTGGAGGAAAAAACTATACAGGTTATTTTTTGTTTGGTTATCTAAGAAGTACACTTAGCAACATAAACGAGCCTTAGCAAGCCTCACATGCAGGAGATGGCTAATTGATGTTTACTTTTATTACCTGAAATATGATTTCTGATACTAAACATTTTTAAATCTTTGAAGATAAAAATTCTCTTTTCCCTTCTGGTAAAATGCTGAATACGTAGTTTAAAAAAAACTTAATAAAAATTTTATGAAAAGGGGTTTTGGTATGAGGCTTGCTTTCAAAGAATATATTTAAAACACAGTATAAGCCTTCCTTTTAAAATTTCAATTAAATTAAGCATATATCGTGCACCTACTAAAACTAATATTTTTCCAGTTTAAGACTTTTCTACCTGACCTGATGAATTCTAGTGGACAAAAACTATGTCTTGTATTTTATTGCTTCTCCTACATAGCCAGCATAGCCCTTGAGCATAAATTATAGTATAAAATTTGATTAGACAGTGTTGTATAATCACAACAATTATTAACATTGCTGATCATACTGTGTCAGAGGCTGTTCTAAGAACATGAGGTGTATTAATCCGTTTAAACTTCTTCAAAACTTTATGAGACATTTCTGTTTTCAAATGAGAAAACTGAGGCTTGAGAGGCTATATAACTTGCTCAAGATCATGCAAAGAGTTAGCGGCAGAACCAGTATTCAAACCTGAGAAATCTATCCCAGACTCTGAGCTTTTCTTTTTTTCTTTCTTCTTCTTCTTCTTTTTTGCTGAGGAAGATTAGCCCTGAGCTAACATCCATTGCCAATCTTCTCTTTTTTTGCTTGAGGAAGATTAGCTCTAAGCTGACAGCTGTGTGAATCTTCCTCCACTTTATATGTGGGTCACTGCCACAGCATGGCTGATGAGTGGTTTAGGTCCACGCCTGTGATCTGAAACCCCAAACCTGGGCTGCTGAAATGGAGCATGCTGAACTTAACCACTACACCATGGGGACCGCCTCAACTCCCCCCTCCTTTTTTTTTTTTTTGGTGAGGAAGATTCACCCTGATCTAACATCCATTGCTAATCTTCCTCTTTTTGCCTGAGGAAGATTGTCACTGAGCTAACATCTGTGCCAATCTCCCTCAATTTTGTATATGTGACACCACCATAGCATGGCTTGATAAGCGCTGTGTAGTTCCACGCCTGGGATCCGAGCCTACGAACCCTCGGCTACCAAAGCAGAGCAAGCGAACGTAACCACTACGCCACTGGGCTGGCCCCAAGACTTTGAGTTTTTAACTACAATGGCATATTATCTTAAAAGTTGAGATAAGGTGGGGCCAGAATATAAAGAGCCTTGAATGCTAGAACAGAAGGTTGTCAACTGAGAATGCTTGTAGGGTTTTATGTAAGAAAGTATCATGATCAAATTTGCCTTGTAAGAAGATGAGTATGATGTCTTTTCTAGGGCTCAATTAAGGCAGGCTGAAAAACTGTGTCTTAACTTTCTAGCCTGATGCACTGTTTACTTAACATTTATCCAGTGACTAAAATAGGCTACGATAATTTAAAAAAAATAGTTTATTCTATAGTTCAATGGCTTTTTAAGCCAATTTTAAAAACTTTTGCTCAAATAGTATTTTCTGTGGACACAATATGAAAAACATATCCAGGGGTTTAAAATATCTTATTCCCGTGATTCTGGGACAAAAAATTTCTGAGAGAAGTGCCGCCAGGAAAAGTGAAAACAACAAACCCTTTTCTCAGTGGCGGTTTCCTGTTTTCTTCTTTTACGTGTCACGTCTGGCTAACAGGGACTTTACTAACCAGGGCAGGCTAATTGCTGTAACCAACAACTGCAAAATTTAAGTGGTTTAACATGTCAAAGGCTTTTTTCCCCTTTCTTATCTTATAGTTCAATGCAGGTTGGAGAGCGTAGGAGAGACCTCCATTCCCCACAGTTATTTATAGAGCCAGGTGGATGGAGGGCCCACTGTCTTCAATGCATAGAATTCAACATCCAACCAGCAAATCAGGAAGAGAGAAAGCATGGAAGAATCAACCCACTCTTAACTGCATCAGCCCAGAAGTGATAAGTCACTTCAGCCCCCATTTCACGGGTAGGACCTAGTCACTGATGCCAAGGGCTGGGAACATTGAGCTGTGTGCCTGGAAGAAGAAATATGTTGGGTGCCTCTCTTTGCCACAGGGACCGCATTACATGTTGAAGTCTCTTTTGAGTACAGCACCATGCGAGGCACTAAACATACAAAGATGAGTCAAACGTGGTTCCCGCTTTCAGTGAGCTTTCTGTCTAGAAGTGGAATTTAGTGAAATACCTAAAGGTGAACTAATAATAATAGCTAAACTTACCAGTGGCTTACAGTGTACAAGGCAGGGTTCTAAATGCTTTATAAGAATTAATTCCGTTAATCAATGAGATCGCATTACTAACCCCATTTCATAAATGAGGAAATTAAAACAAAGAGTAAGTTGCCTGATGAGGCATAGCTATTAAGATGTGGATCCAGGACTTGAACTCAGACTGTCTCACTTCAAACTCCACACTCCTTAGAACAGCACGTGCCACAAGAGGAATGCAGTCACAGCGCGTATGTGGACTTGGGAGGGAGGGGTAGTTGTGACAGCGATAGGCGGCCATCAATCTCTGGTCTTCACTTGGGAGCACAGGTCGACTGTTCAATAAATGTCAGTTATTTTTACTATTGTAGTAGGTTTCCATTAAAAGATAACACTTTGGAAACGATGTTAAAGGAGATGGGCCATTTGACAAATGGGAAATTAATGTGAATGGGACTTGTTCCAAAGTCATGAGAAGGCTTTAAAACTGGTACCACCACTCAGACCAGAAAAACGAATGAAAGGAATCTGAGCAAGGTTCACGTGACCAGAGTCGGGAGGAAGGACTCTTGTGCTAGCCTGTTTGCTTCTTGTCGCCTTGTGATGGGCTTCTGCCCATCATCCTTAAATTCAACTTTCCTCCAACATGTCTTTCATTTGGTTTCCTCCAGCAGAATCCAGATGTAAAGTAGCTTTACAATGTTCTGGGAAAGCTTCAAACAGGAACCAGAGAACCAAGGTTCTCCTGGCTTGGACAGTAACAGTTTCTTGATCTGTGGCAAAACAGACCCTCGGGCCTCAGATTCTTTATTTTTAAGAAGAAATAGTATGAATCCTATCATTTCCACAGCTCCTGCTAAGGTTATGATTCTTCAAAATGTCTGAAATTCTAGGATCTTTGTACCTAGTAATTTTTCTTAATGTTTTTTTTGCTATCTCATTTTTGGGCAACCTCATGCTGTGTGCTAGATTATTTTTAAGATATAAATGTTTATGTTTATATTCTGTGTATGTAGGTGTTAATTCCGAGGCTGAATTTAAATATTTTGGTATAAATCAATCTTGTTATACCATTAACCTTTCTCTTTACACATTTCGTTGACTTTTTGTTTTGTTTATAGGGCAAGATTTTCACAGTATAATTTGGCAATGGGATCCTGGAAAGTTTTAGGACATGAAGACATCCATAGGAAATATGAGTGGGAGTGTGTTTTCCTGAAGTTAATAGAAGCAATTTAAAAATCAGACTGACAATAATGTCAAGAAATGGCACATTTTATTGATGATAGGTTCTGTGAATATTTTTGTGGAAGATGAAAATTAGAAATACAATTATTTAGACCTTGGCTGTGAAAAGCAAACACAATTTCATCTATTTTCTGTATTTAAGAAACAGAGCTGTTTTATCTGTTAAATTAGGCTGGTGCATGCTATCATCAACCTACCACACACAAAAAGAAGTCTATGAAAACTTCAGTCATTTTCATCTCAGCATGGGGGTACCCCCCGTGTGGTTTTATAATTCTCAATTAAAATGAGTAATTCAATGAAAGAACAAGTCCCCTGAGGGAAGATGCCAAGAAGGAATCCTAATGTTAAAGAAATATTTCCCCACGGCAAGGCAGTTATTGTTGGTGATGCTTCAAACATACCTATGCCCATAGTTCTTGATTTTCATCTTAATGTAGTAGTACTATAAATAAATTCAGGAGAGGAAATTTAAAATGATTACTCTTATAGCACTAATTGTAATTTTTTCTCTTAAAATTATCCTATCTGATGAACACATCTTTTGGTTATTTGTGTTATTAGTAGAATAATACAAATAATGTGGAACCAGACCAAAAAGAGCTATCAATTTTTCAGCTTCAAATTCCATACATCCTATTTGTGGGCCTGCTATTTTTCTGCCATTTTGCTAGGATTTTCCATAAAGGTCCAATTTATTCCGCAGAATAATCCTATATTGTTTAAGTAAGAGAGGCGACTTGGCTAAAGTCACACAGGTTGTAAGTACTCAGGATTTCAACTGAAATCTTTTAAAAGTCTCTCTCCATAGAGTCAGCCGTTAACCTGTTCATTTTTCATATCTTCAACGTTTGGTTTTACAGAATCCAAACATTTTTGAGTGCATGGGCCCTGGATGGGCTTTACAGACGGGATCAAGTATATTGTTGGTTACAAAGAACGCTCGCAGGGACCAGCTCTGCATCGTTGTAGGTAGGACAGGGCTGCAAAGCTAAAGGGCGAAGCACCTTCCTCACCAGCCTTCCAGTAAGTAAATCTCTTGTGGCTCTAGGTGTTTGGGAGCAAGTGAAAGCCCTCAGTTAAAACGCAAAAATGCTTCCTTGAAGGACTAGTGCATACATTCTTAACTACTAACACCTTAGTCAGAATTATTTTTCAGACCTTATCTTCAAGTAGAGCTCCAAGACAGGGGAATTGGCTAGAGCGAATTGGAAGATTCACAGCCTTTGGGGATGCTTGAAGGCGAACTGCTAAGAGGGTGTCAAAGTGGGTCTCTGTCACGGTCACAGCTGGCACACACAGCACCTTTTGGTGAATTTATAAAAGTTTCCCTCTCAGGGGATGAATTATAAAAAGGCATTCATTCTGGGTGGTTGAATTACTGAAAGACACCTTTTCCCTCAAAATGAAGTAGCCTCAATCCAGGGCACAAATATTGGTCAGAGGAGTCTGAGCTGGCCTTCAGCTTCACGTATTTCCCCTTGGCTGAGTCCTTTTGTGCACAACTTGCACAACCTTACTTGGCAACCCTAGATTTTCCCAGTGGATTGCGTGAGGTCATAGGGCCCTAGGAAGGGGAAGAAAAGTATGCTTATTATAGAATCCAGGACCAACTTTATTTAAGACTGAACCTTACCCTTGTTTTGGGGGTAACCTGGCAGCAAGGAGCTCTAGCAGCTTTATTCTTCTGGTGGCTCACTGAGGCTTTACCTTATAGGCTAGGAGCTGAGACTAATGTGGAAAATATGAGATTTGGTCCAGGAAGAATCATGGTTATTTAAGGATGTTGTCAGGTGACCTCCCTCTAATATTAAGCCTAGAAAAATATCTACATGTTTTTAGCAATTCGCTGAAAGGGTATTGATTATTGTGGAATTTTAGCCAATCTCTAGGGACTACTATAGCGGACTACAAAGCACTCAAAACTCTTTTGGAAACAATGTAGTATTTTAATTTCCAAATAAGGGGCTTCAGATTTCTCTTTAGTCACCAGATTTGGGTATTTCTTGAACCTGCTATTTAGTTAACAATACCTTATATTGATATATTCTTTTACTATGTTTATATTGTTAGGAGCAGTTGTCACTACAAAAGTAATATACGTTGCTATATAACATCTTGAAAATATGAAAACACTGAGAATGAAGTAGAAATTAATTTGCAATCCCTGTAAGAGATGCAAGTCTCATCGCAGACTTGTACTGCCTTTGTTTGTGTCTGCCGTTTCCTTCGTCCCTATTTACTTAAAATCAAGAGGATGCTGTCTGCTTGTTTTCAAGACCAGGAAGTCTACTGCAGACCAAATAACAAGGCTGATCCAGTCTGTGAGAATTGACCTGTTTCCTGTTTCTTCTTTTATCTAGCCTCAGATTTCTTGGCCCCTGCCATCCATGCATCCTGTCCAATCTTCCTAACAGTCATTTAACCAGTTGGTTGACGACAACTAGATTTTTACTATGAGTTTTGGAGAAATAGCTAGGGCCAAACTTTAGGAATTGCTTTGATTCTTTCTATAAGAATTTTCAATGATATCGTCCCTCAAAGCTCGGGAGCAAAGCAATCAGGCTGTTAGGATGCACACAGCTTCATTTATTTCAAGTCATTCATTTGAATCTACAAATCAAACAAATATTGAGGGCCCCTGCCTGATGAGCCTTGTCATCATCATTTTGAACAAAGTCTGTAATTTTGTGAGAAGGCATTAGGACCAGGTCAGCGTGGTTATGCACAGAAATATGTGGGTGGGTGGTGGAGGGTAGAAGGAAGGAGGAATGGGGAAGGATGGGATATTTAGACTAAATAGGCTTGGAGGAAGAATGAGAACACTTTTAATGTTCTATTCATTGTTCTCTGGCATCAGTACTTTATGCAGATAAAAAGGCCAAAATAAGCATGAATTTTGTTTTAATTAACTCTCTAAGATTTGTCTACCATTTAGTTGCCCCCTCCCACCCTCATCTGTTATTTTGTTCATTTTAGGGCCATAAATATTATTAATCCACAGAGATTTCTCTCTGCTTCCTTTAGTTAATTAAAGATACTCTAGAATTTATCTTATGCTACCACCAGGAGGGCACAAAAAGTGAAATATTATATTGCTAGATAGTTAATTCATTAGCATAAAATAATCAGTTGGATTGTGTATTGGAGTTTCAAATACCTTTGCCAGATTTTCTTTTAAGGGACAAATGCAGTCAACAGAAGAAAATAGAGAAGGAAAGAGGAGAGAAAAGAAGGGTAAAAAATTAAGGAGATAGACAACAGTGAACATACAGATTAGCTTTTTTTTAGAGAGGTATTCTCACTAGACTCTAGCCTGGGAATAAACTGTAATAATTCTCTGCCCAGATATCATTAGTCACAGACACAATGGCCAAGTCTTCCTTCATCTGTTTCAAGCTGTGTTGCTCAGTTGGGGAAAAAAGGGTGGGGGGGAGGGGCATCAAGGCAGCTGTCAAAAAAAAACCAAACCTGACTAAAATGATATTCTTATATTTTACTTGCTTTATTTTACATTAATGGCTTTATTACAAAAAGAAACTATGATGTAAACTTCATGTATCATTCACTTACAGCATTTTAGACCAAACCAAGCAGAACCCAACACTAGACAGCTCCACTATTTATATTCCTCCAAGGGTAGCTCATCCTGCCCTCTTTTTCTACCCTCAGTGTTTTTCTTCCTTCAGGGAGAGATTCTATATCAGTGTTTCATTTCTCCTCTGGGTGGACTTAAAGGCCAGACACATTGATTATTAATCATGATATTGGGGTTTCTCTCCCTTCTTGACCAATGACACAATCTGCAGAGCATGATAGGTGTACTGTAACTGACATCCGTACTGAAAAAAAATCAGGTTATGGCATATATATCTGCACTAATAAAAAAAGCCATCTTTCAAATCCTCCTTTTGTAAGTCTTACTAAAAAGACCACTGTGTTACAAATGCATAGTCACTGAGCCATAAATCCAGTCACAGAGACATATCTAAAAGCCCGTTTTGGGACATTCTTTACTTGCACTCTTGGGACACTCCAGGCTTAACAAGAGTCACTTACTCTTTTTCTAGGTTGTACTGCTGATGAATACCAGGGAGAAAACTTGAAACATATGGGGTTTTCTGGCCCTATTCGCTGGCTGTGCTATTTCACTTCATTTTTTTTAGAGTATATTTTCATTTGTGTAAATTTCTCAACTTAAAATTATTTTGCCACTCATTCTGTATAACACTTGTTGGCTTTCTGATGTCAGGGTATATTTGAAGTCTATTCATGACTGTCAGTTTATGGTTTTCTATAATATGACATGAATTTTCACTTGTTGAAGAACGGTAGGAATCTAGTGTAATGGTGAAGAGCATGGGTTTTTATTCAGGCTGACCAAGGTCGGAATCACGGCACTTAGCAGAAATGTATGACTTTGGGCAAGTTTCTCGACCTCTCAGAAGTTCAGTTTTCCCAACTATGAAATGGAGATAATTATAGCACGAGTCTAAAACCTAGGGCCTCTGTCTGGCTCAGGGCCTGCCTCACAGCAAATCCTCAATAAGTGGGAGCCTTATTATTATTATTACTAGGATGGTCAAATCAGGATAATTTGGAGGGTAAACAGGATCATGGTATATTTTTTAATAATTACATTGAAACAACAGGCATAAATCAGTGCTATCCTGAGTCTAATGCAACATACAGTCAACTTGATTATTGTAAGCTGTAGATGATCTATGTATTAGCACGGAGAAATTAGATATTAAATTACTCATTTTGATCCAGTGTTGAGAGGTACGGACAGCAACCAGAGAAACAAACTGAGGGACAGGTTTTTTTGTTTTTGCTTGTTTTCCTTCACTTTTTTAAAACCTGTTTTCAGTGTAGAAAGGAACAATTTGCAGTCATGACTTTTAGTTTTGCCAAAGCATACGTACATACAAGGGTAGGCCCTCCTTTAGTTATCCCGTTTCTGACTGTAAAGGACACCACGGATTTATGCTTTGTGACCTCTTGCAAGTTTTCTTTCTTCGCTGCAAAATTATGGGGAGCAGCAACTTGATTTATTCCATTAGTTTTGAACTGAGCTGCCAATAAGTAAATTGGTTCATGGTAATCACAGTATTCACTTCAATTAAATGATCATCAATTGAGTTATTTGCCTTTTTGCATGTAATTTATTATGGTCCACTTTTCTCTTTCAATTAAAAAGTTGAAGTGTATAATTTACTTGATTCTAGGGATTGCAAGTAAAGGAACTAGAATTCTAAAATGATTATCTTAAAGATTTAACAATTAGAAATGTTTATGTTTCTTCATATTTTACTGACAATACATGAACAGAAAATTATTTTGTTGTATGCAATCAAAAACAATGATTTCCATATGCAAAATCTACCTCAGAAAAAGGGAAAGATGAAACATATGAGAAAACACATTTTGCCTAATGATTTTCTTTCAGGAAAAATATTGCTATCTTGATCCTTTTTAATTAAATAAGAGTTTAGCACTTTTGAGCGTGTGTTCTTAATGTCAGACTCTCTGGTTATCACACTTACACCTCTGTTATTAATGTTAGCCATGGTTTGCAGATGAGGAAAAGCTAGTTATCAATGAATAATTCAGATTCCATAACTGTCAGACCTCATTATTTTAAACAGGACCTGGTAGTTCCAGTTGTAACCAGCTAATTGCCTCGTTTAAACGTAAGCTGTTAGACTATTTCACATATTTCCAATTTTTAAAAAACTTTACATACACTTAAAATTGCTGTAGTACATACAGCAATTTGCTTTAAATCAATCTTAAAAAACAAAAGGCATTCTGCCTGTGATCTGTCTTCAAATAAGAGTTAAAATTTATTTTAATTTAATCCACTGGCTGTGACAAAATGCTTACTTTAACACGGAATGAACAAAATTATTTTAATTTACAAAAAATGAAATGAGAAGACTGAGACTGATTAATTCAGTTTAAAATTTGGTCTCTTTTGTTTAAACATATTGCCTGATAAAAGTTCAAAACCAAAATGAACATGATGGAAGAGATCATCAAAGGTTATTGCTTTCATGTCTTGAATCCCTGGCACGTTTCAAATTAAAACAACTATAACTTTCCCGGTGACTTAAAGAATCTGTAGGCAGTGTGATGGCTATGGATGTGAACTGCTCGTATCTTCTGTCAAGAGAAGCTGTCATAGTTGGTAGACATCCTCCAGGGGCCACACCTTCGGATCCGCCTCAATGTTCAAGCCAAGGTTACACCCTTCCCAGGCTGCTCCCAGCCAATGACTGAGCATGGTGGAGTACTGAGCATGGTGGAGCATTCCTGCAAGGTGGCACTCCTGTGACGGCAATCCTTTCTCTGGGACTCTTCCTGTCTGGCCGAAACTCTCTCAGAACTGTTCTTCTCTTGTCCAATCCACCTTCCTTCCCTCTGTCCTCCAGACGTTAGACCAGCACCAAACCCTGAAGGCTTTCCATGCCTACTCCTGCTTGGTCTTCGCTTCATCATTCATAAATGTTTTCACCAGTCACTCTCTTGAACATCTACTTCTGTCATATGGTTTGCTTCTTGGAGGAACTGGACTGCATCAGCAAGAATTCTACAATCTCTGCCTGTTTAACTAAACAACTCTATTCACAAATCTAATCCCTTTTATTTGGCTTTGATCGTCTTAGAGACAGTGAGCTTTGACAGAACGTGCCCTCTCGACAATGAAGATTTCCATGGAGTTCTTGAGGACCCCGTAGACTCATAGTTTATTCTTTTATTCAGGCCAAGTAGCCCTACCTCGTGATTCTCCTGTAACCTGAATATTTCCCGAGTCTTCTCTAGGTTCCCAGTTTGTCCCAACACAAACAAATAAGAATGAGCATGTATCTACCATTTTCACATACACACTTTATCTTAAAGTCTGGCTTAACCCTTCTTCCAATGAGGTCGCTGCTTTTTGGAAAAATAAATTGCTTATATCCCAGGTCTACAAAGCGTGTTACTTTGATATGAATTCTACCTTTATGTTGTAAATTTTGATTAGAAACAATGTGGTTTCTTAACATGAAAAAATGGTTCTGCTATAACTGGGGGCAAAATCGCACAACAATTAAAAAAAATTAGCAAAGCTTTATTGTGATTATTCCAGCTGTTCAGTAAGTACACTTTCAAATCTTTTTGAAAATACCTGTTAAAGCTTTATGCCTATGTTCATGGTTGTGTAGGTTTAGAAACAGCATAACTTTCATAACAAGGAAGAAGCACTTGTACAATGCTACCTTACTCTCTACTGATGTTGTCTGTTGTGTTGGGTGGTGCTTACATTCTCCAACATCTAGAGTTTCTTGTGCTGTTTGAAAGATGGGAAGAGGCAGCCATGGGAAATTATATGAGCATTTGAAAATAATGTACTGAATTTTAACCTAAGTTTAAAAGTTGCTTTCAAATTTTAATATCAAGGTGTCAGCAACAATTTGTGGTACTCGTTAAAAGAGTGAACTTCAGGGGCACACACGTTCACGTAGTTTGTTTTAATACTGCCTTTGTACTAGTTTTGAAAACTTGGGTTAGTCAGGGACGTTCTCTGGGTCTCACTTTCCTCGCCTATGAAACTGGCAGTGAAGTGGGGCTGAGGATGGGACTAGACAAATTCCAAGGCGGCTTCTAGCCCTTTGAGTCTGAGTTTAGTAAGTGCACTGTACCCACGCTTCCTTTAAAGGAAATGTTCTCTAGATATTTGAAGAGAGCAAGTCCTTGTTTACTTTTCTAATATAACTCCATATTGGCTGAAAGAGCACATAGAGTTGCCCAAATTTAATATTCTTTTCTGGGAAGAGGTGGAAAATGAACTTATTTTCCTCTGCTTCAGATGTACAGCATTTTTACTTAGCTGTTTTCTTCACAGACGAGTCTTGCACCCTAGACCACCTTATCGTAGATAACACTGCACTAAGATTTGAGAAAGTGAAACTTGGATTACTTTTCTTCTTGGATTTTTCTTCTTCTTACACGTAACAAACAACTTTCGAATTATTAACATTTTCTGGAAGCTTTGTTCCCCTCTTAACCATGCGATCTCTGAGCAACGAGTAGTTTTCGTCTGCTTTGTAACATTTTGAAAGTATAATAGGCCACTATGAAATAATACAGTAAATATTTCCCCGTCATGAATTCTTACATTCTGACAGGTTTTTCCTCCCAGAAAACCCAGTGAAGATGAAATACAGACTCATACAATTAATGTCAGTTACAGTTCATAGAAGCACACACTTTTCTTCCTTTGCAATAACTGAACATTTAGGAACTGAAGGGTTTACCAACTGTAAGCTATGTGTCAGCTGAGCTGTCTCAGATCAAGCTTCGTGTTTTAAGTATTGTGCTCTAAGAGAAGTCCACCTCAATCTCTGAATGTCATGCTTGTGACCACGCTCAGATACCACAGTACAATGGAGGCCTTACTTGTGTATCTTAAAACTCCGGCGTTGGCTTTACTCTTCTCTCATGACTTGTGTCTTTAATGAGCTAACGATTATGTTTAGTAACTTACTGAATTCTACCAAAAAAAATGTTGAGCTTTAATATACAACATTCAGCATTTTTAGAAAATTGCATGAATAGAACAATAAAAGTTGTAAATGTCATACTCAAAATTTATCCCCTCTACGTTGTGGTTTAGAATCCTATTGTATAGTAAAAACTTTCTTGTTATAAGTATTTAATCCTGCTAATTTTGTTGCAGAATAATGAGAATAGATACTTTTGGTTTTCCTTTGATTTATTTTTTAAAATTCCATTAAAATTTAGATTTTCAACCCATTTTTGTAGTGTAAAATTTGTTTTAGTAAAAATAGAAGACTTAGATTTGCCAGAAGTACAAGAAAGGAAGAAATGGGGTTATTACGTAACCATTCAAGTAGAGCAAGATTTTGGGTTATGTTACACATTTTGACCACTAATTAGTGTTGGGAAAAATTTGATAACTTAGGACAAGTTTCAGAGGATTAAATGGTCTCTGTACACATAGATCTCACTTACGTTACAAATTTCTTTGAAATCACTGGAGCCTGGTGGAGGTAAGAATCTGAAGGAATACTTTACTTTCTGCAGGTGAAAAAATGGAAATATTCTCAAAGGCAAAGATTGGAATTTTGTAGAATGACTTCTTATGGTCACTGTTAATACTTGTTCTGTAGAGGACAAATTCCTTTCTATGATTATGACATTGTGATGAATGGAAAGTTCCAGGAAGAAAGTAACTACAGTTTCCTGAGGATTGAGTTAGACTTTTAATGTATACTGAGTGCTTCTAACATATGGTGCAGATGGATTGCAAGCTACACTTGAGTAATTGACTAGTTCTAGCATTTGGTGTTTATGTTGTGATTTTAAAATAGCCATTCATTAGCCTGTGGAGTGTGTGTGTGTGTATGGGTGTGTGTGTATTTAAAGGTAGTTAAGAAAAACATTATTTTTACTATTTCACAGAATATGAAGGAGAGTACTTTATCACAGAAGATTTAAGAGCACCCCTGACTGCTAGTTGCTAGTCACTGACTAAATGCCTGCATAGTCAACATGAGGAACAGATGGCTTGCGGGATATCGTTTTTCCTCTACAATGTTCTAAAATGGAGAATTTATACTTTAACTTTTTAAAGAATAATTTTTTCTATCCCCAAAAACTTCTAGCAGCAGTAACAGTGGACTCAACGGTACAGGCTAGGGAGTGGTTAACTGCAGCAGAGAGGACGCGGTGACAGTCAGCCACACCTGGCATTTATGATCTTGATCACCTCGACATTATGAACCCTATATTTTCAGTTCTGAAATTTTTGTCCGTTAATACATATTAGTCACATTCAAATTAACATAATAAAATAATCAATAATCAACCCTGGGCTCATTCAGCATTTAAACCTGAGCTGTACCATTCAGGAGTGCTCACATTTAGCACTAGAAAAGATTCTCCGTCAGAAAAAGAAACAGTGCACCTGCCCACGTGAGTGACCCTTTTAGTCGTCTATCCCAATTTATTATCCTTTTGTTGCATCATCCAAAAACAGCATTATTTTGTTTCTTATTTTAATTTTTTCCAGTTTTATTAAAATATAATTGGCATATAGCATTGCATAAGTTTTAGGTGTACAATATACTGATTTGACATATGTATAGATTGTAAAATGATTACCACATCATTTTAACGTCCATCACCTCACATAGTTACAAATTTTTTTCCTTGTGGTGAGAACTTTTAAGATCTACTTTCTTAATATACAGTAAGTGTTGTTAACTGCCGTTGTCATATTGTACATTACCTCTCCAGAACTTAACTATTTTATTTATGGAAGTTTGTACCTTGTGACCACCTTCAACCAATCCCTCTCCTCCTCTTGCATTACCCACCCCCAGCTCCCCACGCCCCTCTGCAACCATAAATCTCTTCTGTTTCTGTGAGTCGGGTTTTTTTTTAGATTTCACGTATAAGTGAGATCACACAGATCATACAGTATTTATCTTTCTTTGTCTGACTTATTTCACTTAGCATACTGTTCTCAAATTTCATCCATGTTGCTGCTAATGGCAAGGGTTCCTTCTTTTTTATGCCCAAATAGTATTCCATTGCGTTGAATACTATATTCTTTATCCATTAATCTGTCGACGGACACTTAGGTTGTTTCCATGTCTTGGTTGTTGTAAGTAATGCTGCAATAGATATGGGGGTGCAGATATCTCTTTGGGATAGTGATTTTGTTTTCTTAATATACTCAGAAGTGGTATGGCTGGTAATTCTATTTTTAATTTTTTGAAGAAACTCCATATTGTTTTCCACAGTGGGTGCACCAATTTACATTCCCACCAGCAGTGCACAAGGGTCCTCTTTTCTCCACATTCTCACCAGCATGTTATCTCTTGTCTTTTTGATGGTCATCATTCTGACAGGTGTGAGGTTTTATTCAAAGAATATATGCTCTGTCTTTCAGTGGAAAATGAATTTATTGCTCACTGTCATTCTAACAGGTTCTTAGTGTCTGGAGTTCCACTATATCAGGCATTTTCCCTCATCCTGTAATTGAGAATTCAACCATACGTACAGCTCCATCTCATTATATGCCTGAGGGTATATAAAGTATGTATTTTTGCTTATGCACATCTTAACTGATTCTAGTTCTGTTGTTGCATAGGGTGAGGTTCTTCTTAAACTTGTATTAATTCTTTTTTTTATAAATTTTAATTGTGGAAATATTCAAGCATATATAAGTAGACAAGTAAAGAGAATCATATAATGAATCTCCATGTGTGAATCACCCAGATTTAACAATTATCAACACATGACCAATCATCTTTCAATGGTCCCACTCATTCTTTGGCCATTGCTATTGGATTATTTTGAAGTGAATCTCAAACATCACATTATTTCACCCACAAATTCTTCAGTCTGTATCCATACAACATAAGATAATAGCCTTATCACATTTAAAGAATTAAAATAAGTCTTACTATCACTAGATATCCAGTCAATGGGCAAATTCCCCTTATTGTCACATACATATCTTTTCAGTTGTTTGTTCAAATCAGAATCCAAACAAGTTCCAAACATTGCATTTGGTTCAAATGTTTCCTCTTGCTCTTTTTTACAAATTGCAACTTGTTTATGGAAGAAACTAGAATTTCCCACATACTTGATTTTGCTGATTGCCTCCCTGTAGTATTGTCTAACATGATCCTTTGTCCCAATTTGAGGAGATTCAGCTTTGAATTTTGCAAGGAAGCTATGAAAGTGTTGCAGTATATTTTCTATTGCAATACACCAGGAAGTAAATATTATCTGTTATCTCTCTTTTTGGGATATTTGGATTGGTCTTTGGATTTAGATATTGTCAGTCTAATCTGTTCATTGTAAAGTTCCTGATCAGCTTTTCAATCAACGGTTTCCATAGCCATTGTTGATCATTGTCTAGCTCCAATAGTTCATTAAGGAATTGTGTCTAATTTTGTTCTTTAAAAGCTGTACAAAAAGCACTGTTTCAGTTCATACCATATGTTCTTTGAGGAGACCAGGGTGTTGTAAGGAGGAAGACAATGACAATTTCTAACACTTTGCTTCTCTTGGGGGTAAGAGAAAATGGAAGTATTTCATTAACATGTTTTTTGTGTGTGATTTCAATTAGTCCATACTGTAAATGCAACCATTTTCCAATATAAGTCACAATGGGTTCAACATTCCTAAAAATACTATGACATGATTCTTGCCACTGTGAAGGAAATAGCTTAATTTAATTTCAAATCCTGATTCTTTCTCTAGGGTTAAATATATTCATTGTTTGTGTATTCAGTATGATTTCTCACCCATTCATTACATCATCCAATTGTCACAGCAGCTCTATGCCATAAACAAGGAGAGGATAATTTTCTCTATTTTACGGATGTGGAAACTGAGGTTGAGAGAGCTAAAATCACTTTGCATTGTCTTCCAATGAATTGGTGGCGAAACTGGGATCAGCTCTCAGCTTCCTGGTTCTAAATCCAGTGTTCTTTTTATTGTCCAATGCTCACCTCTAGATTCAGGCTTCCTGGGCATTTGTTAAGTTCAGTAATAGGTACTGATAGGTCAATAAATAGTTTAAAATTGGCAACATACTTTATATAAACAAATAAATAAAATTAAATAACATGCATGAAATTAAAAGTTGCTTATAATAATTTTCATGGAACCATTAAAGAGTACCAGCTATCTACCAATTTTCATTTTTTATTGCTATTTTTGTTGCATTAGCACATTCTCAAAACTTCTTTTGAATCTCTATTATGTAACAGATGAAGGGACTCCACTGGAGGACTTCATGACATGGTCCAAGAAAAGAAGATAAACCAGTAATTATAGCAGAGATTAGTAAGATGACGGGTTTTAGGCTTCAACAATTGTCAATTTTGACGTGACCCTAAATTCTGTTTCTCTTATCACTGTCAGTATATCAAGTGACCTGATGCAACTTGCTCAAAACACGTAAGATACATTTTACAAATATAGCTAGTGGCTTTCTGTATAAGTCATTCTACTGTTTTTAGGGGTAAGATATGGCTAATAACACGTCTGAAATTTTCTTCAGGTCTTTCCATATGAAGAAATGACCTTCTTTAGTTGGTTTCCAAAGGTCCGCTCCCAAGTAGCTGTTATGTCTAAGGATGGACTTAGCATTTGCCCTGTCACCAAAATGGGCAGGAAACACGTGTAGCCTAACTGCGGAGATCCACATGTCAGAGCTGAGTGCAAGGCTGGTTTTCCACAGGCCCAAGCTATCAGTTTATTCCTGGCCCTAAAAGAGTCTGGGACACATTTCAATCTCGTAGCTATGAATGTCTGTTTCTGGAGCACAGTCCCTATAGCATCTCTGATAATAGTTGATTCCCAAAGTAAAGAATAAAAACACAATTCTTGAGGGAGTCCTTTGATGCTGGAGATTTGTTTGAATGGCTTAGGTGACACATTTTTCTTTAAAAAAGCTAACTTCTCCTCCTGGAGGAAACCTGCATGTTTAGAGAAACCAGTAACAGACAACACTAAATGATACCATGAAACAAAAGTGAGAGAAACAAATAATATGGACATGCTGTGACTACTAACGTACTGAATTAGGTGAATTTTAATGTTGTGTGTGCCTGGCCTAATGCCTCCATTGAGAAGATGAAGATTTGGGTCTTGGAGATGCTCTTAAGCAAGTTGGAGGGGCATCTATAAGATATGTTATTTTTCTTGGTGCTTTTATCATCAACCCCTAACCTTTGTGTTGCATATGAGCAAAATTTTTAATCAGATGGAAAACTCAAGACTTTCTTAGTGTCTACATCATAGCAAATCTCAGAGAAGTGCCTTTGCATCTCCAAAGCATCTTATCTTTGCCTGTTCGCATGTATATATGTGTATACACACACACACACACATACCCTTCAGGGTATATTTATTAGACACTTGATTCCTGCTTCCTAGATGGCTAAGTACCTTAGATATCTATCGAATAGGGATTAGGAACTGGGTCTTCCTGACTCAAAAGCCAAAGGTTTTCGTTTGTTTCTTTATTTCAAGAGGCTAACGTTACACTTGTACAGCAGATACAGTAATTTTCCCTGAGAAAGCTTTAGTTCACCTGGAGCTGATATAAATGATAAATTTGCTGAATTGTATTGTCCTATATGTTTAATGTGGCTGTACCAGATGGAGGTACTAAAGGAGGATAAATGATGTGTAAATGCCATGAAAACAGTATCCGTGCCTGGCTGTGGGAAAGCATAGTGAGTCCATATTGTAAGGGGTCTCCACGGTCACCTTCCCGGTTGCTCCTTAGGGATATCCTGACACTGGAGTTTAATGATTTCCCTGGGAACAAAAAATTAAATCAAAATTTAATATGCATTGGTTCTGCCTTTCTTTTGAAAATTTTGAGAAGGAAAGAACATTTTGAGTATTGTTCCCTTTTTGGAAAGACTTTTTTGAGTATTACTCCCTTTTTGGAAAGATTGTGGCACCTTGGTACTACTTATTCTAATGTGGAAAATCATAGAAACGTAGATATATAATGTTGGAAGACTTTTACATATTAACTTTTCTATTGAGTAAGGCCATTACTAAGGCTATAAAACTTTTTAGTGTCCTGAGATTTTTATCTCCAGAAAGCATTTATTTGCACACTCACTGTGTTCAGCACTCTATACCAGGTGATGTGGCAAGAATGAAAGAAGGAAAAGGTTGAGCCCACAACTGGAGGAATTATAGAAAAACCGCCTAACATGTGCATACTTTATGACTATGTACAATAAACTTCTAAACATCTAGAGGGATCCAGGCTTCTCCACCCAGCTAAGCTACCCTGTGGAGAGCTCTGAGCAGGGAGTGGGTTTGCCTCTCTTCCTCAACCCAGCAGAATCAAAGACACAGCTCCTGGTACTGCAACAAGTTTCCCTCTAACTCAGCTGGTGGACTCTCTACAAAGGTTTATGGTTTGTCCTTATGATCCCATTCATTGTTATGGAAGTTGAAATTTTTGCCATATTGATGTATATATTCCTAAGTGGTAGGAATGTGAAAATATCAAAAGTCTTCAACAATCCACAAGAAGTGTATTTTCCACTGTGACTTTTTTGATACACAATATGAAGAATATCTTTTATTGTGATTTTTTTGTAACCCACATAAGTATATTTTGTATTGTGACCTATTACACACACACACCCCACTAACACAAAAGTTTCACAAAAATACTTACACTTACCGTGTACGGTGGACTCCATTTTTTTTACTTGTCTATTTTTTAATTTATATTTCTACCCTGTTGTAGATTATTTAAAAAATGCCAGTTGTACCTACTGAATTTAATTCATAGCCCTCTCACACATCTGGATTCATAGACTGAATAACTGTGCGAAAGAAGTTGCAGTTTGAAAGAAAGAAGCTATAGTAGAAATAATCTGCAAGGAGAATCTTATTGATGCTTGTAGGAAAACAAGACAAGAAAGGTGTTATGATGCTCAAGTAGACAGTCGCTGCTATAGAGATTGGTTAGGTGGGTGTGGTCACATCAAATCTGTAGCTTGAATCATGTTTTCCCTGCTCCACATCTTCAATGTCTAGCACAGAGTTTCCTCTAGGAGTTTATAAATAATGTGTTGGATATAATTAAAATGAACTCTGGTGTGGCTGCGGAAATGGATAAAAGTTGCAGATTGAAAACTATTATGGGGATAGGATCTACACAGGTTGGGCACGTTTTATGTTTGACTTTATAAAAGAAACAGAGGGCCAAGATTTTATGAACTCAGGTTGGAGATTAAAGGTAAGATTTGGAAAGAAATAGTATGTTTATCAAGTGATATTGTTAGGAATAAGTCCATCACTCTGCCTAGTGTTTCACAGAATTATATATTCTTCGATAGAATGGGCATTAGGGATCATCCAGTGGTCTGAACTCCTTCCCAACATAAGGCTTTTTTTCATAGCATCCTAGGGAGAAAGCTAGCCATCTTTTCATGAAACATTCTAGTGAAGGGAGAATGTGCTTGAAGAAGCAATCTGGTCTCTTGTTCATTATCTTGAATTATTTTAAGGTTCTTTTCTCTCTCTAACTGAAATCTGACTCCTTGTTACATCCAATTTTTTTTCTTAGTCTGCCTTCTACCATAACATACAAAAAAGTTCATTCCTTCGTTTACACAGAAGCCCTTCTCACCTCTTGGCTATATACTTTCAGCATTTTTCAATGTCCCTGAAATTCAAGATTAAAAATGTTATCAAGGCCAATAATGTTCAAAGGAAACTGAGGTCAAGAAGAGGAATGAAGCATTGAATAATCACAGGACTAATTCCCAGTTCTTCAAAACGCTGAGGCAGGGTTCCATGGCCATCACATAAGAATCTACAGTGTTTTTAAAACTATGCATATTGTTAACTTCATAAACAATTATCTACAAGTAATATTATTGAGAATGCTTTGGGAAAATGACAGTGTGTTAACTGAAGGCATAACATATTTCCAATGGCTTGTTTCCATGTGGGAACCTCTTCTTACCAAATGACTAGAGAGCTCTTAAATACATTTGTGTTAACATCATCATTATTTGTTTAAACATTTAAAAAGAAAGCTGAGCTCCTCTTGAAAAGAAATCGTCTCACGTTTGAAGAGAAATATTTTTTTCCACATCAGACTGATATAGTTTACTTACTGTAAGTTTTTCCTTAAGGACTAGTTGGCAAAATACAGTCTTTTGGGACACAAAATATTCACTCTCAAAATTTTTTATAAAATAATCTTTAGTCATAAAACGTTATGCATGAGTAGCTAAAATACAACTTTAGAAAATATTACTGGAAAATTCCAAATAATTTCCAGGTAAAATACTGCAAGTGTTCCCACTCTAATTTTCGGAGCTACACAATTCAACCATAGGCTGATTGTATTTTTAAGCTGTAAATAATTATTTATGTTTAGAAATCCAATATGATCTGAAACAGATGAAGTTTTGAAAGCTTCACAATCTACCAAATCTTAGTGATTTTCAAACAGTATTTGAAAGGCTAATCTTGAGTAACAAATCTACTGATATAGCTAATTCTCATGATAATGAACCACATTCATTATAATGTAATTATAAAAATATGTAAAATTACCAAAATACAATGAGAAAAACATCAGTGTGAGTTTTACAATCTCTGGTCTCTCTAAATCTCTTACAATAGTTTCTAATCAATAGTAAAGTGTATATAAATAAAGTGTTATAAATTTATAATTTATAAACATTGAACATACAATTCCCTTTTGGTTTTCCAACTCTTAGTCAACCCAATAATGGCATGTCCTGAACAGGCACACTGTTAAGAGCAAGGAGAAATGAGGAGCATTATATTGTGGCAAGGTGGTAGAAAATGAGTTCACGCCTTAACAAGATTTAAAGTATGATGAGGAACACAAACCACACGCACAAGAAAATGACTGAAGACTATGGAAGAGAGTGTAAACACAAATTTCTAACTTATTTAAGTGGCCAGAATGAGCTCTATTTGTTTCAACCATTAGAGTGATCAGACATCAACGTGAAGTCCAAACCTGGATTTTAAAGACCAGTGAAATTCTTTATTTTAGAATTTAGAAAGGAGAGAAGCCAAGACACTGGTTATTTGTATAATCAGCCCTGAGTAACTGAGTGATATACCTTATACTTGAAAAAAGTGCTAAATAATATTAACTTTCATCCTTTTCCACCCCATTGCCAATCTAAAGCCTCTAGAAAGATGTCCTGTTATCCTGCTTGTTAATTTAAAATTAGTCCACACAGACCCAACTTCCCTTGAACTTGGGAGCAAAATCTTGAGTAATGAGGTCACAATTTTGACTGACATTCTTAGCCCATTGCTTTAAATGGTCAGAATCATCCTGGTTAGGATTTCAGTTTTTCTTGGTAGCAAGTGCAAGTGTTTAAGCAATAAGTAATATGCACAGTAGTGACAGTGTCCTATTTTAGAGGACACATTGATACCATATTAATTGTTCTGGCTGAACAAAAGGTACTGAGGGAATACTGCAGTGGAATATCACAAACATGCATATGCAATATTTTTTAGGAGCTAAAATGTTTTACATATTTTATTTCATGGCCTTTAAAGGCCAAAATTCCCTTGCATTTTTCCCATATGTCACCTTCATTTAATTCTCCTAAGTTAACCAGAATCCTGCCATGTATAATAGTGTGTGGGCTTTCCTTGATGTCCTGTCTCTAATACCTTCTGTAAGAAACTTTAGGGGTCTGCCGGCTGGCATAGTAGTTAAGTTCCTGTGCTCCGCTTCGGGTGCCTGGGGTTCATAGGCCTAGATCCAAGGTGCAGACCCATGCACTGCTCATCGAGTCATGCCGATGAGGAAGATTGCCACAGATGCTAGCTCAGGGTCAATCTTCCTCACCAAAAAAGAAAGAAAGAGACTTTAGATCCTCAGCTTTTTAAATAGTACTATTCTGTTGTTTGTGAGTTTCCAAAGCTTCAGAGGGATAAAAATCTGTGATCACTTAGAAAATCTTGTAGGCTCTTCCCCACATCTCTTCTGTCACCGCTTAGTCTAGACCCCACATCTCTTGACAACTAGAACTTCCTAAATGGTCTCTCTGCTTCCCTTTTTGTCACCACAAAATTTTTTCCATCAAGCGGCCAGAGTGAGTTTGTAAAACTATAAATCTGACTTTGTCACACACATGCACACACAGATGCACACCCCTCACATGCTCTACTGAAATCCGTTCAGTGGCAATCCACAACTTTTAGAATAGAATCCAGATTTCTCTCTGTGACCCCATCTCTACCTTCATCTCATGCAACTCACCCCACACTCACTGAGCTTTTGCTTCTTCTCAGCCCCAGAACTTTGCACGGGTTTGCTTTGTACTTGTCCTGGAACAGACATAACTTGGCTTTCCCTGTGGCTGACTGCAGTCTGAGCCCAAGGTCACCTCCTGAGAGAGGCCTTCTCTGACCACCCCATATAAGGTGGCTTTCCTTATCTACTCTCTTTGTCATCAGATTGTTTTCTTTCTGAGGCTTAACAAATTTTGTTGTCCTTCCTCAGGCCCAGCTGCCAAATGCATTCTTTTGGTTTGTGCACTGATCTCTCTCCCAGTTTTGTGGTCCTGGGTAGAAAGTCTGCTTTTACGCAGTGTATGTGGTGAGAGTCACAGCAACTTTGTGCAGAAAACATTGCCTTCCTTGCTTTCTTCAGAGCAGTGGTGGGCCTGGTAAGGTCTCTGTACAAGTATGTACTACAGAAGGATTCTGAGGAAGAAGTTAAAAGTCCTTAAGGGCTAGATTTAAAAATATAAACTTACCTGAGAATGTCAGTGTCATACCTGGGTTCTAAAAGGCAATTGCATTTTTTAAATTGATATTCTCAAGTAGGAATTTATCTGGAGAAAATCCTCAGACAGATGTGTAAAGACAGATGAATATATGGTTCAGAGTAGGGGGAGTGCTTAAAGATTGATCCATAGTCATTGGTTAAGTAAATTATGGGACATCTATACAAAGAAATACAATGCAGTTCTCTAAATGGAGGGTGTATATGTATATGTATGTATGTATTCATTGACATGGAAAAAAATCTTTACAAAATGCTGTTGTGGGGAAAAGTGGGCCGCAAAGCAGCATGGCTAGAAGAAACCTATTTATTTAAATTATGTACTTGCTCTCTATTGATAAGGATATTTTTTTATTGAACCACAAACTGTTATAGATATTCAGCAAAATTCTGTCTGTAGTTGGTGCGTCCAGATTGTGGAAATTCAAGAGATTTTTACTTTCTTCTTTACACCTTTCTCTATTTATTTTAAAACTAGTGTGTACTTTTGAGGCAAACAGAAAAAGTGAAACAAAGAAGATTGTAGCAGAAAAAATACTGTCACAAACTGTACAGCAAGATGAGGAAATATTTAAGTGGGGGAAAATATTAAAGATTGCAGTCATACAATGATTATAACTATACCAACATACATTAGGAGACGTGACCTGAAGAATTGGCACAAAAACGATAAGTGTGTTGGAGTCAGTAGGACTAAGAGTAATTGTTCATATGCTGTTTTAAAACTTTCAGTAATGCTATATTATTTCTATAATTGAAAACATTGTGAAAGGCTAATGTGCACGTAGATATTGATCACTTGGCAAAGTTTGACCAATTTGTATAAGTGTTGTGGGGCTGATGATTTGGACAAAAAGATTGAAATCTTAAAATATGCTATTGTTTTGTACACATTGTATATTTATATATGCACATACACACACGTTGTGTGTGTGTATATATATATGTGTGTGTATATATATATATATGCATCATCATGAAATAAAGCACAGTAAAACTACAATATTTGAAGTCTGCAGAGAAGTAAAGTTAGTCTTGAATGCCACTCTAGTATGTCTACACATAGGTAGAGTCTTATCCTGAGAACCACTTTATAATCCCTAGACTGAAGAATTTCAGCATATAGACTTCAAAGCTTCGGTTCATGCTACATCGGCAGAAGCACTTCCTCTTCTATTCGGTTCACCACTTTGAACTGATGTTAGTAACTAATCCAGTCACCTTGAGGATCTAATGGGGGCATATATGCCACAGATAATTCTTGGTACTTTAGAAGGTCTTTGATCTTATACTGTCTTTTTCAGTGACTCAGAGAACATTTAGGAAAGAATTGAGTGGAAAAGTTTCTATAAAGAACAATTTTCACAAGAAATATTGTAGGTGGCTATCATGTGTGTCTTTCCCTCCGCCTTTAATATAACAGAAATTCCAATTTTGTCCTTTAGTATGTGTTCTATATCTGCTAGTTCATCAGTATCATTTATCTCTTCAAAGAGTATATGCACTTATTTGTAATCATGGCTGTATATCAATAATACTGAGGTTATCAATAATTAATATGATTTAAAAACAGAATGGAAGCATATAAACCAATGCAGATTAAATTTTTTTCTTTAGGAATTGAAACTCAGATCTCATTAAATTGCTTTATAAATTGGTGAGTATTTGTTTACATTGCTTATAAAGTGAACGAAGGAAACCTTAGAAAGCCTGGACAATACAAGACAAATAGCAAAGCACCCATATGGTTTTCATGGATCTTTTAAATAAGCCATTACATTTTGGACAATAATTAATTTTTCTTTCTCCATTATTCCTATATGTTGGGTCCTGTTCCTGCTTAGTTTATTTAGCGTCATAGTTTCAGATGATGCTGAAAATAATACAGTTCAGACAAGGCAGTTGTTTTTCTTGTAAGCAGAATGAGCAAGGGAGAAAGTTGAAGAAAACGTTTACTGAACTCTTACCCTATACTAAGGATGATGCTTGGCTATGAAGATTTCAAGATAACAAGACATAGTACTGTCCTCAAGACTACTAGGAAAAAACAATAGCTCTACCTATGTGCAGACACGCTGCAACAGTGGGAAGTTTCCCAAATGGGAAGCTATTGATATGCATGGGTAGCAGAATATAATATAATGTAAAAAGTGCCCAAATAGAGGTTTGTATAATGTATTGTCTAAATATAGAAGTGAAAGCAATTGATTTTTTCTGAGAGACTGGGAGAACTGGTCCTCAAAGAAAGCTGCAGAGAAGAGAAGCCATTTGAGCAAGACTTTGAACAATGGGTTAGATCATTCCTGGAAGATGCACAGAAAGGTGTGAAGAGGAGAATTGACTTTACCATGTGATGGAATATTCCATGTGGTGGAATAAAAAAGTCAACTATCTTACTAATTTTAATTCAGCACATTCTCAAATTATTGGATGGCTTTAATGGTTTTATTAGCATATCATTTGGCATTTCTGTTCTTTCTCTAAATTCTACACTAGCAGAATTTAGTGAGATTCTTTACTTTTCATGAATTTAGCACACTGATAGCAGAAGTGGTCAGCCATAGATGAAAATGCATTGAAAAGCCATATATATGGGTGATCCCTGCAGAGGCGAATTGACACCTTGCTCTACCTAATTGGTCTTTCCCTTTTCTCACTGGCACAGTCAAACGACTGGAGTCTGAAATGAAGAGAAAGGATTGTGATCAGTCAAAACAATTGATATAAAAAACTCTCTGAGAAAATTATTTTCTCAGTTGGTTCTACAGCCTGCCTCTGATCTCAGTGGCATCAAATCATGCTATAATATATCCTAATATGGTTTAGATTCTTCTCAAGTCTTGGAAGTGTGCAAGTGTTAATATATAATATATTTTTGAAGCATGGTTCCTATATCATAAAATAATACAAAATTTTAGATAGACCTTGAGAATACTGCATTAAGATAAAAATACAGGAAAACCACAATTTTTCATTGATGTTAGAATTAGCTTATGTTACAAACTCATGTAACACAAAACAGAGCAATTGAATTTAGCTAGGGGATTGTGTGTGCGTGTATGTGTGTATGTGAAGAGTAACTATAAATTTAGCTTTAATCTAGTTTGGTGAGCTATAATTGGCTCAGGGGTGTTTCACAGTCTTAATTTATAACTGGCAAGACAAAGAAAAAAGTCTGGTTAAGATACTTGTGTATGATCATTGCCAGAAGGATATATAGCAATGTCAGTCTAGTTTCCCTTAATCCACAACAACAAGGAGTCCAGGAGAATAGCTAGAAAGTGATACTGTGGTTGATAGAAACTTGGGTCCATTTTGCAAATCAAATGTACTATGACCTTATTTCTTCAAAAAACTATATGACATTGGCGTTGCCCCTGGAGTTCTTGGTAAAGCATAAAAGCTTATTAAACTTTGTTCATTAAACACAATTTGAGAACAATTTCTGAATTTTTAAGTATTGGGGAGGCTAGAGTTTATTTTACGTAGTGAAGGATTCCTGGAGTTATTCAGGATTCTGCCACGGCTTCCATCGTTTGGAGAAGCTGTGAACCCAAGGGAAGCTGTTAATATGTGTGGGTAGCAGGAGCAGCTGCTAATGGCTGAGGGAACAACTGAGAACATGTAGGATGCAGGAGACCTTGTCGTTCAGTGATACCTAACCATTCACCCTGGTGGTTTTCTTATATAATTTTCACTGAAGGAAGAAAAACAATAACGTCTCACCAGGAAACCAGATTGCGATTCAGCTTAGGAACCATGGGTGAAGACTGAACGCAGGAATGGAGCGTACAGAGAGAAAAGTGGCCTTCGGATTCTGAGCTGGAAATATAAGGCTTGTGAAAAGAGAGTTAGAGCTGAAATTGCTTAACTTTCTAAGCATCCTTTTGTTTGATTCTTTCCATGTATTTGTAGGTACACAGCAACTGCCTGTTTACCACTAACAGAACCAACAAACGGATCTCTTGGCTTAAATCTTAGCAGACTAGTCTAATGTTATTCTAACTGAGCTAATGTTTTTATTAAACTTTCTCTTTATTTTAAGTTGTCCATGTCTGTGACAAGACATAAAAATAATTTCTTCCAAATTATCATGTCTTCCTCAAGTTGGCCAGATTTCTTTCCATGTACTGTGCAGAATGGGAAACCACATTATTCGCAAAACAGTGAAGATTATAAGACTCAGAATAATTTCTGCTTGAGGAGGGGTTAGGGAAGAGCATATATTTCTAAGTGACCTTAGCTGCCTACGAAATTCTTACAAAATCTGAATATTTTTTAAAGAATCATGCTCCCAAATGATGATCAACAGAACTGTTCTCTAAACTAGACTGTTCTCCTCAGAATGGTAATCTTGTAGAAGGAGATACCCAAGAGTGCAAATGGTCACTTGTTTTTAGAGTGGATCCAGGACTGTTCACAAAATATAATGTTTTTGTTGTCCATAGGCTTTCCTGTGGCCCAATTCTATGGGGGTATGGGTGGCCATCTGTTAAGATTCAAGTCCTGCTTAGACTTGTTAACTGTCGTGAGAGGAGGAAACTTTATTTTCAGCTCATTTAATTATTAAAGCATATGTATCTGCCCTTAATCAGTAATACAAAATTTCAGGACTCTGACTTCTTGCCAGAATGTAGGCTCAAATTTGCTGCAATGACTACTGCACAAAGAGTATGTGGTTTGTCTATTCATCAAAACCAGTATTTTACCACATTTTTATAACTATGTACCCATTTAATAAATATAATAGTCTCATGCTTTCCTTGAGAATCTCAGAAGCTTGTCTATTGAGTATAACTATTTTCTGCATATTGCCACCAATCAAGAAGATGTGCTTTACTTTCTATACTATTCTATTATAACAATAGTAAGAATATTCTTTTAATTCTATGAATATTAAATAATATTTTAATTCCGAATGTGCTTCTTAATTCATGTTCCCCTCTTGAAATACTTCTACCTGGCTGGGAGGGCAAGTAGGTGATGAAGTATGTTACCAATTGAGAGCTATTCCTCTCCATATCCTAAATATTCTAAATGTTACCCTTAGATTCAGCCAGACCACCAGAGAGCTGTACAACTGGCTTGCATTCCCTCCCTGCTTCTCCCTTGACCTGAAATGATATTAAGGAATTCTATTTTGAATCTTTGCATTGGCTTCCATTGAGAGGCTTGATGAATAAAAGTTGTACAAAACTTGATATTGTATTTATTGTAGGATATGATTGAAGATAGAACCTACCCCATCTTAAATATCCTTTTCATGAATACATGAAAATGTATGTGTGGCAGTGGGAGAAGGAAGAGTGGAGATTTTGCTTTTCTGAAGTGAAACTTTTATTTTATCTGTACATGACCTTGTAACTGTTCTGTTTTCCTCTTTACTTTGGCCCCTGGGAATCCTAGTTCAAACATAAATGTACCCCTTTTAATTGTGCAAAACTTTGTGATGTATATTTTATGTCAGCTAACCTGTAGATAGTTGAGAACATAAACTTTGGAGTCAGCCAGCCAGGGACTGGAATTCTAGCTCTTGGTACTTACCAGGCAAGTAACTTAAATCTTCTAAGTCTTTATTTCTTCATCTGAAGATAAGAAACTAAAAATACCTTCCTTGTAGAGTAGCTGTGAAGATTAAATAGGATAATTTATAGCGTCTACCACAGTTCACAGAAAGTGAAGCCCTTGTTATTAGTATAATTATAATTTGAATGGTTTCTCTTTTGCTCTGATATCTTTATCTGTGTGTGTTTTGTTTTGTTGTCCATCTTGGTGTTGCAGTGTCTCTTTAGGGAACCTCAAATACTTTTTAGAATAAAGTCGAACATAGTAAATAAAGATCATATTATGCCTCTGGGATTCTTCAGAACAGCTTAGGGTGACTACAAGGGGAGTAGGAATTCCAATGGTGCCAGATAAGCTGGTTTTAAGGGGATTGATCACATGCAATTTTGCTAAGTAGGTGAATATTTTAAACATTTCTTTGTATCCTCAATTTGTTCTCTTTAATTTATCCTTTCATTTTTTTTTTTTGCTACTTTGCCCTGCCTATTCCCAATGACATGTCTCCTGCCTTTAAGAGTGGAATCTATGTCCTCCTTTTGATCTCTTTGCCAAAGTATTAGAAACTATTTAAAGTATTGGGTGGGATATTAGGTAGGATGAGTTTGAAGTGAGATGCCATCTCTAATGGAACCAACTTTTGAGAAATGGCAAAAAAATAACTGCCTCCTCCTCCCATTCAACACGCCCCCTGTGATGGCCTGATGATCCAATAGTGTCCAGGGAAGCCTCTGAAGAACAGGGTTTACCTTCTCCTGCTGCACCTCCTCCATGGGCATTAAACCTAAGAAGTGAGTCCTAATACCATTACAAAGTTAACGCCATAGGTGGGGCTCAAAGTTGAAACAGGATCTCAGCATATCTTAATTAAAATAGTTAAGTGTGTCAACCTTTATGCATGGGCAAGGCCAATGTGCATTTGTTTTTCTGATAATAATAATATGGATTAAGATGTTATGAGCAGCCTTGCAGTAAATCCAAATACTAACCATGAGGGGATGAAATTTAGACAGATTGTCTTATATACTTCTATACTGGGGGTAAATAAAGTTGTATTTAGAGCCATTATGCAATTTAGGCATATATTTTCTGAATATAGGTGAAGTAGGGCTAAATAAAATGGAAGTAAAAACTAGAGGTAGTCACAGACAATAGAAAAACATTTTTTTCTTATTCTTGAAGTGGTTGTCTTTCATAACTCCACTCGGTTCCTCTCACCATATTATCTTAAACCTAGTCCAGACAACATTTCATTCCTACCACTCCACAAAAACAGCTTTCATCTCAGTTATAAATGACACGTTACTAAAGGCCGTGATGAATTCTTAGTCTTCATCTTGATTTTCATCATAATGTAGTATAATTCAGCATCGTGTACTTTCCTCATTCAAACTTAAGAACACCATACACTTTTTCCCCCTATCTCATTGATTGCTCCTTTCCGATTCCTCCTTTCTGCTCAAACTCTTAACGTTGAAGAACACCAGAAGTCTGTCCTTGTATCTCTCTCCTCTCCAAGTACATTTACTTTCTTGGTGACCTCATCCAGAGTCATCACTTTATACACTAACTACATGCTGATGACTACCAAGTTTGTATCTCCAATCTAGACCTCTGCCCTGGACTCTAGACTCATATATCCAGCTACCTAACTCAATGTCTCTCTGTCCAAATCTAATAGACATTTCAAATCAACATGCCTAAGATGAAATTCCTGATCTCTCTCACCCTCCAACTTGTTTTTTCTGCCTTCTCAGGCTTCTCAGTTCTGCCTTTACAGTTGCTTAGACCAAAAACCTTAGAATCATCTATGACTCCTCTCTTTCCTTTACCTCCCACATCTAATTTGCTGGGAAATCCTGTTGACCCCTTATTCAAAATAGTCTCAGAATCTTATCACTTCTCATCACTTCCTCTGCTAATACCCTGGTCCAAACCACTATTATCTCATGTCTACACAATCGTAGTAGCTTCTTTCACAGGCCTCTTGCTTCTGTTCTTGCCCCCAATAGTTTATTCTCAATACACCAGCTAGGTTGATACTGTCAAAATGTGTCAGACCATGTTATTCTTCTGCTCAAAACCCGTGTTGTTGCAAGTAAAAGTATAAGTCATCAGAATGGATCTAAGGCCCCATGCTCTGGTAATCTTTTGCTTCTCTACCCTCACGTACTACTCCTCTCCCCTTTATGAATGAATGGATAAAGAAGATGTGGTATATATATATATACACAATGGAATACTGCTCAGCCATAAAAAATGATGAAATCATGCTATCATGCTATTTACTACAACATAGATGGATCCTCAAAGCATTAAGCTAAGGAAAGTAAGTCAAACGAAGAAAGACAAATACCATATGATTTCACGCATATGTGTCAGATAAACAAACAAGCACATAGATACAGAGGATATACTGGTGGTTACCAGAGGAGAAGGGCGATGGGGAGAGGGTGAAAGGGCTAAAGGAGCACTTGTGTATGGTGATGAATGGTAACTAGACTTTTGGTGGTGAACATGATGTAGTCTACACAGAAGTCAAAGTATAATGATATACACCTAAAATTTATATAATGTAATAAATCAATGTGACCTCAATTAAAAAAAAAATCTCCTTTTAAATGAGACCTACTCTGACTACGCTAGTTAATACCATAGACTGCCCCTCCATAGTAGCCCGTTCCCTCTTACCCTGCCCTACTTTTCCTTTTTTTATTCTTTAGCCCTTATCACCATTTAACATACTATATAAGTAACATATATCGTGTTTATTATTTATTGTTTATCTCACCCAAATAAATGTAAGCTGTCTAGGGGCTATAGTTGGGCATTTAGTGTCCCTTTTACTTATTGATTGAAATTTTACATTTTGCTAACATAACCATCTTTGTCCATAAAGCCATAAATTTCGGTGTGCTCTGTTTAAAGGATTATTCTCCTAAATAGATTTCCAGAGATGGGTTTACTGGGAATGGAACTTTTTTAAGGCTCTTGATAAACATTACCAAATTGCTTTCCAAGTGGATTGTATCAATTTACATTCTCACGAGCCATGTACTAGTGTTTACTTCACTGCATCCTCATCAATATTGATTGTTGCCATTTTTTGAAAATTTAGTTGCCAAAAACTGTTATAATGCTAGTCATTTAACAGCAATTATTGTGACATTGAAAACGTTTCATTTTTTACTTTTATAAATCCTCTACTTTTTTCACCTTTATAAATCACCTATACCTATCCTTTGTCCAATTATCCATTAGTGTTTTCTGAGGTTTTTTTGGTCAATTTGTCACTTCTTTGCTTAATATGTCTTAAAAGCGATATTCATTTTATATGGGTAATTGCATCATAGCTATAACACATAGGTATAATGTACACATATTGTCATAGGTATAATGTACATATATTGTCATTTAAAAAATTGAGTCTTTAAGGAATGTAAACCTTCCATGGCTTTATTCATAGGTGTTACAGAGAGAAGGAGATTTCCGTGGAAACTTAAATGTTTGTAAAAATTTTTGCCATCTCACCCTGCGTGGAGCTCAATGCATATCTCCAAATGAAATCTTGCAGAAAGAGTTTGCAATATTTGTAGTAAAGGTTACTCCTGAGCAATCTCTAATGTCCCTACAAAAATGTGGCGAAAGTGCCAAGCAGGTGGAGCAGAGACATGAACAGAGGTGGGGTGCATGGACGAGCGTGACTTAGAAAGGCACTGCCATTGATAAACTGTCAGCATCAATTGTACTTTAAAATTTTCCTCTTCTTAAAATTTATTCTCTGGTACCAATTTCTAGCCAAGGAGAATGACATTGATTGTAGATAATTGAGACTGAACTTTTGGGGTGATTTTAAAGGTGACTTTTAAAGCTCTTCATATTTTGCTTGTTGGTATTTTAAAGATCTGACGATAATGATCTTACATTTGCAGCCAGGGCAAGCTAAAAAAGTCTCCCATTCTTGCAGAGACCCTGTCAGAGACAATTCATTCTATTGAACTCTTTTCGCTTTTTTTTTTTTGGTGTCTTTAGTTAAGAATGTCATATGGCTTCTTTGCTTCACTATGTTACATGTTCTAAAACCTTTACCCTAAAAGTGAACTTATACAGATACTATGCAGAAGGATGAAGTTTTCACCACAGAGATGCTTCCACCCCAGGGTTAAATGTGGCCTCTATTTAGCTGTGAGCAGCAACATCATAAAACAGTGTGAGGTGAGGATGAAGGGTCTCTTTGGACCCAAAGAGAATTTAAGTAGGCAGAATGTAATTACCCAACTTGGACTTAAGCCAGAATGACAGGGTTAACATCCTTACTAACATCCATCCTAATTGAAGCAAATTGAAACTAACAACAGCTACTTCCCCAAAATGTGAGTCATACACCTTTTCCTAGTGTCTTTCATTTTCTGTTTATTGATGGAGTCTCCCAGGCAAGGACTGGATTTTATCGAAGTCAGCTGTCTATTACCAGCAAAACTGTTTTTGTTCTTTAAAGATATGAAAATACAAACTCAAAAGATTTATGAAATGTGAGGAGAAGTCTAATTTCTCTTTTGGTTTCTCAATTAAAAAAAACAAAACACTATACACATGGCGTGGAGCCCAGGTTTGTAGAGTTTGAGATTATTTTTTTACTCTGATGTTAAATCAAATGAAATGATACTCACTTGGCTAAATTTATGGAAAGATTAAAATATAAGATTCTGAATAATCTCAGCTTTAAAAAAATATTTCACACCTCCTATTAAAGATGGTAATAGTATGTTTGATTCATTTGTTTGCATTTCTGTCCTCCTACACTAAAATGTGAACTCTTGAGGATAGAGACTATGTTTTCTTTTCGTTAATGAATGCTTCTTATTTACTTCATTTATTTGATCACAACAACAACTAGTTTACATGACAGGAATAATGGACAATTTCTCTTCTTTTTGAAATGTAGCTTTTCTTAGATTCATTAATACCTACTTTCTCCTTTTGTTAGAATATTACCAACTCCTACTCCTGTGTACAAATATTCAAATATTTTCTTATTTTTCTTCTATCGGAAACAATCGTTATCCTGTAATTGAATGCATTTAGTTAACAATGTGAGTTTCTAATTTTTTTTTCCCCAAGGTATGCTTTTTGGTGAGGAAGATTGGCCCTGAGCTAACACCTGTTGTCAATCTTCCTCTCTTTTTTTCCTTCCCAAAGCCCTAGTACGTAGTTGTATATCCTAGTTATAAATTGTTCTAGTTCCTCTATGTGGGATGCTGCCATAGCATGACTTGATGAGTGGTGTGTAGATCCACACCCATGATCTCAACCAGTGAACCCCTGGCCACCAAAGCAGAGCATGCAAATTTAACCACTTGGCCATGGGCTGGCACTAGGAGTTTCTAATTTGTACTCTCTTGGAAATTGTTTTTAATTTTAATCCCAGTTAAAAATGCTGAATGTGGGCCTTGCCCCATGGCTTAGTGGTTAAATTTGGCACACCCTGCTTTGGCAGCCCGGGTTTGGTTCCTGGACCTACACCACTTGGTGACCATGCTGTGGCAGCAACCCACATACGAAATAGAGGAAGACTGGCACAGATGTTAGCTCAGGGCAAATCTTCCTCAGGAAAAAAACGCTGAATGTAAGAAAGACCTTGTTAATGCAGGGGCATATTAATTTACAGCCCAAACTTGCTTTTGGGTGCTTGTTATTCAAATGACACTTTAGCCAAGTATCAGGGAGCTGCCCTATGGTAGGGGCTGGGTGTACAAGCAGGACAGCCCAAACAACCTTTGAAGGTGAACATCAAGGGAACAGATATCAGTTCCTGTGCTTTTCCTTTATGTGAACATTTCCCATGATGCTTGATGGTTTTGAAACTCTGCTGTAATATCGTTTGTAGCCCATAAAGGAAGAGGCAGAGATGTAAGTGCAATGTGGTATACAGGCCCAGAGACAAAAAGAACGTGTGAAATTTGAAGTGACAAGGTTACATGGATAACTTATTTATTTGAGGTTTTTAAACTAGGTGGTTACACTGTGATAAGAGTTGAACAGTTTGGCTTGAATATAGGAATCTATAAACTTTTAACTCTCTGAAATCAAGTGTTCTTGTTTTTGTCTTTTTTGCAAAGTTCAGAAACTTTGGTAATTTATTTGACGCTGCCCGTTTCGTGAAGCTCTGCCTGCACGGCCTGGGATTAGGACAGGCATCCATCAGCAATACGGCGCTCCTGTGAAATGCTTTTCTTGCAGAATTTCCAACCCAATTTAAACCTATTCATTCTGGATATCTTATAGGAAATATTTAGTATCATGCGATTTACAGCCCAATTTTCTGACCGAACAGGTTCAGATAATTTCAAAAAAGCTTGTGATAAGCAACTTTCCAGTCGTGCCCAAATCTCTGACTATAGACGTCCTCACAAACCACAACAGACTACTCTAGTAAATACTCCTTAATCTTTGGTTAACCAGCATTTGATTAACTTTATGTAGATGCTTAATGACTCCCAGCAGGTTTCTGAGCTTCCTTCCTCAACCAGTAGGTGGTTTGGCCTCAAGGAATCACTGGTTTTATTTTTATTACTAGTTTTATTTTATGTTTATTACTAGTTTAAGCATAATCGGGGGTAAATTTGCTATAAAACGACACAGCGCCTTCCAATGACAAATGTAAATGACATTCACAGTATTGGTAAATAATTTACCTCTATGCACCCTTAGAGAGGAAGGCAAGTGACCTATGTATATCTAGTGAGGTGCTTCTATTCCAGAGTTTGAATCCTGGGGACATGAGACAAAGGTAAGAGGTTCTATCAAGGTTAATTTTATAGTAAAACTGGTGGAGCTGAGGATTTAGCAGTATGATCCTTGCAGAGTTCTTAGGTGTCCTTGGGTGACATCTTAGAAAGAGAAGAGTTTGGCTGTGTCTTTCCTCCCTTGGATCCTGGCCAAGCCTTGTCTTCCAGCCTTTCTGGTTATCATTTGTGCTAACTCATGCCCTTCCGATAAATTCCTATTCTGTTTATTTTACCCCAAGAAAGTTTCTGTTGTTTGCAACTAAGAGCCAAACCAATAGTGAAGAAATATAATGCCATAATGATATGACTTGCTTTACATCTGAGATAGGCATTATAAAACTGTAGATATCAATCTAATCATCTTCAATAATTGCCCAATAAATAAGACTGCAACTAGATGAAATTAAAATAAAAGAAAACTGAACAGCATGTATTTTTGTCTACATCCATCTTTTTAAAAAATAATTGAACAACAGATTCTAGAAATTTAATTAAAAAGCCACTTTTGACTTCTGTTTCTGCTTCCAGCAGGTAAGGAGTTTGGAAGCTGTCATTCTGTCCTAACAACAATGAAAAAGCTGAGCAAACTGAAAAATCAACAACTCTTTCTAGATCTGTCAGAAAAGTGAGGTCAGAGGGTAAACCATTGTCCCTAAAATTGGAGAAACAGACAAATGAATATAGAGACTCACAACCTACCCCTCAGCAGAAACCTCTATAAGAATCAGTGCCAGGGCCGGCCTGGTGATACAGCAGTTAAGTGCACATGTTCTGCTTCGGCAGCCCTGGGTTTGCTGGTTCAGATCCCGGGTGCGGACATGGCACTGCATGGCAAGCCATGCTGTGGTAGGCATCCCACATATAGGGTAGAGGAAGATGGGCATGGATGTTAGCTCAGGACCAGACTTCAGAAAAAAGAGGAGAATTGGTGGCAGATGTTAGCTCAGGGCTAATCTTCCTCGGAAAAAAAAAAAAAAAGAATTAGTGCCAGGATAGAAAAACCTCAACTTCCCCTGACAAATTGCCAGAAGCTTAGAGTGGATGAGTCTGAGAGTTAAAAATTATAGGGAGCCCAGTCCTAAGAGAGGTCTCAATACTTTGGCAAGTTTTACCTCCATAAGTTAGACTAGGTTCTCACAGTGAATATTCAAGAAAAATCTCCCCAGTGCTTTCAGCAGTGAGAAGAGAAAAGGAGCCATATTGAGATACACCAGATCATTCTGTTCTTCACAAGGCCTGCCCTAAAGAGAAACTATTTTGCCAGAGCCTGAATTATTGGGGCTTTATCAGAGCCTAACCAACTTAGGGGGAGAGAAATACCCAACCCCAGCTGGCTCTAGCCATCTACTTGGCAGAAGGAAATACTCAATGCCAACCCCCTCTCGCCTTCCACATGGGACAAGGGAAATACCCAACTCTAGCCCACTCTAGCCATCCTAAAGGGGGAAAAATTGAGAAGCACTTGTGAAGTTCACAGTCCAGAGGCACAGGATCACTAAAAGATGGAGACCTAATCATAAGATTACAGAATGCTTCTTCTGCCCCTTCTCCCTCACCACTGCATTATTAAAGGCCTGTTTACCTCAGCTCCTTTCACTCAGTAGATCACATCTAGCGATCAAGAAAAATCACAAGCATAATAAAAGGCCAAAAACACAGCTTAAAGAGACAAAGTAAGCACCAGAAACAGACTCAGATATAGCAGAGATGTTGGAATCATCAAACTGGGAATTAAAAACAACTATGATTAATATTAAAGGCTCTATTGGATAGAGTCAACACGTACATGCAAGAACAGCTGGGCAATGCAAGTAGAGAGATGGAAATTCTAAGAAAGAATAAAAAGGAAAAATTAGAGATCAAAAACAGAAATGTAGCAGAAATGAAGAATGCCTTTGATGGGCTTATTAGTAGACTGGACATGCGGGTGAAAGAATCTCTGAGCTTGAGGATATGTCAATAGAAACTTACAAAATGAAAAAGGAAGGAGAAAAAAGACTGGACAAAGAAAACAGAATATCCAAGAACTTTAGGACGATTACAAAAGATGAAACATACATGTAACAGGAATAACAGAAGGAGAAGAAAGAGAAAAAGGAACAGAAGCAATATATGAAGGAGTAATGACTGAGAATTTCTCAAAATTAATGTCAGACGTCAAACCAACACAGAACCAGGGAGCTCAGAGAATATCAGGCAGAATAAATGCCAAAAAATCCGACACATAGGCATATGATATTCAAACCTAAGAAAATGACAGGTAAAGAAAAAGTCTTGAAAGAAGCCAAAGGAAAATACACCTTACCTATAGAGGAGCAAAGATAAGAATTAGATCTGACTTCTCCTCAGAAACCACGCAAGCAAGAAGAAAATGAAGTGAAGTATTTAAGATGTTAAGAAGAAAAAACACCAACCTGGAATTCTATACCTCTGTGAAATTATCCTTAAAAAGTGAAGGAAAAATAAAGCTTTCCTCAGGCAAACAAAACTTGAGGGAATTTGTTGCTCATAGACCTGACTTGCAAGAAATATTAAAAGAAGGTCTTCAGAGAGAAGGAAAATGATATAGGTCAGAAACCTGGATCTACATAAATAAAGGAAGAGCACTGGAGAGGGAAAAACTGAAGGTAAAATAAATAATTATTTTTCTTATTCTTAATTGAGCTAACAGATAGTTTTTTTTCAAAATAATATCACCAATGTATTCAACTATGTATGCGTATATATACATTGACATATATATATATACACACCCATTTATGCTTATGTATAGGTGAAATGAATGACAATAATGATACAAGAGATGAAAGGAGTTAGATTATTTTGTTATTACAAGGTACTTGCACTCTGTGTGAAGTAGTATAGTGCTGTTTGAAAGTGGACTTGAATTGGTTGTAAAGGTATATTGCAAACTCTAGGGCAACCGCTAAAAAACGTTTTAAAAAAGTATAACCTGTGTGCTAAGAAAAGAGAGAAAATTTGTACATAAAATGTTCAATTAAAAACAAAAAAGGTAAAAAGAAATGAAGACAAAAAATAGGAACAAAGAAAAAGGGCAACGAATAGAAAACAGTAATAAATATTGTAGACATTAATTCAGTTATATCAATAATCACTTTAAATATCACTGGTCTAAATACACCAATTAAAAGCCAGAGATTGTCAGAGTAGATCCAAATACAAAACCCAACTATATGCTGTTTACAAGGAACCTGCTTTAAATATATAAAGACATGTAGGTTAAACGTAAAAGGATGGAGAAAGATATACCATGTGTCTTAGTCTGCTTCAGCTGCCATAACAAAATACCATAGACTGAGTGGCTTAAACAACAGAAACTTTTTTCTCATAGATTTTGAGGTGGGGAATCCCAAGATTAAGGTCCCAGCAAAGTAGGCTTCAATCTGAGGCCTCTTCTTTTGGTTTGTAGGTGGCTACCATCTAGCTGTGTGCTCACATGACCTCCTCTTTAGGCACTCAGGTGGGGAAGAGAGAGAGTGCAAAGTCTCTGGTGTCTCTTCTTATATGGGCGATAATTCCACTATAAGGGTCTCACCCTTATGACCCCATCGAACCCTGATTACCTCTCAAAGCCTTCACACTGGGAGTTAGGTAATAAGGGCACCACTCTCATGCTGGGATGCTGATAGTGGAGGAGGCTCTGTGTACGTGGGGAGAAAGGGCATATGGGGACAATGTAACTTCTGTTCAATTTTGCTATAAATCTAAACTTACTCTAAAAAGTAGAGTCTAATAAAAAAAAAAGCAGCTTTCAAGGTAGATCATGGAATCAATAGACATCTAACCCATGCACAACATCTGTAGCATCTTTTTGGTCATGCAATATTAAGCGACAGTAAAACTGATGATTATGGATCCTACAATATCCAACATTGCTTTCCCTGTAAGAAAAGAAAATGAGTTTATATTCATCATAGTTTGTGTTAAGTGTACAAGTTTATAGACAAATATTTTAAAATTACTATTTCCTATGTGATAAATTTGTACATGTGTATATTAGTCCTCAAACTATTAAAAAAACACAGAACCGATTTCTAATTGCTCAACCACTATAGCTAAATGACAATTTATAGTGCTTATAATGTGCATTTCCTAAGACCTAGTGTCCTCAGAGTTGAATATATCAGGTCTGTAGTTATTAAAGAACAAAGCAACACTTTCATTCAGCCGTCCACAGGGAAACGCTGTCTGGCATTGCCAACTTTCAGATGATTCACCACTTCTTACCTTTAAATTTCTCCAATAACGTGCGGGAAATCATTTAGGGGCTTTTAGTTTGGCAAAATGAAGTTAATCTGCCTACTCCCTCTTTGTGTGTGTGTGTGTGTATGTATACGTACGTGTGTATGTACAATGCACGCACACATTCATTTCTGCAGTATTTTATGAATTATTATGTACTTTAATTAAAAAGAATTCATGTTCCAGAGTCAGAATTCTGCTCCACTTCTTATGATCTATATGATTTTAGTCAAGTTATTTAACATCTCCAAGCCTCAGATTTCTTACCTATAATAATTCTTTTTGTATCTCATAGGACATTTTAGAATTTTAAATGAGATAATACACACAAAATGCTCAGTACCCTGAGTATTATTATTACTGCCCTGCTTATACTCAGTAAGTACATTATAGTCATTGTCATCATCATCATCATTCTTATTACTATTGTCTAATGTAGGTCTTACAGATTTTTGAAAAGCAAGTTTTTATCCTTAGATCATCCTTTCTTCTATCCTCTATTTCTCCAGCCTTATTAGCCTGCACCATGCTCCTTTTGGAGTTTTCATAGTGTCAAACCAACTCTCCCCTTCTGTTGTGACTGAACTTCATGAAAGTTTGCTGTTACCTGCCGTTTTTTCCCATTGACACTCAACTCATCCCCATCGGCTCCGGTTTCTCATCATATTAAAGTTAATCTCATTAGGGTGGCCAAATTATGTTTTGCAACCTTGTCTCAATCGCCAAACTATATTATTTTTTTTAATACTTATGTACCGAATGAATTTTCCTGTAGCAATTAATCATGGAAATCAAGCATTCCAATGCTCCTCCATTGGCTTCAGCAACACAACTCTTTGCTGTTCTCTTATCTTTATGGCACCTTATTATTGGCGCTCTCCATGATCTTGATTCTTTCACATTTTAGATATTCTTCCTACTGCTATTATCAACATGTTTAGCCTCATTTGCTTCCTGTCCTCTCACTTAAACTAAGTCCCTATTTCCACGGGCCAATTGAGTATTGCCACCACTAATTCTATATTTCCACAAACATTCTCCTTACTTCTATCCTCATACCAAATTGGAAATTTATTCATCTTCTTAAGGTACTTCCTAAGTATCTACAATGGCTTAGATGCCCCTCCCTAACTCCTCTGCAGAGTGTTGAATAGGCCCTTGCCATTTTTTGCTTTATTATTGTAATAGCCTCCAACATCAGAGCCCTGAAGGTATCCAGTTAATTATGGTCAAACTTACACTTTTGTTACACAAATTACTCAACACTCAGTTGCTTAAACAGCAATAATTTATTCGCAGTTATCAGTGGGTCATCTGTCTATGCTGGGCTCAGCTCAGGGGCTTTGCTGATCTGGGCTGGGCTTGCTTGTCCATCTGGTGGTTGTTGATCAAGTCTAGGATAAGCCGGGGCAGTTTGACTCTTCTCCACCTGTCTTTCTTTTTTCTCCTTCTGGAACAAGAATGTAGCACAGGCAAAACAACTGCAAGACCACATGACTGGAAAGAAGAACTCTAAAGGTGTCTTGAGTCATAGGCTGGAAACAGGCGCAACATCACTTATATCTTACTTTATTGCTAAAGCAAATCATGTTGACTTGTGCTTAAAGCCAGGGAGTGGAGAAATACACTCTGCTTCTTTTGTCCATGGCAAAGGGCATAGACACAGGGATGAATGAAGAATTGGAGCCAGTGATGCAAACTACCACACTGAGTGTAGTGTTTTCCCAACCCAATCTGTTCTCCTTATTGCCAATGATTCTTAAAACTATAAACTTGATCATGTTAATTTCTGGCCTAAAATCTGTTAGTTTCTTTTTGGATAAAATAAGGCTTCCCCACTTGGCTCATAAGATCCTTTATCTTACCAAACTTCCTCTGCCAACTGGAGCATTCATTTGTTGCTTTATCTGCCCATCACCTCCATTTTCCCTTAGGGAATCAATCACTTCTCCACCATTCCATAGCATCTGAGTTAGGCACAGAGATGGGCATGGGCTGAAGGGTAAACTAATCATATTACCCTTTTCCTTTACAACAGGAATTCTTCCATTGGTGTAAAATATTACAGTATGGGGGAAACAAATTCCTCTTTTTGCTGAAGTTATTGGCAATCATTTTACTGCCTCATGAAGGGAGACTATCAGCAGAATAAAGGCAACATACAAAGGAAAGCAGAGCTGAGAAATGAAGATTTAGAGGTGGTGAAGGGAAAGAAGAAAAGAGACCCAGACTCTTGTTGCGTTTCATAACAAGAAGACATGATATTAGAGTGATTCCTCCTATCCATCAGTAAATACAGTCATCTTTACCTTCAAAAGCTACCCAGAATCAGAGAACTTCTCAGAACTTCCATTGCTACAAGCCATTATCATCTGTCTTGTGGATTGTTGCAAGAGTGCCTTATGGGTCTCCTTGCTTCTGACCTTCTCTCCCTACTCTCTATGCTCAACACAGTGTGTCCCTGTAAGTACCAAGTGACATCTGTTCACAAACTTGTCTCCAGGGACAATCTGGCCATCTTCCATCTCTCTAGTCTCAGACCTTTGCTCACTCTGCCCTGGGCACAAGACTTTTCTGCTGCTTCCAACACACATCATACATGCTCCTGCCCCAGGGCCTTTGTAGTTGCTGTTCTTTCCTGGAGTTCTCTTCCTCCAAATATCTATTTGAGTTTTCTCTCATCTTCTTCAGGTGTTTGCTGCAGCATCATCTTCTCAGTCAGGTCTTATGAGATCAACATATTTAAAAGTTGAATCTCCATCCTTCTTCCCTGCGTTATATCCTCCATTAGAACTTCCAAATATATAACATACCATATAACACACTTACATGTTTTGGTTTTTCTCTGTTTCTGCTCAATGAGGTCAGGTTTTAATTTTATTTATTTATTTATTGGTCTATTTTATTAGTGTTCTCCCTCCATTGTCGGGGGTAGTGCCTGACCCTGACATGTAAGAGGCTCTTAATAAATTTGTGTAAAATAAATAAGTAAAGGGACACACTTACCTTTGTGTGTGTCTCCCCGCTGTGCTGTGGTGTGGAGGTCAGGGACCACATGAAACTTATCCTTTCCTCTGGCCTCTACCCCTACTAGACAGCAGAGCACAGAATATTCAATGAACGAGTTTTTGTTTGTTTTTCTGTGTATGTGTTTGTGTGTGTGTGTGTTTGTTTTTTGGGTTTTGGGGTTTTTTGGTGCATACAACTAGTAAGTGTTAGAGCTGATACTGAAACCTACGTCTTTTAACCCCAAGTCTCTCCATGGCGGTTTCCTTCAAAGACAATGAATGTCAGCCTCAGAGAAATCTGGCTGAAGAGGCCTGAGTGTTATTTTTTGACTTGTAACAAACACTATCTCATTCACACTGATTTCCTGATTCTATCAAATCTGCATTTAATGCTTGATTCACATGTGAGAACTGTGCGATCTGGTAGTAAAACACTGTAATACATTTGGCAAAATTCAAGCCAAGTACAGAGTATATTATTGAAATACAGCCCAGTTCTGTAGGCATTAATGATCATATATCCTCTTTAAGAGATGGAAAATGCGTTTTTGGCTGCCAGTGTCTCTAGCTCTAAAGATTGAATGGAAAAGGTGTGTCAACTCTTACTCTGTGTATTTTTCCTGACCCTTTTCCCAAGATTGTTTTAATTTTCTGATGGGCAGTTTTGCCAGGAAAATATTTTTCTACATTGCAATATCTTCATGAACTAAAAAAATAAGGTATGGAGAAGTGCATACCCAAAAAATTGAGCAGAGAAAGTATAACTCCTTTGATTAGACTTTTTCCATACTTATCTCAGCTGAGGCTTAATTTAATATTTATTTTCTCTGTTTTATACTCTTACTGTCTCCTGGGAGAAACTACTGCTGCTCACAGCACAGGTTTTTATAGTTTGATTTATCTATCATTTTTCTTCAGTATTTACCAAATAAACACAATGTTTCACGGCTTTAAACTGCATGGTAGAATGCTGTAAATCTTTCCCTCATTTTTGCAACATCTTTGGCAGCATATTCTTACCATTTTTTTTTCTGTTAAGAAAATTATAAAAATCAGAGGGTAAAGAAGTTGCTTTTTCCCTTAAGAGAATGGAAAGAGCAATCATAATGAAGAGTTTTCAACATTCTTTTCCAGAATCCTAGTCTTTTGGTAAGGGGACTAATATTACGACTACTAATATGATTATTACCCTCATCTCTGCTGCTGCTAGTACCATTATTGAGCTGTCTTACTTGCGTGTCTTCTCTCATCCTCAAAACTCTCTTATAAGGTGGGTACTATTTATTAACCCCATTTTATGGAAATTGAGACTCACAGTGGGTAAATAATGTTCTCAAGGTCACAAAGCTAGTAAAGGCTGGTGATTGGATCTGAACACGGATCTGCCTGCTTTCTCTTTAAATGTGTGGTATGAAACTCACAGCATTGCTACAAAGCCTAGAACCCAGGTAACTGAGTTCTTCAAGAGTATAGCACGTGGATTTTAGCAACCTATTAAAGAAATTCCAGTATACTTCAAACTGATTCAATGTGCCATGTCAGCATTTTGTTCTTATATTAAAATATTTTAGGAAATTAAAAAAAGGAGGAAACTATAACAAGGTTACAGGTGATAATAGGATTCTATGTTTTTTAAATTGTAATGATAAATGAGGACAATTCAGTGAATTTTCTGTGGATAAAATAACACATATCATCAAAATTCATTTTGAAACCCAGTCTTCACTATAGGACATTATATGAACTACTAGGTTTATAAATTAACAAATATGAATCTGTTTTCAGGAAAAATTAATTTTGTGTTAGTTCAGAGTAGGAGATCCTCCTTGAATTGGTTTTGAAGGTGGTTAAATGGGGAAAAAGAATAAAATTTTACAGTGCCTTTTACAAGGGAGGCACATATCTTATTATACAACTAATTTCCTCTTAAAAGCCCTTTGAGGTGGCCGTCTTATTCTAGCTTTAAAGATTAGGAAACTGATGCTCAATGAGATAAAATAACTTGCTTAAAGTCTCCAAGCCAGATAATTGCAGAGCCTGGATGTGGTCCCAAGATTACCTTGGCATTAACCCACTGGCTTCTCTTGGTCCATGTCTTTAAGTGTCAAGTCTATGGTGAACTAGAAGAAGAATGGTAGGGGATGTAATCAGATACGTCACCCTTGGGAGCTGGGTCAGGTAGGTCCTTGTAGACCATAAAGAGTTTGACTTTACTTTGAATGAAATGGGAAAGCACTAGAGGCCTTTGAGGAGAGACACAACACAATCTGACTTAGGCATTAAGAGTATTACTGGCTGTTCTAAAAATAGACTCTAGGATAATAAGGACTGAGATAGGGAGATCAGTTAGGGATTATTGCAGTAATTCATGCAGAGAATCTGATTTAAATCATATTTTGATGATAGAACCAACAGGATTTGTTAATGGATTGGATGAATATTCACAATATGGTGCTTGCAAAATGCTATCTATCTTCTCTGCCTTCTCCTTCACCCTACATAAACACATTATAGCTTTGTCATAGTCAGATTTATATTTTAGAAAGAACACTGGGGAGAAAGCAATAGAGGAGATTATGACTAGAGGCAAGAAGACCAGGTAGAAGTCTGTTGTAATAATCGTAATGCTGGATTATGGTGGCTTGTACCAAGAGAGTGATCATGGAGATGGAGATAGCTCTGTAGATTTAGGATAGGAATTAGTAACTGATAGATAGTGGAGCATGAAAGAGAAGAACGATTCCTAGCTTTCTGACTTAAGCAACAGTTTGGGTGATGAAGCCATTGTAAGATAAGGAAACATAGGAGACAGAGAATAGTTTGAAAGCAGGAGATAGTGGGAGAATACGAAATCACTTTTGGACACACTGAGTTTGGGCTTCTTGTGGTGGTTCCAGGTGGTTTTTAAGAGAGGGCGGGTTCCGTAAGTGTGTGCTTAGAGGAGACATCATGGCTGGGGACGGGGAGTGAGGCTCACCATTGCGTAAATAATTAAAGCCACGAGACTAGTTGAGATCATCCAAGCAGAAGGTTTAGAATGGAAAGAACAAAGGGTTGAAGACAGCTCTAAGAAGAATATCTTCATTTAAGGAGTGTGCTGAGGCAAAGGAGTCCAAGAAGTAGGGTGAAAAAGAGTGGCCAGAGGGACCTGTGTAAAATTATGAAGGTTGAGCGTAGGGAAGCCAAGGAAATGAGAGTGCGTGGTCAACAGTGTCAAATATTGGCAACAGTCACAGTGAATCAAGGATTGAAAGTAAATCCAGTGGATTTAGCAACATAGAACTAGCATTGACTTTGCTAATTTCAGTGTTGAGGACGGATCGCATTACTGTAGTTTACATGTTGGCGGGTCTGTTAGACAAGAAGCTCCCATAGCACAGTGCTGAGTTCTTGAATCTTTGTTCAATTCCATCCCCCTCCCCAACCTCATGGCATATCAAACAATAGAGATTTGAGATTTGACCGTCCGTCTGAAATGGTGACTTAAACGGCAACAATAAATCATGGGATCCATGCTGTATGTGCTGTGCCCCTTATGCCTCTTAAAAAACATTATCCCCAATTAATTTTCACTGAGACACTTAAGACTACTGGAATATATGGTACCTTGAATTGCATTTGTCATTTCCTGCTTAATCATAGATGTCTCATCTTATTTTTAGTGCCACTAAGAATTACTATCTTTGGGAGCTAATCACTATAGAGTCACACAGTGTCAGTTATTTGTGACTTGTACAATCTATTTTGATGACTGTACAACTTACATCCAAGGAATGTCACATTCCACAGTGTGCTGTGTTGGATGGCAAGATCATTTTACACTGAATTCCAAGTCTCTATACTGCACCACTAATATATCTGGATGTGAATACCCCAGTTTGTGAGCTATAGAACTCCTTTGTTCCCTTGCAATAGATGTTGTATTAAACTATCCTTCATACCCCAAAGACAGTGCTCCTTCCCTATAAAGCACCCCATTATACCCGAGTGCAGTGTAGGGCTTTTGTAGTCTCACTCAGAACTCCATTCATGTCCTCGCTAAGAAAGGCTTCTTTGTAGCATGAGCATTAGTAGAACTCCCTAAAATCTCAGGTTCTCTGGAAGGACTCTAAAGAGAAGAAAGGGGAAACGTTAGGCCATGCATTTGGTGCAAATATAAATAAAAGACTGATCAGTTCAAGATATTGCTCCCTTTGCAATAATGCCAGTGAGTGAGGAATTTGTGTGCCTGTTTTCATCACATTGTTCTGATGACAGTGCCGCTCTTCTTTGCCTGCTTTAATGGTGTTTACCTACTTATTTTTTATACCTTCCACCTTTGGCCTTGCTTTTTCAAGGCAAGAAACTTATGCACACCCAGGGACCAAAAATTTCCATAAGCTGCTTTTTATCAAATAAAACATTCGTACAAATATAAGGATTTTTGGATTTCGAAGTTAAGTTTCCTACCCCTACCTCTATAACATTTCAAGGAGATTCAGTTTGACTTTGAAAGCAAAAGCATTTTTCCCCAATTTTGTCAAATATCTAATTTGATTCTTTGTCATTTTTTTTCTATTTGTTACAACAAAGAAAGGAAGGACGGAAGGAAGGCAGAGAGAGAGAGAGAAAGAGAGAAAAAAACAGAAAGAAGGAAGGAAAGAAAAAAATGAAAGAAAGAAAGAAATCATCGTGGAGGAAAAGTCAGAGCAGAGAGTATATTAGGCTGAGGCAAATGGTATTCACCTTTTATAGTCCCTATGTTTTATAATGAAGATACTTCATTGAAACAATGATGCATACTTCAAGGGTTCCCTGGAGAGCCATGAATCCTGTTTGGAGAGATTCATGAATATGTGCATTAGCACAATCCAACTGGAACTTGCCCTTAAAACCGAACCACAAGAGAAGCTGATCAGTTTCCGCTTATGTATATAATCAGAAGGTTATCATATTATCTCTCTCTCCACGGGAAAAGCAGATGCGTATTTTTCTACCACCTTAAGACGAGAAATGCCGAAGGAAACAACAATCTTTTTCCCTTCTGTGATGTTCATTACATGAAACCCACACAGAGACCTTTTAAGACTGATCTCTAGTAAAAAGAGCAGAAAATGAATATAGGCTCAATTTTTCAAAATGAATTTTAGTTTTTGCATAAGGAGAATAATAGAACAAACCTTCAAAATATGCATTTCTGCCGTAATTTGCTGATGGTCATTAATAAAACCACATTGAGTTCAAAGATTGCTAGAGGTTGCATATATGGGACAAATATTTCACAGGCAAAGCTTACAAAAAGGTACATGAGACTCTGTGCCTTAGAGATGAATGAGGGACACATGGCAGATCTGGAAGTAGCAGTTTATTTAAAGTACAAAGAATTCCATGAAAAATATTTCTAACTAGCAGCTGGTGCCCAAGATTCAATAAAAATGGCCAGCCACCACTAAGCTAGTGATGGTGGTAAAGAGGAGCAGGTATATTCTTAGATTTATGTTTAGGTTCTTAGTTCCATGAACTCCAAACAAAATAGAGTATACAAAAGGGAAAAAAGGGGAAAAAGTGGGCTGGCTCCATGGTCTAGTGGTTAGGTTCAGTATGCTCTGCTTCAGTGGCCCAGATTTGGTTCCTAGGCATGGACCTACATTGCTTGTCAGTGGCCATGCTGTGGTGACGACCCACATACGAAAAAATAGAGGAAGATTGGCACAAATGTTAGCTTAGGGCAAATCTTCCCCAAGCAGAAGGAAAAAAGAGGAATATTGGTAACAGATGTTAACTCTGGGTGAATCTTTCTCAGCAAAAAAAGAAAGAAAATCTTCCCCAAACTTGATCATTATATACAAACAATAGAAAAAAATTGAATGTTATTAAATTATCATCTTCCATGTGCTGCCAAGCAGAGATAGCATTAGCACATGTGAATAATTGCTTCAGAAAATTTGAAGTTTGTCTCCAGAATTGGGAAAACGGTGCTCAGTTACTCAGAAAAGACCTTATGTAATTTTTTATGCATTGTTATTCTTATTACAAGTTCTGTGCTCTGAGTTTAACCATGTCAGTATTTGCAGCATGTTGTGCAAACACAGAGGAGTGAAATCATTGTCTCAAAAAGAAGAGCACAATTATATAAATGTTAAAAGCTACTTAACTCCTGTCTGGCAATTTCTTTTTTAACTTGTCAGTTAGTCATTACTTAGGCATCTGGTAATGAATTGCCAGAAACTGTTTCAATTCATCATTTCCAGTCCCCACATTCGTGGAGAAAGCAGCATTTAAACGTGTCCCTTCTGTTCTCAAACCTCTAGATCTGAAAGCTTCCTGGACATTTGAGTTCTCCAGACGTGATTTGAGTGTCTGCACCATTCTCAGTATGTGGGGTAGGCTAAGGGAACATTGCTAACTTGAGATGGTACAGTGGTGTAGTCATGCATTTAAATTATTTCTAACTTTTCACCAGAAGTCGTATTCATGTTTTGGAAAATTAGTCCTTAGCCAAGCTCTGAGGAAGAAAGCATTTTATTTAGTAATAGTTCCCATAATGCAGTAAAAATGTTTCTCTGTGCATTTGAACTGGCCCTGGTGGCCTGATTCAGTATTTTGCCCATTTTCTTGGCTTTTTGAGCTTCACACACAGAAAAAGAAATTGTACAGAACACTTAGCAGTATTTTTTCATAGTTGGTAATGGGGCTTTCACTGCACAAAGGCAAGGAAAAATTATTTGGAAAGGTGAACAGGTTTTTAGAAAAACTAGAAAACTCTCCTCAGACATTTTAGACTCAGCTTTTTGTCCATTTCCTGTGTGTTTTAAATCTAGTCACTAGAATCCCTGAAAGAATTGGGCTTCCTAATGTTGAATGCTGAATATGATCATCCGTAATTGATCCATGAAAACAAATTTCATAAAGAAAAATGATGTTAAAAGGAAGATTGCTATTTACTGACAATTTTCTTTTTTGTGCCAAAGCACATAAAATCTATTTTTTTTATCTGTCTACTTCTCTATTGCCCAAACTATCTCAGAATTCACATATGCAGCACAGAAAATGTGGTTTTGAGCTCTTTTTGCAAATAGGTCCTATCATAGGATTTTAGAAGTTTTATCTTGTGCAAAAAGGCAGTTTTCACCAGCAACACAGCCATCTGTTTAGTGAAAACAGAGCTAGCTAGTGAATTGCAGCTTCTGTGTGTGTGTGTGTGTGTGTGTGTGTGTAGGCGAGGTGGCGGTGAGGGAGTAGAAGGTCAAAGGGTAAATTCCAATTGCTGTGACATATTTTTATGAGCTGAATCATACCCGCTTTTAGCCTTGAAAGGGGAAGAGGATCTTAGAAAGGGAAGTGACATGAATGGGCAGGTCAGGAAAATCCTCAAGAAGTGCTCTTCCAAATTAGCAGTTAATTGCTCCCCAACCTGTCATATTCATTTATTTGAATGTTTATTTTATTGTCCCAGGACTTGAAAAGACCCCTTTTCTCTTACAAGAATCCCGGTAAAATTTGGATTGCAAAAGACGAAGTTATCTCGGAGAATTTACTTCCTTTTTACATTTTTGGTATTTTTCTCCTTGGTGGATGGGGTGAGGGGTGAAGAATCCTTGAAAGTCAGACAGGAGTCATCTATGAGGGGGTTAGTTCCCAGCCCAAGGCTGACAAAGCACTGCTGCAGCATGAAGGAAATGCTAACCAGAGCGGGGAGAAAAGACAGGAGGGGCCCCAGGAACCAAGCTTTGTTCGAAGCCTAACCACCCCACCCTACCCTCCTCTCCCTGCGCCCTCGCTCTCTGGCAAATGTGGAGGCTATTTTCTGCTTTTTATGAGAGGTACTGCCAGAAAAAAAAAAATGCTGATGCTAAAATCAAGGAAGAAACCGCAGAAGGGTCAGGGGCAGCAGTCAAGGCAGAAGCAGCTGCCGTGGCCGGCCCAGCACCGGCAATCACCGTGCCGGCGGCGCAGTGCGGGCAGCGGCCGCCGCGGTGACAGCCCGGGTGGCAACAGCTGTGGGGAGGCCCGGCTTCTCCCCTGGCCGCCCGCACGGGGGTCAGAGTGGGGAGTCCCTATCGCTCCCATCTTCTGAGCAAGCACATTCTTCTCATTCCTCCACTCTTGCCTTCTCAGCGTCAGCTGACCGCCTGCTCCCTCCCTGGCTTTGGGGATTGGCAAAGCTAGTTTTCTTTTTCCGCGATGCACACGAGTGACACCCGGATTTGTTCTAGTAGGCGTCCCTGCGGCTTCAGGAGCGAGATCCCTGAGCCAGGTGGACCTAGGCCTCTGCCGCATCGATCTCCCGGTTGGACTCACCAAACCCGAAGGCATTTATTTCCCTGGTTAGATTGCCAGTGACTAAACAGAACCTTCATTTTCAAAGTTGACGCGGACAAACCTAGGCATAACTTGAGAGGGTGACCAGCTCCAAGGCATTGAAAGAAGACGAACAAATTAGGCAATTTCAGTATTATCAGAGAAAACATTATGACCCTTTTTGTTGTAAGAGGAACATAAATGTAGCTACAGATTGAATGAAGTTATAGGCCATAAAAGGGCAAGAGAGAAAGGGAAGAGATAACAGGCACAGTCCATTTGAGCCCCTTACACTTACTGTTTCAAATCTATTCAGTGTTAGTGGCAAACACGGTTTACCGGCGATAATAAATGAGGGAAGGAGTAAAGATAAATATAACGGAGCGCGGCAGCGCATTTAAAGTAGTGACAATTACTGTTTATTTGCTTTTCATTTACGAAAATTACATAGGGCAAGGCTATATGTGAGACATCTTTATATTATTTTTTCTTATATTTTTGGAAGTCAGAGTGAGTGAAAGCATTCAACTTTATTTTCCTTATTTAGATAAAAAAATCAATAAATCTTTTGAAATATGAATTTCTCTCCTCTATTAAATACTCAAACAAAACTAATTGTACTTTTCTGGGCATTTATACCCATCCTGTATGCCTTCATTAAGCCTGTCCCATAAGAAGATTAAATTCTACCTAAAAGTTTACAATATTTCATGTATTTGAACTTTTAACTCTGCTATGCAATTATATATTTCTTTATATAATTGGGCATTTCACCATTGAAGATTTTAGGCACATTGTTCACCTGCTGGAGAATAACATAGATTTATTTTGTGTTTTTAAATATAAGTTTCTCAAGGACAAAACTGGGGATTTCTCCATAGTCTGGAAACTGCCAGACACACAACCTTAACTAGGTGCATTTTTGGTTGGAAAGAACAAATAAGTTAAACTTCAAAATTTAACTTCTATACATATGGTAATTGGTTTCAACTAAATGGGGAAGAGGATTTTCCTTTTAAGAGTGAAAGACCTCAGTGCCTTAAATTAGAAGGGGTAATTTTTTAATGTAGTGACAAAAGTATGTAGAAGAAGTAATTGTCTATTTTGAAAATTTAAAATGCACTACATTTTATTTTTTTGGTTATTTGAAATGGAGTGGAATAATTACAAGTAAGATTACATTTGTCACATAAATGAATATGATCAAGATAGTCATTTCTATTAGAAAAACAATTATCTACATTTAGATAAATAATTTTACATAAATTTCAACAACATGATGTAGCATTTTGCAAATCCTTGGAAACAACTTTTTTAAAGATAATTAAGAGAATTTACTATCAGATTATTTTAATACTATTTTCCAATGCCAAGTTAAAGGAATTTTTATAAAATATGTGAGGTTAAATGAAAACTTACATTCCATGAAGAATATTCTTCAAGTAGCTTTAAAAGAGAAAGAAGGATGAAGCATTTAGACTCTGTGGTGAGGTGAGTCCATAGAATTTTTATGTCTCTGATTTCATTTAGACATTTTATATTTTTATAGTGTGATTTTAGGATTTTGACGTATTTTTTGATGTGTCACTTAACATGTATGCGGGACTTTGTTCTTCACTGGTCCTTTTCACTAGACAAAAATCAAAGATTCATTCATTTGTGGATTGATCTTAATTTATTTGCTATATTATTGTATCACTGATCTTTTCTAGAACACAGTGATATTGCATGAGACTCATACTATGGTATTTTTATAAAATAATATAAAATGGGAAACTGATAATGGAAACAAATTTCTGCACGACATTGTTTAAAAATGCGTCATTTAAAATGTACACTAAAATTGCATTTTATTTCTTTATAGTCAAACAAAAGCTCTCTGAATGAAGATTCAGGGGTTTCTTGGGCTTTGTCTAAATTCAAAGTGCCCTCTACTGTCAAAAAAGTATACTGCTCAGAAGGAGAAAACTTGACAAGTCTGAAGTCAAAATCTAGACAGTGAGAGACAGATGGAAGAAAACCAGGATTGGTAATGGCACTGCCACTCAGCCCTGGGGCAATTCAGTTTGGAATGTTCCACGGTAAATAGCTACGCTCCTGTTCCAAGTTAAAAGTTATGTTAAAATTATTTGTAATTTTGCAACTGTTGCTTAACGCTTCTTTTCTCTTTTCTTAGCTTGTGTTTTAAAACTGAAATTTCACTTTGGTGCCACTCTGTGTTTTACTATAATGATCTGCACAATGCATGTTTTGACTGCCAGGCTACACTTTAAAACGACACACACCCTGATATCTTTATTCTACTGTTGAGGAATAGTATTTAGAGGTTCTTTTCATATGTTTCTATCTTAGAACATTTTCATTTTTACTATGCATTATATGTACTTAAATGCAAAATATTTCCCATTACTGTGACAAAATAAAGGTAAGTAATGAGTTGATTCAGTTTAGGGGAAAAAAGTCAACCAGATTTTTAACATCACGCAGACTAATAAGGGGTTGCCTATTTTGTTGACTCTTAAGAAGGTGTTTAAAAATTATGAAGACAGTTGTAAGCATGCTCTGTGTGTTTAAGTGTAAGCTTGCTACAACTTTCAATTAAATTCAGTGACCCAAAGAAAATTTTGCCATAAGAAATTCAAGTTATTCTATAATGTTAAGTTGTATTTTATAATGTACTGCAAAGCAGTGAAACTTGAGGTTTCTGATGAATATAGGTGAAAAATTTTAGAAATGGTTACTGACTATATTTTATTAAGGCAACGGAGGGTATTACAATGTATTAAAAAAGAGTACTCTGATCGAATTTATAACTTTTTTGACAAAATCGCTAATTTGAAGTGAAGTTAAAGAGGCACTGACATAACTGAAGGATGGGAAAACTCACAATTTGTTGTGTCCAACATGGGTAATAGGTCTTGGTTAATTAGCTCTATGAAATATTTGCTCTATATTTCAAGCAAAAGCAAAGAGTTTTATATAATTTGAGGGAAGATTTTATATAAAAATCAAGGGCTATAGCTTTTATGTCAAATAAATGTAGAAATAATTTTTCAGTTTAATCAACCACAGGAGATTTTAGGAGTGACTGTTGATTGGAGAAGACCAGAGAGCTAGTGTTTCTATGACAGTGGGCCTCAAGCAGTCGCCCTGTTCCAGTGCTTTCCTTCTCTGTGCCTCTTTAGCCCCTCTGGTTGGTTTCTAACTCTGCCACATCCCAGTTGTCCATCCTGTCTCCTGTGAGGAAGAAGGGGCATTCAAATCTCATTTAACATTAATGCTTTCCTGACATAAAGAGTTGTATCTATCAGGGGTATTTGTATGCTAACAAGCAAATGAATGAACAACTAAACAAAAAACACGTGAATGAAAGAGAGGGGCAAAATTTGTCCCAAAGAAGTGGGTCTCTGGTGGCAGAATTTAGAGGTGCTTTGGAGAAGGAGAAGCTTGTCAGGTAAAATAACATTCCATGCCGTCGGGGCTAAAGGATGGCTCTATCTGCGGGACACCAGTCTTCTCAACTGTTGGAAAAATCCAGAAAATCTAGGATATTGAAATATTTCCTCTGGCTATTTTCAATACTTGAGGGTAAATCTATTAATCCAAGTTGGTACTTGAATTTAATTTCTGTGGAATCACCATTTCTGTTGATCAGTGCTCACTTAAAATTTTGCACTTCTTGGAAAAGAATTAGATTTGTAATATTAATAGTAAATTCCATAAAAAATGTGTCCACGTTAAAAAAAGTCTAATGTTATGATCTACTAGATGACCAACTAAATGGTCTATGCTCATATTTCCTCTGCTTTTTATGTTTTATTTATTTACTTATTTTATTTTTTATTTTATCTTTTTTGAGGAAGTTTAGCCCTGAGCTAACTACTGCCAATCCTCCTCTTTTTGCTGAGGAAGACTGGCCCTGAGCTAACATCCATGCCCGTCTTCCTCTACTTTATACATGGGACTCCTACCACAGCATGGGTTTTGCCAAGCGGCGCCGTGTCCGCACCCAGGATCCGAACCAGCGAACCTGGGCAGCGGAGAAGTGGAACATGCGAACTTCACCACTGCGCCACTGGGCTGGCCTCTCCTATGCTTTTTAGAATTAACTGTCCTCTCTTGAAATCAACTTGAGAAAACCTAATTTCTAATTAAGCTAATCTAATTGAATTAATAATGGATCCGTGTTCTTTGGCATAATTACCATTGGTGATTATGAGTTGGTTTAGGAAAATTTTATATCAAGGAGCTTGACATCCTCTAGCCAATGGTGAGCTAAGGTAGACTCATGGAGCTCTTTCTTCTGGTAGTATGAATTTTCAGTTAAATGTTACAAAGAGAGAAAAAAACATTGGCTCCCTGTAAAGATTGCTCTTTATTTCCTATTACCTGGAACCTGAAAGCTGCTCCTGTTCTTGTCCTTTTTTTGAGCCTGGTCGTCCAAGTGTCTCATAGTTTCCATGGGCTGCACAATATTCTTCTGATAAATTCCATTTATCTGTGAGCTAGCCAGTCAGTCTCTTCTGTCTGCAACCAAATAACTCTAATTGACGTAATGCATGTCTTTCTCAGTGAGCGAGTCATAAATTCATAGGCGATATTTACAGAAGGCTCATAAACTTTCATTTCATAATCTAGAAGCTAGGTTGAGTAGAGGAGTTGGCCAAAGCCACATAGCACACTTGTGCAAGAGAATGGGACTCAGTCTCAAGCATCCAAACAGCCACAGCATTACACTGAAGCACTGATTAATCTCTCCCCTTCCTATGATCTGCTGGGTTTTATGGATAGCTTTGTTGACATAAATTGTTTGTTGTCTTTCTTATCCTTACAATTTAATATGGGGAGCACTGGTTTGGATACAAAAATAAAAATAATGTATGAAATGGAGATCAAACAATTTGAAGAAACAAAATATTATGACAAATTGAGATATTTATAGCATGTGTAAGACTCCGATGTTATACAGTTTAGTGTAAGAGATATCCTCCCTAGAGGAAGTGAAGTGTAGTGTGTTTAAATAGTGGAGGGAGCATGCTTGGATTCTACATGTTTATGTATCTGCACAAATAATAACTATCTATTTACAACTTGATAAGACGCACAATGAAACCCTTCTCTTTTTCTTATGAGAATTGCTGCAGATAGAAGAAAGTAGGAATTGTGGAAAATTGCCTTGCTTTAATCCATCAATAGTAACAAAGCATGTCACGAGCATTTAATAAAGGGATTATTGTAGACTTTCTTCATTCCTGGAAACCAACACAAAAGGCTCAAGGGACAGGTCATTAAATCTTCCTCGTCAGTGTTAACTTGGACTACAGCTCAGGAGACATCTCTGAGGGTGTGAGGCACTTACTAGAAGCATGTTTAAGAATCTCTGACCGTTTCTCAAAAAGCACTTCTGCAGAAAACAACATGATAGTTACCAAGCATTTCTGGAAACTATGTATAACTGAGGGGATTCAATTAATTAGAAATATGATGTCATAAATGGTAAAGACTGGAAAAGGGTAAGTTGTTGGGGAAATATAAATTAAATATGAGAAGTACAAAGTAACCATGAGAGATCAGTTGGTATATATTACTTTATTATGTTTTACATTATATTTTCTGAAATCAGGCAATTTACCACAGTATTGTTTTATGCCTGACTTACTTTACAAGGGAAAAGGCAAAGAAAAAATTTGGAAACAAAAATGTACAAGTGTGTGTTTTTCTTACAGCTATTTTCTCTTTTTGTACTATTGTTTAAATATTCTGATATTCATAATATAGAACATATGTCTGGATCTTTCATCAGCTATAATTAATTTTTATTACTTTTTCTTTCTGAAAGGGATTATTGCTAAAACCATGATTTTTCCCCAAAACCTTTATCTTTCCCTGACCCAGTACTTTACATTTTTTCAATGGACTCTAAATAATAAATACAACATCTTTCATTTGTATACTGAGTCAGACTTAGTAAGTATTTCCATAGTCAAAGTTTCATTTACTTCTCATAAGAGTTCTCTTCCATAGTTGGCAGGTACTTTCTTGATTGGTAATTTATTTTGGACTTTCTCAAAAATGAGGTCTAGTTATTAGCCCAAAATAACCAATATATTAGGAGATTAAATAGGTTTAAAGCTCAGATCTTGGGACTCAGACTCTGGCACTCATTTATTCACTGATTTATTAAATCAGTCATCCATGTGTTTATTTTTTAAACAGGTATTTGTTGAAAACGTGCTTATGTTAGATCCTCTTGCAAGCTCCAGTTTCTGCCTGGAACAGCGTTCCCTTGCCAAGTTTATCAGGGTGAATTGCTCCCCAGGCCTCAGGGGGTCAATTGAGGCTACACCTTCAGAAAACTATTTTATGTCTAATCACTTATAACTGATTTCCATGGAAGATCTTTTTTCTTTATTTCTTTTTGTTTTTGAACCGTACTATCTTGGACTTTCCACTTTGGAACTGATGCCCAATATTGTTTCATAACATCTAGGCCCAACTTTGCTCCAACAACTTTTAGACATCCACACCTGGCTCTCAGAAATCTGGAGGTGTGGACACTTCCACTTTCCTCCTTCTCCACTTCTGTTGGTGCCACCACCACACCAAGTGCATACACCTTGTCTGGGAGGGGAGTTCTCTGTCTAGAATGAGATCTCATGTAAATCTCTAATTCTGAACTCCAGCTTCATATTGATTCATTTTTTTGCCCCTTTTTACTTTCTTGTCTATGCTTTCCTGCTTCAATAAGCTCAACTTTCATTCAATTGTCCTTTCATTTCTTTTTTTATAATCCCTCATTCTACTCACCTCTGCCATTAATTACATCATTTATATGTGACATTGGACAAGTCACTTAACCTCAGTGAATCTGGTTTTGTTATCTGGATAAATAGAAATAAATTACAGAGCTGTGGTGATGAATAAATAATGCATTTAAAAGTGCTGAACTCAATTCGCTTTACAAAGTAATTGTGATTAGTGAGTGCCTTATGAACATTAGTCTGCCTGGGATTTGTGGATAAAACCTGTGGACAAATTTTAAGCTAACTTGTGAGTCATAACACGATCAGAGAGTTCACTCTATGAAGACAACTTACCCTATTCTGTTACATTATTATTTTATATCTCACTTCTTGGATATTCTTACGGTGTTTGGTACTATTATTGTTATGATTTTTAATTGACTACTATCTCACATCTTGAAAACATTCAGTAACCAAGTGGAAAGTTGGATGTTTTTTCCTCTAACTTAAACCTCTGAATTAGAGGCCTCAGTATTCTCTATTTGTAATCACTGGATAGGAGTACTTACCGTTTGCTCTAAATTCTTTTCGCAAGCTAACAGTTATCAAATTTATATTCCTGACCTGATCTATTCCTTAAACTCTGAACTCATATATCCAATTGCCTATGTGATATCACTGCTTGCATGTCTATTGGGCATCCCAACCTGTATGTCTAAATCTGAACTATTAGTACTGACCAGAAATCGTCTCCCTCTAATTGTTTTTGGCTTAATTATGCAGGTCAAACACATTATACTGGTTCTTAGATTTTTTTTTTTCTCATACCGCAATCTAATCTGTAAGTAAATCCTGTCAAGCGTAATCTTGAAATGTATCCCATACACCAATGCTACAAGCCTGATCCAATCCACCATTAACCTTATCTTAACCTCTGTAACATTCCTATCTGGTATCCCTGCTTTTACTCTTGCTCCTGTGCAGTCTATTCTTCATATAGCAGTAAAGAGTTATAGTTAAAACGCAAATTAAATCATGTCCTTCCTCTACATAAAACAAAACCTTCTTATATTTAAAATGAAATCCCAGGTTCTTATGATGGCTTAAAAGGTTCTAACCACTGAAGAGATAAGCTAAATTAATGAGAAAAGCTCCTTGATAGATCTAAATTATTTCTTACTACTGTTTCCACTGGCTCTGTTATAGTTCCTTAAAAACATTCCAACTAAGTCCACTGCTCTTATTATCCCCTCTGCCTGGAATGTGCTTTGCCAGATATTGACATGCTTCACACCTTTGCCTCATTAAAGTTTCTGCTCAAAGTTTCTGGCTTAAAGAAATATGCTTTGACAATACTATATATTTTATTGACCTAGCTGTTCATCCTTTCTGTCTCTCTTACTTCAATCTTGATGTTTCAGATTTCCCTTGTGTTATTATTTTTCTTTCCACTTGAAGAACTTCCTTTAGCATCCCTGCTTTAAGGTCTACTGATAATAAATTCTCTTAGTTTTCCTTCATCTGAAAATACTTTTATTTTGTTTTCATTTCTGAAGGATATTTTCATCGGATATGGAACTCTAGATTGACAATTTTTTCTTCTCATCACTTTCTACATGCTGTTCCATTGTCAAAGGCTTCCATAGTTTCTAATGAGAAATTCACAATCTTTCAAATTATAGTTCTCTTTTTTGGTAATGTGTTCTTTTTCTTTAGCTGCTTTTAAGTTTAGTTTTTTGTTTTGTTTTCTTTTTTTAAATGTATCCTCTTTGGGGTTTAGGGTTTGCTGAGCTTCTTGGATCTGTAAATTTATGTCTTTCACCAAATTTGGAAATTTTTCAGCCATTATTTCTTCAAATGTATTTTCTGTACCAATCTACTTCTCCTCTCCTTCTGGGACTCTTATGACATGAATGTTAGACTTTTTGATATTGTCTCACAGGTCTTTGAGTCTCTGTTCACGTTTTTAAAAAATTCTTCTTTTCTTTATGCATTTCAATATGGATAAATTTGGTGTTCTGTCTTCAAGTGTGCTAATTCTTTCAGTTCTGCTATTGAGCTCATCAGTGAAATTTTAATTTTCATTATTGTACTTTTCAGTTCTAAAATTTTCATTTGGTTCTTTTTACAGATTGTATTGCTTTGATAAGAACTTCTTTTCCCATTTGTTTCAAGAGTACTTCCCCTTAAATTTTGCATCATCGTTTTAAAGCCTGCTTTAAAGTCTACATCTGACAATTTCAATACATAAGTCATCCTGGGTTTGGTGTCTGTTGATTGCCTTTTCCCTTGAGAGTTGTTTAGGTTTTCCTGGTTTTTTGTTTGTTGAGTAATTTTGGATTGTGTCCTGTACTTTTGAATATTTCAAATACAGAATTTTATTATGTTATGAGACTCTGGATCCTGAAAGTTAATTATTATTTTTTTTTAAGCAGAGGTCAATCCAGTTAGATATAGAGTGCAACTCTTGACATTTCTTCTGTGGGCTGTGGTTCCAATGTCAGTTTAGTTTTCAGAACCTTTGCAGTGCTATTCTGGTCTTCCCTGATTATACTCCACCCAGGAAGTGGCCTAGAACCTGTGCAGTGATTTAGTCTGTAGTTTAGTTCTTAAGTCTTTCCTGCATTGATTCCCAATGATTTCATTCATGTATAGCTCAACTGGGGATAGTCTTAGAACTTAATACATAGATTCAAAGGGCCCCTTTCTCTATCTCTTTCTTGTTGGTGATGCTACCCCCACTCTGTTTTCTACAGTTTCCCTTTCGTGGTATTCTGACTAGAAAGCTATAGTTGGAGGTTCCCCATGCTGTTGTATACTTCCCACTACTAGGCCTGCTTTGTGGCCAAAAAACAGCAAGACAAAAGAGTTTCAGGAGCTCAAGTTTCCCCTGCAGCCACTGGTGCTGCTGAAGGAGTTTAGTTGTGTCATTGGCTTTTACCTAGAGGAGGGCTGAGAGAGTCAAGAGAAATTTACTCTTTGGGTGCTGCTGCCACAGAATGAGGGTGGGGTGTGTTGCCTCTTTTTTGCTGGAATTTACCTGGAGTAAGACAGATGCAGTTAAAAGTGCCCTCTGCTGGCTTGGTGGAAGAACAAGGGTGCTGCTTTGCTGTTGGCACCCACCTAATATAAGGCAGGGAATGTCAACGGGGATTGCCACTGCTGCTACGATGACCATATGCCAGTGAGAAGATGGAGGGACGCATGACTGTCGTTTCTAAAGTCTCTCTGCAGTTGTCCTCCATCTGCTTATTCTATGCATCACAACATTTGTTACAACCTGAAAAATATATATATATATTATATAGGAGCAACTGGATATGGGATGACAACAAGGATACGTGTGGCCTGCTTATTTGTCCTGACAGGAAGTTTAGAAAGATCAGCTTTCTCATTTTGTGTGTGTGTATTTGAGATTTTATTGAGGAGATACTCATTTTTTTTTCTTTATGAATGCTAGGTAACTCTCTTCCTCCCCACTGAAAATTTAGGGAAACTCTTGAGAGAGTGGATTATGGACTTGGAGTCAAGTAAGAGAATTAACATGGTTTTAGGGGCTGGCCTGGTAACACAGCAGTTAAGTCACACATTCCGCTTCAGCAGCCCCGGGTTTGCTGGTTCGGATCCTGGGTGCAGACATGGCACCGTTTGGCACGCCATGCTGTGGTAGACATCCCACATATAAAGTAGAGGAAGATGGGCACAGATGTTAGCTCAGGGCCAGTCTTCCTCAGCAAAAAGAGGAGGCTTGGCAGCAGATGTTAGCTCAGGGCTAATCTTCCTCAAAAAAAAAAAAAAACCAGAATTAATATGGTTTTAGATATATTAGTAGATCTTAACTGTCTGTTTGGAAGACACAATTCTAAGGGAATGGATTTTCTAAACAAAAAGGGTGCATATGTTACTGAATAGTGGCATTGGAAAAAGAATGTTGCTGAGAAGAGGTGAACATAAACCATACTGCTACAATATACTTGTGAAAAACTAAGGGCTACCATGTTCCATATCTGGGTAACCAGACTAAGATTGTTCTGCAAGTGGTTTTTTTCCCCCCAAGAAAACGCAAACATAAAGTTAAATAAGTGTTCTCTTCTACAAGAGAGTTTTGAGATGGTCTTCATATCATAAGAGTTCATTTAACTAGCTTTTCTGCCATTAAATAATGATAAAATTGCATTTTTTAACATTAAAATGGGGGATTGGTTATCATTTTGTTTTCCTTCCACTCTCTGCTGTCTATTTCTGAAGGTGTAGTGGTTTCCTAGGAGACTATTAAGGAATGAAACCTGATTGGCTATATTGGCCAATATATTGTATATTGTTGATGTACATTTGGAGAAATATTTACCTATCAGCTACACACAAAAGACGAATGTTTGACATATGAAAGATTTTTTAATTGCAGTATGAAAAACTTCCTTGGATAAACTAAAATTAGAGATGGAAATAATAACCTAGTTGGTCATCTTGTCAATCGCCCTGCCAATTATTCCTTTAAATATTCTCTTCCTTGTCCAGTGTGGTTCAGTTAATATCTTTACTCTTTTAGCATAATTTCCCAACTGGACTATTTCTTTTAACAATTTGTTACATGTTCTATATCTTCCCTTTTTCAACAATTACTTTGCAAGATTATCAGAGGGTGAAGAATATGAATAAAGAATGACTCTTTCAGTCTTTCTCTGAGCAAGAATACAAAAGAGTGAGTAAAAATAAACAAATGAACAAACGAAACTCTAATGTTCATGTTATACAATGTTCTGAAAAACCAGAAGCACTAGATTAAATTTATTTATGGGAAAGTGGAGTAAAGCAGAGGATAGCATTAAGAGGTTAGCACACAGGAACCATCTTTATTTAAATCTCACAGATGGGACCCAGAATTTCAGTACTAGCAGCCCCTTAATTAAAAAATATATATAGATAAGCAGGCTTGTTTTTATTATTTTATTTTAAGATTTTGATACAGTATGTTTTTACTACTATCTACATATCAACTTCATTCCAAAAAAATATTTTCAGTTAAGAAGAAAAGACCAGCATGTTTTTCTTGAATAAAGAACTGCACCATTTATTGATAGACATATATTTTCAAGAGAAAAAAGGCAAAAAAAGAACCACTTAAGGGGAGTTTTCTTTATGGCTTGATCTTGACATTGGATTCTAGAAAAGATTTTAGGACTATTTTCTGCTGTGTACATTTTGCTTGCTTAAATCAGTTTTCAAGTTTAATTCAGCAATTATTTGAGAGAAGTTGAAGTTCCTTGCACTAATCTAAGTGCAAAGAGAGAAAAAGGAGGGCTCTGAGATAGCAGCTGACCCGGACGAGACTATGATCTAGTTTGGTAGACAATGAAGACAAGGGGAGATAAGATATGTAGGTAATGTGAGCATTGGTAGATGACGACCTAGTCTTGGAGGGTGCCAGTAAGAACAGGCTCTTTGTACAAATAATTATTTTAAAACTAGTCCTTTTATATTTGCTGATCCAGAGCAGTGGACATAAACTATTATTTCTCTTCTAACATAGAACAAAATAATATAAGGTGAACATAAGTTGTATTTCTACAGCTAATGACATCGTTTTAGCATGTGTATTATTCTGAATTATCCAGAGGAACAAGGAGAGAGGGCAGAGGGAAAGGGAGAGAGAGATTTTAAGAAAATTGGTCCATGTGATTATGGCAGCTGACAAGTCCAAAATTAATAAGGCAGGCTAACGGGCTGGAGACAAGTAAAGCTGATGTTGCAGTTTTGAATCTGAATTCTGCTGGGCAGCAGGATGGAAACTCAAACAGAGTTTCCATATTGCATTCTTGAAGAGAATTCCTTCTCCCTCTGGAAATCTCAGTTTTTACTCTTAAGGCCTTCAACTTACTGGATGAGGCTCATCCACGTTATGAAGGGCAATCTACTTTACTAGGTCTACTGATTAAATGTTAATCACATCTAAAAAGTACCTTCATAGCAGTATCTAGACTGATATTTGACCAAACAACTTGGCACCATAGCCTAGCCAAGCTGACATATAAAATTAACCAAAACAGCATGTAATATCATATGCGAAAAACGAATTGCTGTTTTGGCATTGATGGACAACTGTATTTGTACAGATCCTCATCCAGATCAGTGTATAGTTGATTACTTATGAGAAAGAAACTATAGAGAAGACATGATTGGTGGGACAGTCTGGTTTCTCTAACCATTCACTACTCTAGTTCATCAAGAAGACAGAACTTCTGATAGCTTAAGTAGTTGTTACAAAATCAGATACAGCCCAATCTAACAGGAATATACCATGCATCCCCCTCACCCAAAAGGAAGCAACTGAGAATTTCCTCTCTACCCAGTGTCTTGGAGAAGTAGGGGGAAGAAGATCACATTGGTCTTTTTAGTATTCCACCCCATGGTAATTTGAAAAGCCACATTGGTATTGCTTTTTCCCATCATGCTGCTTGATCATTTCTCTTTTCTTTAATGAATTCCATCCCTATATATATATTCCATCCCTGTATATATACCTCCTCATGAAACTTCTCTTCTATATTTTTACTCCTTCCCAAGTTTCATTTACAATTAAATGATGAAGTGTAATTAGCAATATATTGATAGCTAAAGTTTTGGAATGGCTTGCCCTGACTATTCAACAGGGAAAAAAAATATAAAGGAAGACTTGTTTGGCTAAAAGTTAAATTCATTTGTTATTTTTCTCCAGGGACTGCATTATAGAAGAAATTGAGAAGAAAAATAGAGAATGAGTTTGCCATATGAAGAAATAATTAAAGTATTACAGCTTTAAAAAAATTAAGTTGTCCTTGCTAGTGGACTAGGGGGTTATGCTCTAGAGATATGTCTTAGCAAATGGTTTGGGGCAGGTGATTCCTCCTCAAATGTAACCTGAAAGATTTTTCACAAGAAAAAAGGCAGAAAAGGAACAGAAGTGGTAGTACTTAATTTAGTGACCTCTGGGCAAAATAATTTAATTTTAAAGTAAAATTAGCCAACATGGAATAAAATTTGATATTACATAATAAGATACACAGCCTTGAAGGAAGCATTCAATTTGTAATAATACTAAGAGAAAATGTTCAACCAAGAAGAATGTCCAAGGAGAAATTTTGGTAATGGGGTGACCTAGAAAGAAGGCCGATCAACAAGTTATGAAAGAAATCTTCTGACAGAGTGAAAAGGCAAGCAAGATGCGGTCTGTTAACAACAACAGCAAACAAAAGCATCGGTCAATCTCACTTTCTCAGAAAGTCATTCATGGAGTCTTGGTGGTAACATGATCTTGGTGAAGCCTAAAGAATCAAGGATTGCTACCTTTGTCCCTACAAACACTACAGTAATGCAACTCATTTCACAATTACCTTAAAAATAAAGAAAATCAGCAAAGCAAAGTTAATCTGATTATTTACCTGTACCACAGAGAGGGTATAAGGATTAATGAACTAATTATTGTGAAAGATTAAAAGACTTTGGGATATCTGAATGAAAAATGGAAATAATTATTTGTGGCTTTGCTAGAATGTCTCAGTAGTCATAATTACTTTTTTCTATAGACTCCTTCCTTTCTAGTTTAGTTACCTTATATATATTTTTTCCAGTAAAAAATTAAACTTGTGGCATAATTTGGCACCAGAATATTTGATAGAACAAAACTACCTAGGTAAAATAATGCTAAAAATAATATGCTATTGATTCTCTCCTGATAAATGATCATCTCTCTGCTATTAACCTAGTAATTTCCTTGTCTATGATTGTGTTTAGATGATTAGACAGGGGATATATAGACCAGTGCAGGCTTCTTTTAAAATGGGATACACTTGTGGGCGTTTGGTTATTTTCTCCTTTAGATACACTTGAAAACAGTTTGAAACAATTCGAGGAAAAAAATAATTGAATGGAAATGAGTAACATTTACTAAAGTTACAGAAATGCAGTATTCTGGTATTGGTTGAGTTGAGCGCAATAGGAAAAGACAAGTGAAGCCTTGACAGATAACAGGAGAAAGAGGAGTGCACGACCATAGAATCTGAGTTGGAAAGGACTTGGAGAGGTCATGGGGGTTACCACCTTTCTGGCAGGACAACATTAAAAACTACTAAGCCCGTGAGAATTCAGCCTAATGTTGAAAACAAAACAAAGTTAAAAACTAAAATCCTCTAGCATGGGAGATAGATATGGGTCTCTCGAATTTCCCTGTATTTTTTCCTGGCAATTTTTTTCATGCTATTCTGGGTTTTAATATCACTCTCTATGAGGTACTGACCACCTTGTTGCAAATGTACCAACTATATCCCTCTATCACATTCCTTTCATTGGTTAAATAAAATAAAATCTTTGAGTTCTGAAGAATAGCCTTTGTCTCTCTAGTTCACATTGGCTCTTTGATACCTATACTCTGGCAGGTTCTAACAAGGTTTTTTTTTTTATCATGAGATAATACTTTTTAGACAGCGGAGGGATAGGCATCCTTTGGCACAGGTGTTACTGAAATGTAGTAAAGGTAATTGTTGCTGACACACTGCCACTTGTCAACACCTTTTTCTCCTTAGCACATCTTTCTTATCTTTTTTTGCAGCACTTTTTTGAAGCACAAAATAAGCTTCGAGAACCAATGATGTTGACATCACCTGGGAGCTTGTTAGAAATGCAAAATCTTGGGCCCCACCACAGAGCTTCTAAATCAGGATCTGCCTTTTAACAAGATCCTCAGGTGATTCACATAAGCATGTTGAGGTTTAACAGGTGCTGGTCTAGAGTACGCAGATAGTCAAGAGATGCCTCAAACTTCACACTATCCCTCTCCTTAGGTGAGACAGTCCCTTTCTCTGCATTCTCTGTCTGAGAGACAAGACCGCATATTCACAGGGTAACTCAAGTTAGAAACCCAAGGAGTCTTTCTTGATCTCCTTCTCTTCTTCACCACCCATATCTGCCATATTACCAATCTTGTCATTTCTATTGTCTAAATATCTCTTGAATATTTTTCCTCAGCTTATCCCTCCAACTGTCATTTCTATAGATCTCACCTTTCTCACATGGACTTCAGCACCATGTTTTAACTAGTCTTGTTGTTTCTAACCTCACCTTTCTCTAATTCCATCTCCTTGATAATTCAAAGTACATTTAAAAAAATTTCAATCAGATCATAGCCTTGCCATACTCAAAAAATATTTTCATGATTTCTCTTTCACTATAGGAAAAATATGGTTCATGTTGAACCTTTTAACCAACTTCATCTTCCACAGCTCCCTAACTCATTCCATATGCCGCAGTCATACCCAATGACTTGCAGTTTCCTAAATGTGTCATATTATTTGGTGCCTCTATAATTTTATATATTTTTTCCTCAGACTGAAATGCTCTTCCCTTAACTTGTCCACCAGATGAACTGCTACACAATACCTCAAAACCAGATAGCGTGCTTTGTAATGCTTTCCCTATCACCTCTCTGTGCGCTGTTAATGTCTCCCTTCAACATCTCCTCCACAACACTTATCACACCATGTTGCAAGGATTTATTTACATCTCTACTCTGATATGGACCAAGCAGCTAGAAGAGATCATATAGTAAACTTTTTTGTATCCTTGGTATTGCACATAGTAGATGCTTAATAAATATTGTTGGATTGTTATCAAATATAATCGTTAATTGAAAGAAATGCTATTAAACAAAATAATTATCCATATGACCATAAGCCACACATTACTCAAATCAAATCTTCTGTGAAATGTATTTTGACTTTACTAAATTTCATGTGATAGATAACTGTTCTTTCCTTCTAGGAGGAGTTCAGATGGTCGATAGAAATGATGAAAAGCAATGCAAGAACTGGGGGAGATTGGTTTTGGACTTAGGTTCTACCAAAAAACCCATTAAATCTATTTTAATTTCTAATTTTCCTGAAGACTAGGTAAATTAGTACAAATGAATCTTCTACAAAAATTTGTATGCAGGTTTTTGTATAAACACATATTTTTATTTCTCTCAGATAAACGCTTAAGAGTGCAAAAAGGAAAAATTGATAAATTGCATCCCGTTACAATGAAAAACTTGCTTTGCAAAATCGCATGTGAAGAGGATGAAAAGACAAGCCACAGACTGGGAGAAAATATTTGTAACCACATACCAGATAAAAGACATATATAAAATACATGAGGACCTTTCAAAACTGAACATTAAAAATCAAACAATCCAATTAGAAGATGGGCAAAAGACATGAACAGACATTTCACCTAAGGGGATATACAGATGGGAAATAAGCACATGAAAAGACGCTAACATCGTTAAGCATTAGGCAAATGCCAATTAAAACCTCAGAGAGATATGACTACATACCTGTCAGAATGGCTAAAATAAAAAATAGTAACATCAAAAGCTAGCGAGGATGCAGAAAAGCTGGATCACTCATGCATTGCTGGTGGGAATGTAAAATTGTACAGCCACTCTGAAAACAGTTTGGCAGATTCTTATGAAGCTAAACATCCATATCAGTTTTTAGAAATAGACTATAAGCATCACATAGAACATTAGTGTCAGAAAAACTCCATAGATAAAAATAATCTAACTTAATGGATTGACATTTACTATCTGTGCATTGTAGATGATAGACCACATTCAGTAAAATAAATCTGATGTGCTGGTGCTGAAAATGTGTTTCCGTTAACGTAGAAATCCAAGAACTGAGCAATACCATGACTGATGGAAATATGAACGTCAATAATGTAAGTGATGGGGCTGTGCGATCTGTAAAGTGCTAGAAACATGCTGGATAGCACTACTATTATTTATCTCACAGAGTCATTGTGAGAATCAAGTAGATAATATACATAAAGTCACTTTGAAAACCAGGGAAGTATTGTAAACTTATTAAATACTAAGAATTATTTTGACACCGCTAAGTTAAATAGCAGTACATAGAGAGATAAAAGAACATTTAAATATCTTAATTTATCTTTAATCCTCTCATTAATATTTTGAAACATTTGAAAACTGATAACTTTAATCAGTTTCTTTTACCTTGACTAAATAAATATATTAGTATCTATTTTAAACATATGATCGATTTTATGATTATAGTAAATTAAACATAATGCAGACTTGAAGTTTTGGGACATTTTAGATTATTTTCCCACATCACTGAGGCCAGGCGATTCTTTAATTTCTGAGATATACTCCTTCATTTTGGTTGTTTTAACTGTTACTCTAGTCCTAGCCATTATTATATCACAGAATAGCATCTTAGCTGGTCACTTTCCTTCTAGCCTCTCTTTCTAGTCCATCCTTCCCAAAGCTGTTCAAAAATCCACTGTTTTAATGGCTGCATGAAATTTTTAAAGAATTGCCATTATAATAACTGTGATGATGCAATAAAAATATATAAATTCAGGGTAAGAAGAAAGCACATTCATCATCATTTGTGGATTATAGAATTTATACCAAGAAAACCTAAAATAAATAACCGAAAAAAAAAAGGAAAGAAAAATCTCCAATTCGTTACTTTTCTAGAGGACACGTATTGTGAAAAAAAAGATGCCATTCAAAATGTCTTATCAGCACCAAGATGCTGGAGCAGAGTAGAGAAGACCTAAATGTTTCATTCCTTAATTGTGTCTCCCTTCAGAGCCCGTACTTTGAAGTTTTACTTCTGCCTAAAGTCTCACAAAATCTATTATGATGACAGATTCATCAACTTCTGGCCCTTACTCTTAAATCCTGTTCAATAATGTCATGACATCTCAACACCTTCATGCCTCCTAGAAAACACATATTTCCTCTAAAGTTCCCTTGGTCTCAAACATAGACAATATTTATATTCTCGAACCTGAAAGAGTTCTAGCTTCCATTTCAGGAGGTCTTTGGTTTTTATCTGTATCTTTAAAAGGACCATCAGGGTGTTTTTCTTGTAACAAATATGCCCTGGAATCTTTATCTCTTGTCAGATGAGAACTTTTTTGTAACATTAAAGTGATCTTTTTCAATGTCTTTTTTTCAGTTTTTACCCACCCTGTTTCCCCAAATCACAGGCTCCTAGCTTCAGCCTGGGCATCCCAGATGTTCCTGTGGGATCCAGTGTGACTCATTAATTGAATGTTTTGTTTGCCTTCATGACAGAAAGTAGAGCTTGAGACAGGTGTGTGAGCTTCTCCTCATCAGTATTGCCTGTAAAATTGATTCTGAAGAATAGGAGCTGTTGCTGAGATGTCAGCCTAAGAGTACTAGAAAGGAGACTGTTTCTTTGTGGTCTAGTTGAGGCAGTAGGCCTACTGGAAAAGGGCAAGGGCTTAAAGTCTGAGAGACCTAGTTTTGCATCCCAGTTCTACTACTTGTGAGCTGTGTGGCCATAGGGATCTCTCTGAGCCTCAAGTTTTTTACTTGTAAAATAGGGATAATAGTCAGACCTACCTCTTAGTTTACTGTGAGGATTAAATGAGATATGTAAAGCACTTTGCATGTAGTGTCTGGCATGTAGTAAATTCTAGGTAACTTTGTTATTGTTTATGTTAAATCTGAGAATTAGAGCTGGTATGTCAAGAAAATATTTTTAGCAATTTAAAATGTGCAAGTCAAAAAGAAGAGTTGCAGACATTAAACAGAAGTCCTGAAGGGGTGATCAGAGATGAACCCTCCTTCCACAAATAAAGAAATGAATAAGACAATGTGTTAATGGCTGGTTTAGAACGAATTCCACTAATTTCAGTTTCTTTTATGCACAGTTTGGTGTACCGGGCTGGTCCTGGGGCTTGTTTATAAAACATTAGTATAAGACCAGACACATGATAGATGAGTGGAGTGGTAAATATTATAAACAAATCAACTTGACTTTTGCATATTTCAATTATGTTTAGTGCAAATTTTGGTGGAAATCCCCTGAGATCCAGCACCTGGGATTTAATAGTTGATTTTGAACTTGCTAAAGTGCTTAATGCCCTGGGTGCTTTATGTGAACATCTATGCAATCTGTGACTATCCGCAACAACGATCTTTTCTCCGGCTGGGTTAGAAGAGAGTAAAACAAGGCTGTAAAGAGTTTTGTAGAGAGCAATGTTGTCTAACCATTTAGACAATGCACCCACTCAATGATTATCCAGTTGCCTAATCTATTTACCTTAAGGGAAAACGCTCTTTAATTCTCTTTCAATATAATCTCACAATTTATTGCCATCTGCTTCAAAGATGTAACAATAGTATATTTATAGCTCATTTTATGCCAAGACATGGATATTAGTTTGAGATTTCCATGGAAAAACTTTAAAGAGGTCCTGCCTAGTGAATGGTAGTTTCATCTTTTGATTCAATTTCTGTATAGTGTTCTGACAATCAATATATGCAATTAGTTTTGTGAAGTTTAGAGCAGCTGCTATTATAAACAATAAATGTAGTATTAAAACATGAATACAATAAAAAACTAACATGCCTTTTAAATTAAGTACTCATAGTAAACTTTAAGTTTCCAATATGCCATATTTTAAAATGATAAATCAGTATCTTTCCATGTATTTAATACTGAGGACATGAGTATTGATCAATTGCTAAAGTAACAAGAGTTATGCATGTCACTCACGCATTTGGATTTCCAATTTTTAAATAAATATACTGTAAAGATAGATACTTAACAATAAATTCACAGTGATTCTAGTTCATTTATTTTTTTTCTCAGATCTTTAAAACCCTGTGATTGTTATAATTATTCTGATAAATCCCAATTCCGAATATACAGTACTGGGAACACCATTTTGGTTATTTTTAAGCTTTATGAATTTTGAATGAATTTGAAATTTGGATTAAGAAAGATTTACATGTGAAGAAGAAAAAAATCCAAAATCATGTTAATGTCTTTTATAGATTCTTTCACAATCAAATTGGAATAATGGCAAATGCTTGCAATTTGGAGTCAGATAGACTGGGGTTCAGATATGAACTCTTCAAGCTGTCAGCCACATGACCTTGGAAAAGTCACTTGACCTCCTGAACTGTAAGTTTCTCATCTCTCCAATGAGAATAATTTGATTCAGTAATATGTGGAAACTTAGAGAGAATGCATGTGAAGCCTCTGGCACGAGGCCTGGTTTACAGTAGGTATTCAAAATTGGGTGCTACTGATATTAAAAAATAATAACATTAATAAAGAATCTAATGCAATGTAACAATACTAAAAACTCTTAATTAAGCTAATCATAGTACATCGAGATGTAATTTAGAGTCAGTAGGTAACATTTAGCTCTAGACTAACACTCTATCTTAACATAGGAAATAAAAAGAACACTTTTTTTTCTGGCAACCATAAAAGAATTTTTCTTGAATCAAGAGTCCCATGTTTAGCAACAAAGTTCTGTCGTTTATCTATCGTTGGCTTCTCCACTCTGCCTTTACAGCCTTCCATAATTGATGTGCCTCTACCTCTCTGAATCTGATTTTCTTCTCCAAAGGGATGAAAAGGGGTGCATGTGAGATTCTTTGTTAGTAGATGCTTATCTATCTTTTTTTACATATTTGAAAAATACTAAGTAAAAATAAACAGGCTTAAAATATTGGAAGATTTCCAGTAGAATAGAGAAAAAATTTATTGCGATCTTCGGATAGTCTGTTGAAGAAGAGTTCATTGCTATAAATACATCCAGAGAGATTGATTAAATAACTGATTATCCTCATTTTAAAGTGGAGATAAAATGTCAATCTCCTAAGGTTATTTGGAGAATGAAATGTCTAAACAATAGACAATGTTTTGTTCCTAGCAAGCAGAAAACATTCATTAATTACTGGTGATTATGATAATTATAGTGGTGATGATGATGATGATGATAAAGAAGTACGAGGAGAGTTTTGAGATAAGAGAGGCATGATTTGATATGATATATTTAGGATTTTATAAAAATTTTCCTAAATAAATGGTGTCATGTTCTGGTATTCCTAACATAGCATGGATATCTAAGACAAACATTCTCACCCTGGAAGATACATATTTTAACATCTAATTATTTAGGTGTACCACATAATTAGAAAGCAGGAAGAACAGATCCATAAGCGTGTGAAAAACATAAGGGAAATTATCTATCTGAGATGCAGCACATATAAAACTCATACAATTGAAGCAGCACAAAGTATGATGTAAATCATTTTACTAAGTCAGATTAAAGGTGCTATTACTCATGGTTATGTAATACTATCTGTAATTTCTGTGTTAAGCTTGACATTATAAATCCTTTAATCTGCGTATTTAAAAGCCGTTCTATGGCTCATTTTTCAAACAGATTCCCGTTAACACATTTACTGCTAATGAACCACTAACGTGTTCTCTCTTTCTTAGATAAACGCTGTTGACCAACATTATTATTTGCTCCTCATATAATTATTTTTTTGGCTTTTTAATTTAATTGCTTCAATAAAAAATACACCAATAATGCATTTTTAATTACACTTCCCAGGTGACCTATGTAAAAAGAGGTTTTATAATGAAGCCACAATAATTAGCCTGTCACAGTCCAGTTTGGGGCTATTGTCTAGTTGTCCTTTCCATGGCTTGTTGTGGCATGACTAGAATTCTAAAGACCTTGTGTATTATCTCCCATAATACTTAGGAAGGTATTAAAAATGTGTGCAATACTGGCAGAAGCAGGCTTTCTAATTATTGTCAGCTATTTCTAGTGTGACGTGGTAAAGTCCCTTGAGAACAGAAACAGCGGCCCACTCCAGGGTCTGTAATAGGCCCTAGAGCCTAAGTAGTTGTAGACAGAGCTGTTTCCCTCCGGATGGATAATTGGTTTACATAGCAGCTCAACATCTGAACCAAATCCATTTCTTTCCTATTGTGATTTCACTGTTTACTCTAATATACATAAACTATTTTGTTATATTAAATAGCATATGACTCATTCTTTAATAGCTGAGTAAATTTGCATGTTCTGCCTCACCTGGAATACTAATGACTATTATGTCTGCCCATTTTTCATGCATGAAATATTAAATATTTGGTTTGTTAAGCACACGCTTACTGTAAATAATGCGTTCTGGCAACTTGCTAAGTATGATTATCCTTGGCTTTCACTTTTTCATGTATGAAATATGGCTTTAACTAAAAAAGGAATACAAAAGATTGCCAAGAAATTTAAGGAAGGTTGTCTGATCAGTTCTTGGGAAATGTTTGTTAATGTTTGCGTGCCACTATTAATGGTAATGTAGTGACACTTTATTGTGCAAATTAAGAAAGCATATCAGATTCAGCTGGGTATGCAGATACCTGTTCATAGCAATAGAAAAATACATTGTGGCATATTGAAGTTTCAGCTAGACTTGGTTTTCCTATCTCTGGTCTCCAACGAATAAACTGCTATTTCTCCATGTTATAAGCAAACCCTATTGTAAATGTTTTTGCTTTTAAATTGTACAGATCTTCAAGTCACCACTTTTCTCCTCACTTCCCAAATGAGTAAAGGTAAAAAGCATTCTCCCACATGGGAAGGCCAGTCCCCTTCAGCAGAATCTGGAAACTCCTACACTTATATACTCCTTTCCTCCAGTCCTCGTCCTTTTCCCTCCAATTGAACAGTATAATAATCAGCTGACACTTTCTGTTCTTGCCCTAAATCTAAGTCTTTTCTATGTGTACTTGGTGGAATTCTGTGAAAGGCATTTGTGACTACTTGGTAGAATAGTTCCACTAGCCGTTAGGATTTCCTTCTTTAATACTAAGGAGGTCCTATTGGATACTTTGGAGGACTCAGAATGAAAGGATTATTTGACCAACTTGTATTTAATGTCATGTGAATGAGCCCAGAGATTATATACTATCACATTCTCTTTTTTATTTTCACAGAAATAAATTATCTTCAACGAATAAGAATGTAAAGTGGGAACTAAAACACTATATTGTATCACAGCAAATTAATTGTTTCCCCTGTGTTTTTCCAGCACGTCTGATAAAAAGGGACCCCTTCCCCACCTCACAGTGAGTGGGACAAGTCGCTCCAAGACTTCAGGCAAGCTCTTTAATCTCTCTGAGCCTCAGTTCTCTCCTCTGTAAAAGGAGAGGAATAAATAACACCAACTTCATAATGAAATAAAGTAGGTTATTTAAAGTGCATAGGATAGTGCTCAAAATAGGATAAGCACTCAATAAACGTTAATTCCTTTTCTTTCAATTAATGCTTTTTTATATCCAATTTCTTTTTTAATGATGTTAAGACAAAGACATTATTATAAATAGACATGACTATAATTTTAATGAGGGATGCAGAATTTTCCCTTTGAAAAAAATCTTCCAAATACTTTGTTTATACATATGCATTTGACATCATATGAAATGTACATATCTGTATGCCATTTTGAAAATGGCAAAAACAGACTAAGATTAGAACGCTTCTTCATAAAAAAAATAATTTCTTAGAAGAGTAGAAAAATAGTAAAAATAATCAGTCATGTGAGTGGTCAAATATCACCTTTTGGCATACTAATAAACTGTTGCTTAGATAGAAATATCAAGCTATTACTAATGGCTATTAATGTGTACATGCTTCATGTAATTTTATAGTATCTTATTTTAATATCTGTAATTTTAATGAATTGCAATTTAGGAAAGAAACAATTTTCATTTACTTTATATAACATAATTATGGATCAAATTAACCCCACACTAGTCTTAATTACATTTAGTTTCATTTGGCTGATCAAGCAATTAACATGCCACTGTATTTTGGAAGGAGAAACCAAGTTGTTGTGGTCTTTCTTCCAAAAAACGTGTACTTGTTCATCTCAAGTGTAGCCACCGTGTAAAATTCTTTCTTGAAGTATTTTATTTTTCGGTTTCCTGTATACTCAATATGTTGTGCTCGAGAATAGGTGCAGTGAGGACGAGCTGTGCCTGGGGCCCTGTTATATGCTGCTGCTTAATGACATCTCCTTCATGCCACCCTTTATCTGCTACATTCAGATTGCTTTCCATGCATTTCTCTTTTAATTGGAACTAATTTTAGGTTTGCCATTACTTGTGATTAAACAGCCTCTTTACCACACATATATTTCTTTCCATTTATGTATTGTTACCTCCACAATTTTCTTTAGAAGAGAATGATTTGTCAGGAAGAGACCATCTTTTTACTCCATTAGCTAAGTTATATCTGTAAGGAGCATACTTTTAACAGCAATAAAAAATATTGGGTTTAATAATAATAGCATTCAGGACCATACGGGGATCACTGCAACTAATCCTTTTCAACTAATTGAAAATGAAAATGGCCCTTTGCAATATGTGTGTATTGTGAATAATCCTAATTAGGATAATGCAAGGTTATTTTAGCACAGTTCAGAGGCAGGGTGCAGTCTCAGAAAAACAGCGTAGCTGAAGTGTAGTCCATTTAGAATTACCTCAGAGCCTATGAGAAAGCACAAACTTTGAGTCGTGAAAAGAGGTCTCTTAGAAAGCACTGGTTCCCAGTTGCATTTCAACAGGCTTAAAAATGGAAAAAGGGCCTCATATTGTGATATTTCTAATACTTTCCAGTAGAAAAAAATAACCTCTAAAATCCGTGACACCTGCCTAATATGATAACATATATCTTGAAAGGGGTAAATATGATATTTGAACAAACTCCATGCTGGTGTATTTCCTCATATTCCAAAAGCTTTCTTTTTATATTTCATGATAAATGTTTTTGTTCTCTCCAATCTGGATAAAGATACTAGCTTTCCCGTGTTTTCCTGTGACATTTCATTTTTGCGACTGGATATGTCAGATGGCATCAGTCACATTTCATTACATTATGTCATGTGAAGAAACAATGAAAAATAAAGTATTTTTCTACTTTTTACTCAAAGAATCAGGATTAATGGTCTACCAGGTTTCTAATGTAAATATCCCCTTTCACATATAATAACAGAAATAAAATATATTAAAGTAGTAAAAAATGAAGGAAACCAACAATAGCTGATAATTTAAACAAGACATGCTCATTGTAACTGATTTCATTTCACGTGTATGACAGAAGCATTCTAGCTCTTTGTGTGTCTAAATCTTTTAGTGATTTATTGCTTTTTAAAAATTATGGTGAGAGTTTGAGCATTTGCAATTAGTAGTGACTAAAGATCAATGTTTTTATTGCTAATTTGAACAAAGATTTTTGAGAAGTTATGTCATACTTAGAATAAGATTTTCTACTGTTTCCACTATCTTTGCTTTGCTTTCACAGTGAAGGAATCATCCAAATAGGTTCTTTGTCAATAAATAGAGTGTTTGGCTAAGAAGTGCATATTGACTATTTTAAGTCAAGTCAAGAAAAGTAGCGATGCAAAGTGTTCATTAACTTTAATTTCTCACTCACAACAAAGCGAAATAGATAAAACAGGAAAAAAATCTGGGAATTCCCTCTTCTCTCAACACCTCCAGCCAAAGGCCACCAGGAACACACCTGTACTTTGAGTTGTGATTCTTACTTGTTGCAACAAGAGAGAATTTGGGGTGGGGTGGGGGGAGGGCAAGGGTGGTGATGGTAAGCCTGGTACACAGGCCGCCTTTGCTCAGCTCTTCCCTCAGGGCTGCGGTGGGGAGGGGTCAGCACCAGGGCCTGAGGGCTCCATCTCCTAGCTATTTCATCACCGTTTTCTGAGTGCTTACTTGTTCTGGGTCATATTTTAAACTCAAAACAACCCTCTGAAGTTGAAGCCAAGAGGTTAGGCCTGTGGCCCAGGGTCATACAGCCAGTAAGTGACTCAAAGGGTGCTCAGGTGATTAATCAGAAAACAGCATCTCATGGTGCCTTGGAAGGGGCTGAGAGCAAGTGGGGCATAGGGAACTCTGGGAAGGTTGAGGGTCCTGAAAGGGAGGTTGGCAGAAAGGTGCTGGAGGGGAGGAAGCTCCTTGGACATTTGCTCCAAGTACCACACACTGGCCCAAGGGGCCGCATCTGCTCTTAACTCATGTGAGGTTTCCAGAGCTCCGTCTTCCCACAGAGCCACCTGGTCCTGCCCTGCCTCCCTGATGTCCTGTCCTTCTAATCTGCCTCCCTGCACTCATGGGTGACTCTGGCTTTCCCTGCCTGAGCCTTTTGGGAGTGGGTTGTGACCTTTGTGTGCAGGATGGAGACAACCAGGTTGGGAAGCCCTGAGTTCCCAGTTATCCATGGAGAAACTCATAAGCCTGGGGAGAGTTCTAGCATCAGTCCTCTGCTCTCCTCCTCACATTTTCATTTTAATCCGAGCCCTCTACAGGGAACTGTGGGGTTTCTCAGTAAGATGTTGTTAGGAAAGACTTATTATAATGTTCAGGCTTTGGCTGTGTGATTTGAGGGCTGTTCCAAGTAAGTGGGGGTTTGCTCTGGATTGGGTACTGTCAGTATGCGGGGCCAATTACATGATTGGGTATTTTAAGTTCTTATTTATCAGAAGGACAGATTAGAGTGAGGCTAAAGCTGTAATAGGTAAAGAAACAGCAGTTACTCATATTAGCCAGGTTGGGGGATGTTTGATCATTTTTGTGTTTTGGAAAATGTCCGTGTTTTGTCTGTGTTCAGATGTGATTACAGAGTGATCTTGTTTTTGTCTTGTCCATCATAATAGATCACAGAGCGGCTTTGTCTCCTGTTGATGTTCTGTGAAATCCTTTATGTTCAGCAGGAGAAACCAAGGCATAGCTGATGATACAGGCCAGCTCCTACAATATCAAGGTCCAGCTGATAGTAGCCGGCTACCAGTTCCCCATGTCAAAGGGCTATTTTGTCCTTTCCCAGTTCTATGCCTTTTTATCTCATCTAGCCAGCTGATCAGTGTGGGGATCTCTCCAGAAGAAGAGTAAGAAGAATCCCATTTATTTGTTTCCACATATTATTTCTAGGGCAACTCCCCACTCCCATGAAATTTCTGTGTTGGAAATTTTCAACATCTGTAAAACAATTGTGACTCTTATCTTCAATCTAGGACTTTTTTTTGTTTGTTTTTTGGTTCTTTTTGGCTGCCTTCTTCTTATCACCTACTCAAAGTTAAGTTGTCTAAAGTGAATCTTTGAATCTCCCTGCTTAGTTCTGCTCCTCCACAGAGCCGTCTTGGACTCCCACTTCTCTTTTATGTGTCACATCACCAGGACGTGTTGATTCTACTTCTAACACTCTGAAATCCATACTTTCATCTCCTTAGAAATCAGCTCAAAAGTCATCTTCTCTAATTTCAACTGGGAAAACTAATTGATACTTTCTTTACAGGGTATATTTCTTTACAAGTGTGTTTATCACATCTGTTATGTTTCTTGATGTGTTTCACCATCTAGTCTCTGATCTCCTTGTCTATATATTACTCATTCTTGTCTCCTCAGCCTCTTACACGTGAGGAAATACAGCATAATGGTTAAGACCATGGGCTTCACCCTGCCGAGCTTCTCTTCTTGGCTCTGCCAGTTCCTACCTGTGAGATCTTGGCCACGTCACATAGCCTCTCTGGGCCTCAGTTATATCATCTGTAAGATGAGCTTATCAATAATGGCACCTATCTTATAGAGTTTTTCTGAGAATTAATGAGGCATAAGGCATGGTCTTGAAACAACACCCTATACACAGTAAGCCCTTTATAAATGTGTTAGCTATCATCATAACATACCTGTTACACACATGAGGCTGAATAAATCTTTGTTGGATTAGATTACTATTGGATTCCAAATCATTATATATAGAAAGTGCAGTCAGTTTAGGATGTGGGGACAATATTCCATCTTTACCTAAACTGAGTTAGGCTAGGAAGTTTCCAGGCAGACTGGAGTCTGTGACCTTGAGACTCTACTGACAAGTATCAGATCAATAGGTATAGAGATTTTGAAATCAAGTAGAACTGGGCTTGAATCTGGGCTCAGCTTTGAGTAAAGTTCTTTAGTTTGATGAACTTTCTCTATTAAGTGGGAATACTATCCAATCCACAGGGTTATTTGGTAAATTAAATGAGTTAATGTATGTAAACTAATGAGTAAGTTACCAACCAGGTGATATATATATTCATTAATCTTTTTCCCTTGATTTCTCCTCTCACCATTCAAGGACAGACTTTCCCACATACAACCTTCCAAAAAGCATAGTAGGAGAGGGGCTAGAAAGAGCTACAAAGTGATTCTCTGACGAATGTCTTTGAAAGTCTCCCTGAGACATTTCTATATGTTGACATGACCCCCGAATCAGATATGAGATCGATCAAGCTAGAAATGATATGGCTTTTGATGGAAACACAGGGTGAAAAGTGGGATTGGATTAACCAGTAATAGTTAGATACAAGCAAGTAAACATCAGACATTAATTAGGAGGACTGGGCAGGATCCAGGCCGAGGCAGAGAGAACTTTTTCAAGGCAGGAGGGACAGCTTAAGTCACAGGGACCAAGCGGGGCTGGCACCACCCAATATTAGACTCTTTGGGATTTACATAGACAGAGGAGGTCAAGCAAGGGCTGTCCCTGCTGGGAAAACAGAAACAATAAAAATTTTAAATAGAGAATTGGTTGAACTGGCATTGGAGGATGTAGAAGAAACACAGAGAGTTACCGCAGGGAGCAACTACTTTTCTGCAGATAGGGGGGCCAGAAAGAAGAAGTTGGAGGTGCCAAATGCCCTCAATGGGATTTGTTGCTCTTCCAACCCTCACATCCATACTCTCCAGTGTCCAGTGCTGATAATTAAGCTATTGTCTCTTAGCTCCAAACCTACTCTTCTGTATTATGCTTTGTAATATTGGGGCTGGGACCATGCAAACCTCACCTTTCCTTTGCCAACTGTCTTCCTGTTAAGTTCTGCTAGTAGGTAGGACTACGGGGAGACTATACAACTGGAGGAGGGAGAAGGGACTTGCTCCTGTCTGTTTTACATGATCCTCTTGTTAATGGCACCCCAGCAATGATCTTTGCCTTGAGTGTTGGTAACTGTTTTCTGTCTGCAGCTTTTTCCCCATGCTCCTAGAATCAGTCTAATTATGCCCCCTCAGAGGTCTCAGCTCTAGCTGGAGAGTGCCCCTTCCTAAGAAGGAGGCAAACTCTGTAGGATTTCTTCTCTGAACTTCTGGAGTCTGGTACTCGCAACCTTTTCCCTCTGTTCCTCCATCCCTAGGGAGGTAGCTTCTCCCTGCAGTTACTATCTCTGTGTTACTTCCAAGTTTTCTTGTTGCCTCTCCATTCCTTCAATACCTGCTTAACCAATTCTCTGTTTGAAATCCTCTTCATTTCTCTTTTCCTGACTAGATCCTGATGGACACATTCTCCCACACCCTTATGAGATCTTTAGATCTGTACACAAAAAATAGATGATGTACTCATGTGCAATCCAGATGTCTCAGAGAGTGAGAGAATTTGGGAGGGAGTTTGGGACTGTTATGTTCCTGGTATTATCTCAGAGGAAAACCATCCTGAGCTTCTCATTTCTACCCTTACCATGACTGTCATTCTTTGTTCACTGTCCATCTTTTTTCTATGTGGAATACTTTGGGAAGACATAGATCACATGGCAGCATCTAGCCTGGCAAATAGGCACTCATTAAATAACTGTTGATACATCAAATAAGTAAATAGGGCATGGAAATGTTTTTCATGTATTTGTGTAAAAATGATGACAATTACCTTATCTACTACTCAGTAATATGGTCATTCATAAAACACTATGCCTATAATGCAGTTTTATTCCATGACTTGTTATTAAAGAAGTCTTGCAATAAACAGTTCCTTTGTGACTAGAAAGATGCTTAACTTACAAATGTATCCAAATACATATGTCATGACTTTTCCTGGGTATTAAGGAAAAAAATGCACTTTAGGAAATTTCTGAAGCCAGATTAACATTGACAAATTTTGAAGCAAGTACAGAACCCATTCCTCATATTTTCTTTTAAACAAAAATATATTCAATAGAAAATTCAGATCTAGATGGGAAATCACTGCCTATTTTATGAAAGAATGAAATCCATATGAAACTAGTTTTTAAAATTTAAATAGTATTGTTTTAAAGTAATAGTTTAGAAGTGAGTTTTACTGGAAACTTCTTAAGTTTAAAGTTTACAACTTGAAAATGTGTTACATTTCAGAAGCACTCTTGAAGAGAATTATGCTGTTGGTGATATATGAGTTAAAAGCACATTTTGCATGTAATGTGTGCAAAAGACTGGTACTCTGGGTACTTAAAGCCTGAGGGTCAGGTAGGTTAAATGACTGGCCTCGTTCAGGTCCTTCTAATTCTTGGTTATAAGTGCTTTTCCTATATCGTGCACCAGTCAGAGAAGAAAATTGGTAGGAATCTACCCTTATTACTACTTACCTGAATAATGGAAAAGCTTTAGTTGTGCGTATAAACATAGATATATACATAAACTATGTTTTTAAGCCTTATATGTCACTAAATGAAGTAATGTGAAGGAATGGTAAAAATTATCCAGGACTTGAGGAATAAATACTCTAGTACTGAATTTCAAGACATGATCTAGAGTGAGGGACATTGTGAGAAACTGAGAAACTTAGGAGTCTGAATCTCCCTCAGATAGATAGTTACAATATTTACAGGGATTAAACACAAAACGTGAAAGAGTAAAGGCCTCATTGATTTGGAGATGGCAGGTAATAATTCCTCCCACTCGTGCTGTAGACCTGGGGATGGAGAGAAATCCTGTTCTGCAGTGATAGCATGCACATAACACTGAGCTTGTTTTCCTGGTCAACCCCTGGGCAGAGTATGTGGATTGTTGAATCCTTTAACACTAGGAACTTGTCATAGAAAAATGAAATGGTTGAGGGAATGGAGATGCTGCCAAAAAAAGTTGTTCTACCAGATATTTAAAAAACATAAAATTTTAACAGTTCATGTTGATAATTTATACATGTTTAAAAAATAAATTGCAAAAGTTCCTATGGTTATTATGGATGATGATGGAAATTTAATCTTCAAAAATATATATGTGTATGTGGTTATGTGACATATTATTATAAAATTCCATGGCTTTGTTTTCAGTACATTAATTGAGAACACTATCCTTAATTCTCTAATTTGTGGAGACAAGTGAAGCTCTTTCAGACTTTCGGAATGAAGCCTTGTTGAGATTTTCTACACGATACAGGAAACATAGATAAGAATCTGTCTTGTTAATCTGCATGGGTGGGTGTGCTCTGTGAATGCCTCCCATGTTCCTACTGTCCACCTTGTGAAAGCCACCAAACCATTTTTGAGGAAGAAACCAAACAATCCATTTTGATACTTTTTAAAAATCTCTAAGAGAAAAGTGTACTACCAGTTGTGGCTTAGTGATTCTGTGCTGGAACAGATTGTTATAAACTACAACCTTGAAACCACAGACTGTCAAGATTGGAAGAGTTTTCTAAAGTATCTTACCCAACCAAGGTCCCATTGTCCCTCGACTTGCTATCAAGTAGTCATTCAGTTTATGTTTACATATCTACAGTGACAGAAGTTTAATTACCTTTTGAGATATTTTGTACAGTAACCACAGTTATTGTGACAAATTTGACCTCATGAGGTCAGAATGAGGCTAAGCCCATCTATGTGAAGAGAGAACAATATCACATCACCTCGGAGTCAGTATTTTCATGAAAAATGCCCGTTTCTCTCTTAATGGTTTCTCCTGTGACAGTTTCCAGTTCCTTTACCAACCTGGCCAATTGTTTCAGAAGTGGAAGAAGTAAGTTTTCTATTTACCTACCCTCTTCCTGCCTTCCATGTTTCAAGATGCACCAAGTGGTAACTTTGTAGCTACTTATTTCAGTGTTTCCCAAAGTGGGTTCGCTGGAGCAGTATTCTCATAAGCATACTGTATGAAAGAAGTTTCAAAGGACAAGTATACTCAAATACATTGCAAATCTATATGCTTCTCATTGTGATTCACAATGAATACTATCATATTAAAAGCTCTAAGAAGCCCTTGAGAAAAGAAACCTGTTTTACTTTGTATTGTTTAGTATTCCCCAAACTTCTTTGATGTTAGAACCCTTTTGCAAGTAACATCTGCTTGCATTTCTTTGAACCAATTGTTCTTTAGAAATGCATGTTGAGAAACGCTGGCCATAAATTTACTAAGATGTCAAATCTTAGGAGGTTGATGGAGCAGATAATCGGTCAAGTAAGCTTTTACTAATGGGAGATGTCATGTAATAAGAAGGAAAGTAGCGTCCTCACCACACGATCATTGGTTTTTTGCCTCTGCTCTCCCTGGTTTTGCCCAACCCCTCCCCTGTGTCTCACTATTTTGCCCCTCTTTGTCTTGGTCTATGCATGAGCGCTATAGCCTCATATAGAACTACAAGTCAGAGAACGTTTGTTAAGAGCTCTATGGAGCCTTAAAACATCATAAATAAGACCACAACTGTACTGGTCTTTTTTAAAGAAGGGCAATGGATTAGGAAGAATTAGCCAGAGCAGGTATTACAAGCATTCATCTTCTTTCATTATACTTTAGAGACAAGTGGTTATATGGCATGCAATTCCATGCCAGACAAAAAATAAAATGGCTAAAACCCTCCATGAATACTTAATAATTAAAGATAATTTATTCTCAAACGGAATTTCCCAAAGAAGGTACTAGAAACAATTTCTTTCATTTGAATGGCAAGCTATGAGAGCAATGTATAAGGAAACGAAAAGGTCCTGTTATTAAACTATATTTTACAGGTAAATGCTACGAATTGTGGCTTTCAGTTGATATTTCCTTGTTATGATTTGGTGGTATTTACAACAAGGGTTTAATACTTTTGACCTGTGTTTTATTACTTATCAGTAATTTTACAGCTAACAACCAAACTAAAGCAAAATCAGAGAATGAACACAATTACAGTAGAATTTACAGAGAATACAGCTCAGCTCCCTCTGACAAGCCAATATAAAATCCTTCTATTGCTATAAAGGGTCACCCTGAAATCAGGGTTCTCTCGATTGTTTGATTAGACAATATTTTAAAAATTAAAAGAAAATGTTTCTATAATAATGTGATGGCTTCATTGACTAGAAAATAAGGTTTCCTTTTTTAAATCTCCTTTTTTTAGAACATTAACCAATACTCTCTATAATGATAATTACTGTATTTCTAAATTGAGCAAACTGGTAGAAAATAAAATCTCCTTCCTTGGCAGTCAGTAAATGTTAAAAAAAACCACAACGCTGAAAACAGAATCAGCAGGATTCCTCAGAATGTAAAACCAAGAAAATGGAATTGCCTGGGATGTTTCCCAACAATAATAATTTATGAAGTGCAGAGTTTTATTTGTATATTATTCACACACACACACACACACACACGAGAACCATCTCCAAAAGCGTATATTGAAATTTGAGAGGAGAAAAAAAGGAACAGGGCCCTCCTTTATCTTATGGTCTTTAAAATTGGAATTCATAAGAAATGAGTTCACATAAAGTACTAAGAAAAGCAGACAAGAATGTCTCTTTCAGTGCTTTGACTGGAAAACTAGCAACTGTTGATTAAAAGACATTATTACACTGACAGACATTCAATAAGTTATGTGGAATGAGTTAGTGTTTTTAGATCAAGAAATATTTCTGTAAATTTTCCTAAACAGAAGCACCATCTCATTAGAGTCAACTCCTTCTTTACTTGGAGAGACACAGTGTGGCATTGGAACCCCAGTTCTGCCACTTGTTAGAGGTGTGATCATAGGCAGGCTATATACCCCTCTGAGTCTCAACGACTGCTTATTTGTCTGTAAAATAGGTGTCATAGCGCCATCCACACTGTGTTGTGGGCACGTTTTATACAACATTCCAGAGTGTCTTCCCTTTAGTATGTATGTATAAATCTTGTCTCTCTTCTTTCCTCTCCTCCTCTATCTTCTCCTCCTCGTCTTCCTCCTGTCTTTCGTGTTCCTCCTCCATCTTCTTATTGTTACTACTAAATTTCCCTGCTATTGACATCTCATTTAGAATTACCAAGTGATTTCAGCTCTCCATTGAATCAGACTTCACTAGATTAAAGGCAACGGTGCCACAAGTGCAGTAGCCAAAAACAGAGTGACCCTGATGAATTAATGAAAAGGAAACATACGGAAGAGGACTGGGGTGTCTCAGTTTCTCTCTTTCTCCTTCCATGAACTCCACCTTTAAAATAGGTCTAATGAGGCAATGAAATGATTCTGAAGGAGCATCTGAGAAGCTGGCTTGAGGATGATGATGGAAAGTATATCTCAGTCTGAACTGGCCTTACTACAAGCAGAACTATATGGAACATTCTCCAGCTTCTCTCCTGCCCTCCACGCTCACAGGCTGGGGGATGGAGGGGTTTTTGGGGGAGGAGTTATGAATTCAGTAGCAGAAGTTGAAGAAATTATGAGGATTCTGACATTTAAGAATTTCTTTTTGCAGTGCCTTATAATTTTTAAATGTCAGAGAGAATTGGAGTGGCTATTAAGTCTGAGATCTTAGCACAGAGTTAGGTGAGTTTTATTTTACTAAAAATGGCTTGTTTATTTCTAGCAAGTAAGCGTTGCACTCCAATGTGACTATTTCTTTTTCTCATCCATAGCTACTCTATCATTGGTTTTAAGACCAAGGGCCACAGTTGCAAAGAGAAAGCAATAAAAACAAAAGCAGATTCACTTTATTGGCTATAGGTTTTTTTTTTTTTTTTTTTTTTTGTCTCTTAGGGCAATAAAACAAGAAAGAAGGTAAGATGTTTTATGTGTTTCACATCCAAATAGTTTTATTATCATTATCAAGAGTCTTATCAATAAACATCATAAGTGTACCTATTCAGAGATCCCAGGGTCACCTTTAGAGTAATATTGATATTTAGATTTTCTGTAGTAATCAATTAGGCTGTAAAATAGTGTTCTTTCAAAAGTAAACCCAAAGAAAAAATCCAGTAAATTACAATTTCACTTAATTTACTATCAATAGACGGCAAGAAGGTTGTAAAATCTCTAATAAACACCAAGTTACTTAGTATTTGACTTGCCAGTAGGAGGGAGAAATTCTGGATTTATAACTGATTCTGCTCTTTAATTTTTTCTATCTTGTATGCACACAAAGAATTTTGGAATGATTGGTTCCCCAACCTTAAGGCTTGGTTCATAGGCCCTATTCTTTTTTTTTTTTAATAAGATTGACACCTGAGCTAACAACTGTTGTCAATCTTTTTTTATTCTTCTGCTTTTTCTCCCCAATTCCCCCCAGCAAATAGTTGCATATTTTAATTGTGAGTGCCTCTGGTTGTGTTATGTGGGACGTCACTTCATCATGGCCTGACCAGCTATGCCATGTCCGTGCCCAGGATCCAAACTGGTGAAACCCTGAGCCGCCAAAGCAGAGAGTGCGAACTTAACCACTCAAGGCCATATTCTTAATGAAATTTTCCAAGATTCCGCCAGGTGGGAGCATTTTCTCTCTACCCTGAATTTCCAGAATGGTTTGTCTATACTTCCATGCATTCATGATATTAGTTTCTACCATATGATGTCATTATTTCCATACAATGTGTATCTTTCCTATTTAAATGCAAGTCCAGGAAAGTAGGGCATTTGTCTTGCTTTTATAGTCACCACAATGTCTTACACAAAATAAATACTCGGATTATTAAATATACGAATGGATGACTCTCCACTTGAAGTCCATCACTTTGGGGCTAACTGCTGAGGTGAGACACACATACACACACACATTTGACAGTTTTGCCATAAACAGGCTTTGAAATTTCAGAGTCAAGAGTGATCCCAGAGATCATTCTCTCACTATTTGCCCATATTTCACTCATTAAGATATCAAAGCTCAGAGAAACTGAATACTAAAAGCAAGATAAACAATATATTCAAGAAAGTACTTTTGAACTCGCAGAAAACTCAAAGATTATACTGTATGATACTTTTGTTACTTTTTGAACCATTCATGTATGTGAATATGTGTGCATGTATGTATATATGTGTGTATGCATTTGTTATTTATTTATTTTGCTGAGGAAGATCCACCCTGAGCTAACATCTGTGGCAAATCTTCCTCTATTTTGCATGTGGGCCACCAGCACAGCATGGCCACCAACCAGTGGTGTAGGTCCACGCCTAGGAACTGAACCTGGGCCACTGAAGTGAAGCGTGCTGAACTTAACCACTAGGCCACCAAGGCCTAGAGAGGGGAGTGACTAGTAAAGGCCATATCAGGAATTATTGGCAGAGCCTAGACTAGAATACCATTCACTCAGTCACATGTTATACTACCTGGAAATGATGTTATTTCTCTGATACATGGGCCCATTAGTTACTTCTCCAAATGATGGAACCAAACCCGCTCACAGGTGTTATATACGAATTGGAGCTGTGTAGGAATGCCCAATATACATAGTTCTAGAAGACTTTGGTGAGACAACATGATTTCCAAGATGGCAAAACAATTTAAAACTCATGGCCTACTTTTTACCTGTATGTTAGTTTATCACTTTCCTCTTTTTCTAAAAGAATCTGTCTAGATGTCATTACATCTGGTCCTCACAGCTATATGGAAGATATGGGTTCTTATATTTCACCTCTCACTTGATGAAAGAGACAGAGAAGTGTTTAAGGTTATAATCTGAATTGGAGATAGAATCAGGATTTGAATCTAGATGTTTAAAGTCATACCTTATTGTCCTTTTCATCTTCTGTTGTCTCCACGTATACGTGAATAAAGGTCATATAAAATGAAGAATAATTATGTTCCTGTAGAATTGCTAACAATTCCTAAGGAGAGAGTTTTCAACTAAAGAAATCAAAATATTTTGTGAACTTGCAGCATGAAGACGCCAGTGGCTCTACGTTGTGAATGTTAGAGAAGGCCCTTCCATATCTCATTCTTTACTAAGGCAGAGACTCAAGCCTAAACATTCAGCCTGTTCTCTGTTGGTTAGTTGGTTTTGTTTATGGTTTTATTGGATATCTCAGTAGCTTCTTATGAAAACTGCAACAACAACAACTGAATCAAACACAGAAATCTAATATGTGGGTACCTGGGTATACGCGGTTGGGAGTTTGAGGTATCCTTCCAAACCTTTTTATGCATATATAAACATATATGTAGACTTATCATATAGGGATACTTAAAAATTTAACCATATGTGTATCATTCTATAACTGGCTTTTTAACTTTGTGGGATAACTTCTATAATGTATTTAACCACACTCCTGATAATGGATGTTTAGCTTGGGTTTTCTTTTTTTTCTTTTATAGACCAATCTGCAATGGGCCTTCTGCCCCTTACACCTCCATACACTTATGTGTTGGTTTCTTTGTGATAAAATCTTAGATCTAGAATTGCTGGGTTTTGCAGATTGTATTTCCCAACAGCATACACTGAGATGAAGATCACATTTAGGAGGGGTGGGAGAAAGTGCTCCTGGGGTCAATAGCTGTGGAATGGACGGGAAGGAAGCAGGACTAGTGAGAAGCTGGCTGCCATGCAGTCTCAAGGAGATCCTCAGCTGACTCTCCAGAGAAAATTTAAGCTGTGATGGCCCCTTAGAGTTTCTTCATGTTGGAGTGAGGTGGACAGTCCCTAAATTGATTAGTCACTGGATACAAGCTGCCCAAGGAAGGAGGCTGGCCTGCCCTTGTGCAAGGTGGCTCTCTCCAGCCAGGGCGATTCCTGAAGACTGTTGACAGCTGAGGGCTGTCTGCCAGAAGCACTCCCAGCAGCTAGGGGAATGAGTCCTACATTCCTGCAAAGGGCGGTCTGAGTGGTACGTCTCTGCACTGCGTCAAAGGAAACACACGTGATGCGAGTTGATACCTTTATAAATTGGTAAATTGTGCCAGATTATCATCCAACAATTTGTTAAAATATACTAATTCCATCAGCAGCATGTGAGTATACTTGGTGCCCCAAATCCTTAACAACACAAAGAACTATCAATCTTTATAATATTTGCCAACCTGAAAGACAAAAATCATCATTGTTGTTTTCATTTGCATTCATTTCACAGTGAGATTAATCTCTCTTCAGATATTTAAAGGCCATGCATATTTCTTCTTTAGTGACTTGCCTCTTTATGCTCCTTTTGCCATTTTCTATTGTGCTAATCCTTATGCAGTAAGGATGTTAACCATTTATTTGTCACATATGTTGCACGTGTTTTTCCAAGTTTGCAATTTGTTTTTTTAATATTCTTCATTGTAGTCTTTTATATAGTCAAATCTGTTGACCTTGTCTTAACTTCAACCTTTTGAGGTAAGAAGAACTTTTCTTATTCAAGATTGTGGGTATATCTTCATATATACTTTACTTATATTACTTTATGCTATACCATATCCATTTTGAATTTATTTTTATACATACATATACCATGAAACTACAATTGAAGTTTGTGTTGTGGCACCAAGAGACAATAGATATCTTATCCTAAAGTATCTAGAGGGGCCAAAACATGATGCAGCCATCACAAGTTTATAACGTGGTGGTTGCAGGACTCTTCAACCCTGGCCACATCAAGGATATATGAAGATCAGGAGCTGCTGATTAAAGGAGTGGATATTCTTCAGATAAAGCTCTTGGTGTCCTGTGAATCTCCTCTCATCCTCAGGGGAGGAATGGTGTATGTAGTATCCCTTCACTTTAAGGAGACCGCTTATCAAGTTCAATGTGTCCTCTGAAGTTTCAGGACATGGTGTATAGGTGTCTGATACATGATAGAGAACTTAAGGGACAATGGACTAGCTTACTGGCTTCTTTGATGTTAGAATGAAGGGTAGATTGCTACTGATTGGTTGATTTGCATTCCCAGAATTTCTCAGAACAGAGGTTCCTGAGTGTTTCCCATGACCAGAAGCTCCTTCACCATTACCCTCAACACAAAAGCACACAATGTGGGGTCAGCTTAGGTCTTATCCCAAAGGGTCACCAATGACGGAAAACAGATATCAGCAGACCTCAGATCCTATTTGAAGAGAAAAAGAAGACAAGGCCAAGTTAGTTTATAATTGTAACCTATGAGCCCTGCTTCTTCAACAGAATAGCTGCAGTGGTGTGAGACAAGGATCTACCTTTTTTCCTGAAATGTAGCCAGTTCTTCCAATATTATTTACAAAACAATGCACACTTTCATTTATGGATTTGAAATGCCACCATTTTTTAATATATTAAATTTAAATATCTATTTACTTATTCCTGTAATCTACACTCTTCCAAGGATGCACTCATTCATCTGTGTTGCCATATTCTTTTAATAAAATGAGTTTATAAAATATGATGAAATCTGGCCATTTATGACAACATGGATGGACCTTGAGGGTATTATGCTGAGTGAAATAAGTCAGAGGGAGAAAGTCAGATACCACATGATCTCACTCATAAGTAGAAGATAAAAATGACAAAAAACACACATAGCATTGGAGATTGGACTGGTGCTTACCATTGGGGAACATTGGGGAAGGAGGGAGGGGAGAGGGCAAAAGGGGTGATTAGGCTCACATGTGAGGGGATGCACTATAATTAGTGTTCGGGTGGTGAACATGATGTAATGTATACTATATAATTCTTATTGTAATCAGTCCTAGATATCTTATATTCTAATTGTTACGGTGAATTAGATCATTTATTCTCATACTTGCAAACTTCATAGAATAATGCGTATATCATATATAATTGCCATAATTATGTGTACTGATAAATGCTTAACAGCTGACTCTCTGGAGAAATTAAAAGATCCTTGATTTTTAGAATTTGCTGATTTTCATGGTGTGAATATTTCTGCCATGGCCAATTTCAAGTTATCGGCATTAATGCCATCAGATGTGGAATTGGAAAAAGTATGCCAAATTTATTTTTGTGAGCTGTTATAAACCAATTCTAGTACATTACTTTTGCTTACATATTTTCTAGTCAAATAATTTTTTAAATGATTACAATTGACTATTTGTAAAGTTCTAAGTAAACAATAAATAATTTAGAACCTAAGAATTAGAATCTAAGAACCTAGGAATTAAAATTTAGAAAAAAATCAAGATATATTATCCTTAAATATATTTTTTCCCTGAATATGCTACTCATCCTTACTTCTGGTATACATTAATTGGGGGAACATTAATGATAATTAATCTTGGTCTCCCTCTTAGGGGCTCTTGATCCTGTGGTCTTCCTTTTCTTTTTGGTTCTTAGTCTCCAGGTGGAGATCCACTTGGAGATGAGTGAAGCGTGCTGCCTCAGTCAGATGTGAGAGTTCACCATACTGAACATTAAAGTCTCCACTCAACTATGTAAGGTCTCTGCCAAGCAGACTTTGAGAGAAGCCATTTAAGGCATAGGGTTCTTGTGAAAGTCTCAAAGCTTTTCAATGTCTTCTCTGGTGGGGCTTCTCCCCAAAGCTTCCTCCAGCATCTGCTGGCTGCATTTCACAGGTGTCTATGTTGGGTCAGAGTTGAAATTCAGTTAGAAGACTAGAAATGCTATGGAAATTAAGCAGACTTCTGAACTTTTTTGTTTTAACTCATTTTTGTTGTGATAACCCGAATTTACCTAATAAGGTACTAGATTCATTCTCTCTTGTCCTTATCTCTCAGTTAGGAGCCATCAATGTTTACTTTAAGTAAAATTTAGGGACAAATGCTGCATCTGGTCACCTGGGGCTCAACTAAATTTGACTCTTCCATCATCTCTCACCGCTACCTTTCTGTCCTCCCAAATTGAGGTTATAGGAATCTTCCCAAACACTGTTCCATGCTTAGGGGACTTCTAGACCTTTGTTTGGAAAATACTTCCACTTACTTTTGAGGTAGGTCCTTCCCCTGCCAGGCATATTAGGTTGCTAGGGCTTCCGTAACAAATTACCACAGACTGGATGGCTTAAACAATAGAAATTTATTTCCTCACAGTTCTGAAGACTAAGAGTCCAAGACCAAGGTGTCTGCATGGTTGGTTTCTTCTGAGATCTCTCTCCTTGGCTTCTAGATGGCCGTCTCCTCTCTGTGTCTTCACATGGTCTTTCCTCTCTGTGTGTCTGTGTCCCCATTTCCTCTTCTTCTAAGGACAGCAGTCATGTTGGATTAGAGCTCACCCTAATTATATCATTTTAACTTAATTACTTCTTTAAAGATTCTGTCCTAATTACATTCACATTCTATGGTACTAAGAGTTAGGACTTCAACATAGGATCTTTGAGAGAACACAATTCAACCAACCGATAACACCAGGGTTGGAATTCAAGCTATTGTCCCTTAGTTGGCACGTTACTAATCTACCTCTTTGATGATACCTAATCTGATTTGCCATCTTTAATTCTGTCTTTCTTATTTCTATATCTCTTTGAACTTTTCCATAGGATTTGGGGAAAAGGAGAGGACAAAGACATGGACTCAAATTACAATTTTATATTGAAGTCTTCTGAGGTTTTCCAACACCTGTGTAGGAGACAAAGAGAAGAAGGAAGACATCATTAGAGATCACTATAGTGTATTCATCTATCTTAACCCTGAAGGGCGTGAGCTGTGTGTGTGTGTGCATGAATCTTCAGGGAAGAATAAAACTGAAATGCTATCACATTTATTACTCATTTGAATTGCTCCAAAATGTTTATAACCCACATTTTAAAGTTGTTGATTAATATATAATTAAATATTAATACGATTTGTAAAATTAAAGATGAAATACAATGGGAGTACTTGTGATTTATCTGAGATCATGGCCAGAATATCACAGTAACACTTTTATATTATAATACTTATAATAATATATTGCATATTATTTATAAATATTTATATCTATATAATTTACAGTGTTTCTGCCTACTAGTGTCTAATTTGTAATCTTATTTTCTAGTCATACCAAGACATGAGTCTTTACCAACTATACAAGCACTGTTAAAAAGGATGATTAAAAATGGGTTTTAAAGTTTCATATTGGAAGAACATTTTCTGTGAATGTATTCCATTCTCCCCTCTTGATACCTCAGCCCACACAACTAATACAACTGCTCCCTTTAATTAAAATGAGAAAATATATTACTTATAAAGCTTAGTCTTAAGCAGAACCAGATACAAAATCTATAGTTCCCATAATGGGAGATGCAATATAAAATGGAATAAAATGATAAATTGATAAATAAATGGTATAATTATTTATTCCCTGTTGCAATCTATCTTTTATCAGGGGAAAGGAAACAGAAAAGAATTATAAAGTCTGTGTTTAATAAAAGGAAAACAATGAATTATATAACACATGAGCTCTTACAGTTCTAAAAAGTTTTTGAAATCAAAATTCTCCCTAGATCTTTTTATCCTTGACACAATTTTTCTCTTTTCTTTATAATAATTAATAAAATCCTTATGGATAATTTCTCCTCTTTTTTTTTATTTCAGAGGAGCCAAATTATTGAAGGGAAAAATAGTTTTTAATGACGTGCTTTATTTTGTATTTGTCCATGAATACTTTGGTCTTAGACTGAAAAAAATGGGACCAAAATGCCGCTGTAATATGAGATGAACTTTAGACACCAAATAAGTATTCTCTGGAGGGGAAGAAACAGAAATATGAGCTGCTTACTCTGGGAGCTTTTCAAATCCTCTAATCTGTTTGAAATTATTTTGATTCTGTTATTTAAAGGTTAGAGTTTTATTGTTACAAGCAAGCCTCGGTCTGGCATTCCTTGCCTGTGCTATTCTAACAGTTAGGATTCTGGAATCAGGACTTCCTTTCATTCTGCCTGAAGTATAGCTGGGTGTTTCTACTTACTGTTACATTTTGACTCAAATGAAATTTTCACACTTCTGCTCATAAAATATATATTTCCTGAGAAGGGGAGAAAAGGATGTGGAGATTGGGGGCACCAACCCAAATGGGCAACTATGCTCACATATAGTTGATCACACAGATTGATGAAAATACTCTATGCCTTCATAGCTTTGTGTACAGATTTCATATTAAATGAAAGAGACGCTGTAATGCAGAGCTACATTTAGAAAACTACGCACACTCAAAGCATTTTCAAGATGCTTCTACCACAATATAAAAACAGAAAAATTGCACCATTGTTTTATTGTGTTTATTTAGCCCTAGGCTAGTGTGTAGGAATATAAAACCTAACGGCTGTTCCTTAGGGAAGTAGGAGATCCAATATGTTTTTCATTTTAATTCTGTTTAAAATAAAGTGCCAAGGTGCTACTTGGCTTTAGTGGACTCCTGGCTTAAGCCTCACTTTTCTATTTTTCCTTCCCCAAAGCCCCATACATAGTTGTATATTATAGTTGTAAATCTTTCTACTTCTTCTATGTGAGCCACCGCCACAGCATGGCTACTGACAGACCAGTGGTGGGGTTCTGCACCTGGGAATTGAACAGAGGTCACCAAAGCAGAGCATGTCAAAGTTTAACTGCTAGGCCATCAGGGCCAGCTCAAGTCTCGCTTTTTGAGGCAACTTTTAAAACTTCAAGTTCTCCAAACTGGGTTCTGGAGAAGATATAGAGACTAGGTTGAATCCATCATAATGCTCCAGTAATGAGAAACAGAATAATCAAAATAGCCCTTACCTACTAAATGTCAGATACATTTCTCTATTTCTTACAACTCTCAACTAATCTGTTAAAGTACGTTATTTTAACCATTTTTATAGAGGGGAGAAAAATGGACTCAGAGAGTAATGGTGGTACCAAGACTTGAACACACAATTGTCTTACTCTAAAAGCTACACTGAGTCCAACTCATGCAGTTGTCTTTGAAATAGTCAAAAGCCTGTACTGGTTCCATGGCTTATAGTTACCATAGTGCATGTGAAGTCACAAGAATGAGGTTGAAGCATAGCTGAGGTGAATCACAATTCTACACTGTCTTTTGGCTCCACCCAAGCAATTCAATCATGTAGTCACAACTGAAGAAATGAATGAAAACATTACATACAAATTCTATAATTATTGCTCAATGACTTCCCAACCACGGGGCCCTGGAAATACCTCAGATGAATTACAGACATACTGAGATTCATAGATATGGAATATCTGCGTTCTTGAGTTAGTATGCCTACCCCCTGGCCCAAGCTGCTTGTCTGCCCTCCCCCTACCCACCTGTCATGGTTGTAAGCATAGGAATCCTTTACATTTCAAGAACATCCTTGCCTAACTGGTCCAGTTCTGTTTTCTTCCACTGTCCATTTGGCACAGCAAGATTAAGATCCTGACATTTCCGGGACACACTATGTTCTTCTAAACTGTTGTGTCTTTGATCAAGGTGACCTCTGTTTGGCATATTAACACCACTACTACCTTCTTACTAAACCCAGCTTTTCTACTCGGGATCTCAGATCAAAGGCAACCATCTCTGTGGCTCCTTCTTTAAGGCCCCAGATAGACCAAAGACATTCTCCTAGACTTCCACACAGTTTGTGTACATCTTTACTATAAAAGTAATTATTCCAATTGAAATGGCTTATTTCTATCTTTCATTACTTTCTTCTCATTGTACTCTAAAACTCATTCTGACATAAACAATGCTCTCCCTAACTAAATTGATGACTGGATCAGAGTAGACCTCCGCTAAAATTTGTTTAATTAATTGTTTAATAATTGATATGGAAAATAAGGCCAGAGGCTCCCTTTATTTTCAGCTTTCTTCTGGCAAAGAAGCCAATATATATCCCATCCATATAATAATTAATGATGAAAATATATTCCCAGGATTATGCTCTACTTTGTACATAAAAAGGCGATGCCAGAGTTTCAAGTTCCTATTTAAAGAAAATTAAAGAAGAAAACTTATTAAGGAATCATTCTTTTTAAAAATTTTTAAAATAAGAAAAATCCTGTATTCTTCAAGGAAGTTGTATTTATTGTTTTCCTTTCCAAGACATTTTGTCTCAGTGTTCCTATAATGTAAGTACTTAAGAGTTAAGTGACAACATGAATATAAGGTCAATGGACAAAATTTTTTCTACTTTGTATTGAAGAGTAGAACCTATCAAAGGAGAATACCAGAGAACAAAGCCATGAATTACCATCAAAGGGGCTCTTGTATCCTACTTTCAATTAGAGTTTTAGGGTTTACATTTGGGAAATGCTGATGTTGTGTTATGTATTTTTTAAGTAAATTTAAACCCGAATTTGTTTAAAACAACACAATCACAACAAAATGTTGAGTGTGCCTAAAAGTATTACCATTCAGGGAGTACATCAGATACTTGCATCTCTCTCATAAATATATTCTTGAAATCTCTTAAAATTTCAAAAATAAAACAGCACCTTAAGAATTATTTCATAATGGTTAATTGTATGGCACTTATTACATTGTACATAAACTTCCATTATTTTTTGAAGATACAGAAGAGTCTAACAACATAAAATTAATCTCATAAAATTTAGAGAGGAAGTTTTATTTTATTTTACTTTTTAAAGATTGGCATCTGAGCTAACATGTGAAGCCAATCTTCTTTTTTTCCTCTGCTTCTCCTCAAGGTCCCCCAGTACATAGCTGTATATTCTAGTTGTGAGTGCCTCTGGTTGTGGCATGAGGGATGCCGCCTCAGCACAGCTTGACGAGCGGTGCCATGTCCGCACCAGGGATCTGAACTGGCAAAACCCTGAGCTTCTGAAGCAGAGAGCATGAACTTAATCACTCAGCCATGGGGCTGGCCCAGAGAGGAAGTTTTTATGCTAAAGGCTTATAAGTCTTGAAGTGTTACTCACTGGATGATTTGTGTAGAATTAGAGAATAAGCACATGGAGCTATCAAGTGGTTACTAGGAAAATTTGTCACTAAAAGTTGAGTTTCCACGTCACCATATTTATGTACCCCTTTACCCCTTTCACTCACCTATTTGCCCTCTGGTAACCACCAATCTGTTCTCTGTATCTATGTGTCTGTTTATCTTCTGCATGTGAGTGGAGTCATACGGTATTTGTCTTTCTCCATCTGGCTTATTTCCCTTAGCATAATACCCTTAGGGTCCATCCATGTTGTCACAAATGGCATGATTTTATCTTTTTTATGACTGAGTAGTATTCCATTACATATATATATGTATATATACCACATCTTCTTTATCCAGTCAGCCATTGATAGGCACTCAGGTTGCTTCCAAGTTTTGGCTATTGTGAATAGTGTTACCATGAATATAGGGGTGTGTACGTCTTTTTGAATTAGTGTTTTCCTGTAGACTTTTGGTGGTGAATATAATGCAGCCTATACAGAAGCTGAATTATAATGATGTACACCTGAAATTTACATAATGCTATAAATCAATGTGACCTCAATAAAAAAAATTGCCAAAATTATCTCATTTTGCTTTGTCATAAGTCGTGCAGGATAGTTATCCTTATAACTGCATTTTTTTTCTCACTCGTAATTACTTTCTTTAGAAAATTATTTATCATTTTGGCTAAAACACTATGCAAAGTAAGATTTTTGATCTGTTCCCAAATTATTCTCCAGAAAGTTTTCATACGTTTTTATACCAGAAATTTTAAATTTTAATGTCATCAAAATCAACGTTATTTTCTATTATGGTTTCTGGGTTTCCTTTCCTGCTTAGATAGCTTTTTCACATAGTAAGATAATGCTATTGCTCACCTATATTTTCTTGGAGTGTGTTTCAGCCCATTGTAATGTGGATAATGGTGTGGGTGATTATATGCTCATTTATACCTTAGCATCGAGCATGATTAAGCCCATGCTATTGTTCTCCAATCATATGAGGCTTTATGCTTAAGGATCTTTAGAGTTCCTTCTAGTTGAAACACTTTCTCATTTTATGATTCTGCACTGTGACATTATTGCTGCCAGTATAAAGCTTCACAAGTTACTAAATGCTGTAGATGTTTATTCTGATGCTATACAGGTTTTCATGGAAGTTCCTTTTTTGGTCATCCCTTCCATGATGAGCCCATAAAAACTTAAAGGCAACCAGTGTTTCTGTTATACAGTTGAAAAAATTCTAAAATACCTTGGGTTTTTTGAAAGAATGGCATTGTTTCTCTAGACAGAGGCAGCAAAAGTACCAGCAGAATGCTGCTTTCTAAGCTCTTCAGCTAAAGAAGAATTGTTTTCTTCTGTGCTATCATATCAGTTTGGTAGTCCTATTGTCTCATGATTTTTCCCCCTTTCATGTTCACCCTACCTCTATTTGCTCTCATGATTATTTTACGTGAATCATAGACACAGGGACTATGGGGAAAATGACAGGTCATTGTATTCAGACCCCTGTACCTAGTGCATGTTATTGCCAGACACTTATATTATTCCCTTTAGAATTATATTTAATCTCTTTCTGAATGTCTTATTGATGTTTCCTCAATGACCTCTTTGGGTGGCTATTCCATTGTTAAATTGCTCTTGCCTTTAGGACACTTTCTCTTATATGTAATTTAAACATGCCCTTCTTATTTCTTGTAAAACATTCTAAGTCAACCACAAATGATTCTTCCCTCTACTGTATCTTATTTCCTTCTTCTCCAGTAAAATACCACATGTCATGGGAGGCAAGCTCCCCATTCAACATGTAGGTCATTCAGAAGAAACCTAACAGATTTGTGTCATTCCTTCATCTGTAAAAGGAACATCTAAACGTTCTCTAAAATTCCTTCCAGCTCTAATCTTCTGTGATCCTAATATTCCTACATTTGGTTGTGGGATTTCCAAATTAGTCCCTGGCCCACAGTTTGTTATGTCTGTGAACTTTTAAGTCTGGCATTCTTAAATCTATTATTTTTAACTTTTAATCATCTGAAAATATAAACTGTATCTTATAGAGTTAATAGTATCTGCTTTTATTGAATATTTTATTACGTACTACTTTATATTATTAAAATATTTATATGTTTAAAATTTCTCTCTTAAAGATATTTTCTAGTGTTTTACTGGAGTTAAATATATGTGCACACACACATAATACATATTTAAATTTATTCCATTGGAACCATTACATTCAACACATCTTTTTTTTATCCTTTTTCCTCTCGTGCCATCGCATCCTTTTTCCTTTTGCTTTATGAAGAATTTCTGAGGACACTTGTCCCATAAAAATACTTTACGGAACTCTTGTCCTATTCTCTTTGACACTATTTCCAATTCTTTTTATCTCTTTATGGCTACCAAGGAGGTTTGTTTACTTCCATATATTTTCAAGAACTCTAGAGCTAGCTAATATTTTCAAAAAAAGAAATATGTCTTATTCCTTTTGAAATAACTTAGAAAGAGAATTGTTTGATAATCTCAAACTGAATAGATTCTTTGTTGTATAAAATGTTTGTTTTATTATTAATTAGGTGATATTATCTGCCAATAGTGATGAGATTGGGCTCTCATACTGCCTACACATGATAATCCTAGACCTACCAAGAGATCTTTTCTATTAGTAGCGTTTAACTGAGGGATATTTCCTGGTATGCTCTTTAAGCAACATTCCCAGATGTTTTACTGAAAAAAGTAGGAAACCGGCATGTTCTTAGGGCATCTGACAATGGAAAATAGGTTCGATACAGTCCGTAGCTGCACACTAGGTAAGTCTGCAGACAAGGTTAATTCTAGGCTTTGTGTGCCTTAGTGATTTGGAGCTGCCATCTACAAATCAGGCACATGTATCTTCCTTCTAACAGCCATCCTATCTATCATTTCTTTGAAAGTTCAATTTCTGGACAGACTATTCAATGGTTAGTGTTTTCACAGCCTCTCTTCCTGGTCCTGTTTCTTTTCTTAGACTCTCTTCCCACCTCTCTACCTTATTCTGCTTCTCTACTGTCTCAACCTGCCCTCAACAATGTGGCTTCTTTATGTTTAAACCCAATGGATGCATGTCAATCCTTGTCCTACATGACCTACCTAGGCAGTTGCCATTATTGACTATTATCATATTTTTGAAACTTTTCCCTATATGGGTTTCTGTGACATCATTTCCCTCTGGTTTTCATTCTAGTTAGGTGGAATAGTGGTTAATTATTCTGACTCCAGAGACAGAGTGCCTGGGTTCAAATTCTGACTCCTCCAATTGCTGTTTGAACTCGAGGGTACCAATTAACTTTTCTGCATAAAATGTTGAGGATAATAACAGAATCTACCTCCGGGAGTTGTTGTGAAGATTGAAATAGCACACCCAGAGGCAGTGAGAACATTGCCTGGGATGTAATATTATATACATGCTACCTATTCTTGTTCTCAAACTCTTTCCTGCATCTTCTTCCTCCTTGGATTCTTATTTTTCTTGTTCTCTAGGTTTCCATCCATGGTCTTTTTCTGTTTTTTACTACAAGCTATTTTATGGGTAATTTTATCCTTTCCTAGGTATAAATAACCAAGAAAATACTGATAATTTCAGTGCGAATCTCTCAATTGCTATCTACACCTGAATATACAACTACCTATTGATTATTACTTGGATGTCCCACAGGCATTTCAAACTCAATATGATTCAACTTGAAATCCCTTTCTATCACTTTTCTCTCCCTTTCGATCACAGTCAGCTCACTGACTGGCAACATCAGATATGCCAGTTGTTTCCAGAGTGGGATGCACACCCACAGGCGAGCAGCTGAAGTGAAGGGAGAAAATATTAGGACTTCTATTTATATTAAAAAGTCAAGAATGAAATTTATCTTTTCAGACATTTAAACCTTAGATTGACACTGGCTTACCCACTGAGCCAGTGCATCAGATAGCCATGAGCTAAGCATCCTGTGAGAAGAGCAAGAATCCACACCAAGGAAGGGTTGACCATAATGCCCTCACTCTTTCATTTGCTTTCAGCATTTTGTGACACACTGAAGCTTTCTTGTACCTGACCAAGCGGATTTTTGGATTGTTTTATGTAATACTCATAAAGTGGACATTTTTTCTCAAAAGTTTTCTTCAAATAAACCAAGAATAAGATAGAATTTCAACTTTGTATCTTCCAGCTCTCATTCACAACATACATTACAGCACTAAGTTCTTCATTCCAGTATCTTCACTCCATCTTTCTGCCCACAGTTTAGGGGAGGCTCTCCTCGTTGATTATTCAGGGAGTATATAGTCCCCTAAATGATCTTGCTCCCTCTAGTCTTACTCCCTCTTACTCCTTACTGCTCTATCTAACAGTACCCTCTTCCTATAATACACAGCCGATTATGTTTGTTGAATCTGTTGAACACCTGTTGAACATCATTTGTCTTCGTCTTCTCAGGCTGCCATAACAAAATACCACAGACAAGGTGGCTTAAACAACAGAAACTTATTTTTCTCACAGTTCTGGAGGCCAGAAGTCTGAGATCAGCGTGCCAGCATGGTCAAGGTCTGGTGAGAACTCCCTTCCTGGCTTGCAGACAGCTGCCTTCTCACTGCATTCTCATGTGGCCTTTCCTCTGTGTGTGCACATGGATATACCCACATATACATACATACATGTATATATGTATATATAGAGAGGGAGAGCTTCTTCTTCTTACAAAGTTACCAATCCTATCAGATTATGATCCCACCCTTATGACCTTATTAAACCTCAATTACTTCCTAAAAGCCCCATCTTGAAATATAGTGACTTTGGGGCTTAGTGCTTCAACCTATGAATTTTGGGAGGAACATAATTTAGGCCATTGCATCATTTGTTGCTTCTCTATCTCCCATCTTGTTAGATGCTGGGCTCCGGGTCATGGCATCCAAGGATCTCCATGATCCCCCATCAGCCTGTCTCTCTTGCCTCAGCTATCATCATGCCTGACCCAGTGTGCTGTACTCAAGCCGTACCTACTGGTTCCTCAAAGCATATCATGTTATCTTCTTAGTTATCAGCCTAGATTTTCCTCCTACCTCATTTTTAACATTTCCTCTTCATCCTTAGAAACTCACTTCAGGCATTTTCTCCTCCAAGAGGCCCACAATGTAATACTTTACTTATACTCTATTCCACATCCCTCCATCCTGAGTCTGGGTTAAGGGTCCATCCTCAGTGCTCTCTGGATAGGTTGATATCACTCTATATTATAGTGATTTGGTCACTTGCCTGCCTCCCCATTAGATTATAAACTCGTTGAGGGCAGGGTTCATGTTTTATTTTTATTGCTATTCTTTCTATTCCCCATGGTTACTATTAGCTGGTTAGATGCTCAAAAAGTTCTTGTCACTGAAAGTTTTTTAGCATCACCTATATTTATATAAACTTATGAGTATGGATATCAATATTGCCATCAAAAAATACGAAGTCTCCTACTCTGGATGAGTGTGGAATAATGCCACTATAGCTTATATTACACGGGTATAGAGTAGTTAGAAGGCAGACAGTAAAGCACTGCTTAATTGTGCAGAAAGGGGGGGAGGGCTGGGAGTGGAAGACAGGGCAGAGAGAAGAAACGTAACTGAATCTGTTATCACACTTTAAAGAAGAGTGACATATTTAAGAAGGTAAAACATAACAGCTGAGAAACATCCCTCCATCACCATCTAGGAGGCAGGGATTCCTCCCAACTGAATGCCTGTCACCAGAGTCGATCAGTGTTTAATCATTGCCTAACCACTTATAACCAATCAACACTTTCCCAGTTAGCAGTGTTTGTAGTCTGAGGGGCTGTCCTGGCATGCTCCACGCCGAGCTCCCTGAAGAGTTCACGTGACATTGCTCTCCATTTAAATCCCATTCCAATTATAATGACTCAACTGAGATGGATGAAAAAACCATAGTGGCTCCATATGTATGAGTTAAATGAAAAAATATTCCTGGTTTCCCAGGATAAGGAACTGGGCCACATCTCCTCTTGCCAGATTTGCTACGGTGTGAGCTTTCTTGGTTTTACTGTCAGGTCCAGGGTGTATGTGGAGAGATTCTCCAGGCAACCTCAAAAATTTTGCTTTCTCTTGAATTCTGTGTTCCTGCTACTTGGGTTTGGGGAAAAGTCTAAATGGAACAATACCTCCAAATGCACTTGCCTGCCAACAGCCCTTTTCCTGCCCCGTGGTCAAAAAACACAGTATTTACCTCATGGTACTGCCATGCTTCCCTCTTCTTAACTGACTACATGAGAACAATCATTTCAGGCATGGATCAAAAGGCCATCATGCACTCCCTTCTTATCCTCCGGCTTTCACTGTCGTTACAGCCTATCCTCCCATATCCATGGGTTTGCAGCAACTATCAACCTTTCCTAACAAAATATTGGAGTTCTTGAGACAAGTGTTTGGTAATTAGAAGTTATTTTCACAAAGAATCAGTTTTCCATATATATAGTCAATCATCTTTAGTGTTGTTAAGAAGATGAATTTAGGGTATAGCTAACAAATTATAAAAATTGGTCAAATATAATTAAGAAAAACTTCTTAATCATTGGTGAAGTGTTTCCAGAGTTCAATAACTTCCAGAATTTATACCTACTAGTGGTTAAGGAGAGATAAAACACAGTAGTTGGATAATTCACGTACAAGATGATTTTTATAACACCTGCAAAATACAGCTGTGAGTTCTTTCGTTGGGTAACATATGTTTCTGTTTTTGAACTGATGACCTCCTTTGCACTTCTCAAACAGCAGCAAAACAAAATTCCCTCGGAACTGAAGAAATTTTAAACACGTCAAATAGCATGTGAAGCTGAGAATCCTCTAAGGCAGAGGAATCCAGTTTTTAAGAGGGTAGAGAAATAAGCAAAATGACCCAGACAGAAAACTTACCCTAAGAGAGAAAATAGCTGGGAGTGGAAAGCCAATTCTTCAGAGGACAAAGATAGGAGGATAATTGGTTCAGAAGAAAAACTTCTACCTGAAGTAGAGAAAAAGCAGGTTGATAACCCTTGGGGAAGTATGAAGGAAGAGAAACTAGAGCTGTCTTCATAATCATGGAGGCTGGGATGGCCCCCAGTATTAGAGACTCTATTGTGGATGTTAAAGGATAGAAGAAAAGGAAGTCATTGTTCACTTGGAAAGGAGCTAAAATGTTTTCAGGCCAAAGAAAATTCAATACTGGGATCAGAACTATGAAGAAATAAAAAAATAAGAGAAATCCTAAGTGGAAAACCAAAGATAATACCAAATAAATAAATAAAACCAAATATAATTTTTAGGGAGATTATTGAAAAATGGGGAATGCATATTCTCCAAATTATTGAATTTATTCACATTTCTATTTCTATTAAATCTAAGTGTATTATTTCAAAATAAATGAAGTCAATGATAGTTTTTCTCTTTCCTACACATCAGTCTACAGGTATGTGTTGAACACTTACACATAGCAAACATAAGGTCTGCAGAGACTACTCAACGCTATGTGAGGTGGTTAAAAAGTCAAACTTTGAGCCACTAGAATTAGAGAAGGGAGTGTGCTTGTGTTTAAATGTGTCATACTGAGAATGGAATGGTACTCTGTCTCTTTATAATTCTGGGAATCTTTTCTTTTTGGGCTGCATCTGGAATGTTTTTCTTTTTTTCCAAAAGCAAGAAAAATAAAACCCCAATATTGCAGATTATGGAATTATAGAACTAGAGACAGAAATAAGACTACTGCAAACAGATAGGCAAATCTTGGAGAAAGTAGATGCCTTTAAATACAATTTTTAAAGGATATACATTCAAAATTGGAGAGTGAGGGTTTTTTTTACACTAATTTTAGCAGAATTATGCAAAGGAGAAATCATTCCAATATAGAAAAACTTTGGACAAAGAACACGGATACTTACAAGAGAACATTGCAAGCTGAATGATTCAAGAGAAAAGTAGAGATCCAATGCTCACATAATATGTGTATAAAGACTTCCTTAAAAAGAATCAATCGTTTTTGAGGGCAAATTTAAAATTAAATAAAATATTGTCATGCAATTCAGGGGACGTTGGGAGCTCCTCTTCCACTGATATTCAGAAATTTAGGGAACTCCTGAAGTTTCTGTCAATTCCGCAGCCAATGAAACCCAAAACTCCACTGGAGCAGATGCTGTTGGTGCCCTGCCCATATCCCTTTACTCAACTTTCAACTTCTACCACCTGTATATTCATCTTTATCTCTTGGGGCCGGAAGTGCTAAGGAACACCTTCGGAGAGTAGCCCTCAACCAGTGAGAGGCAAGAATGATATATGAATGCCCAGTCCCTCAGGGAGAATAACTCTGTGTTATTATTCTCTCTGTGTGTTTCACACCGGCTCCCCTTTCTCCAACGGGATTAAGTCCACCCACAGGTAGTCGGTTTAACAAAGAACGTTTTTCGGGCTGCCTTCCCTTCCTTGTTTCATTTCCTCCCTGCCCTACTGGTGGGTTCTTCTCCTCCCAAGTAAACTATTTGCACTAGAATCCCTAGAATCCTTGTCTCAGCATCTGCTAGTAGGGGCATACAAACTCTAGCACCTTCTCTGAGATTTGTATGTATTCCCAGGGTGATGACCTTTTAGAGGCCCTGGATCCTCATGAGCAAACCAGGGATGGAACTCAGTTGCTTTCTCAGGTCTCCAAATAAATTTTACTCCCCCAACTTTTATGAATTTCAAAGACTTTATTGAGAATTTGGAAGGCTCTCTGGAGGAGGCACTTTGCACAACATGCAGCTTTTCCCTCTCCCTTTTCTCTTCCTCTACTTCCCTTTTGCAGATTGCCGGGGGAACCTCAAATTCTTCTTCCTTCTATTACAGACAGCAATTTCTTTTTCCTTTCAAGGCTTAGTGCAGGCCATCCAGGGCCTGGGAGTCCCATCTACTACTCCAAGAACTTCTGCTGTTTTCTCAAAGATTGCACTCTCCCTTAAAGGGACTATGGAGTCAGTAGTTAAAATAATAACATTTTCTACATTTGTTGTGGTCACAATCTTTCTGCATGACCCCTATGTTCTTAAAGATATTATTAGTTATTCTTATATAGAATAAAAAATAAAGTAGCTATTCTTTTTTGAAGAAGAAGAACAAGATTAGCCCTGACCTAGCTACTGCTAAGTCCTCCTCTTTTTTGCTGAGGAAGCCTGGCCCTGAGCTAACATCCGTGCCCATCTTCATCTACTTTATATGTGGGCTGCCTACCACAGCATAGTGTGCCAAGCTGTGCCATGTCTGCGCCGGGATCTGAACCGGCGAACCCAGGCCACTGAGAAGCAGAATGTGCACACTTAACCGCTGCGCCACCGGGCCAGCCCCAAAGTAGGTGTTCTTAAAGTTATATTCTTAAGCCAGCCCTGGTGATCTAGTGGTTAAGATTTGACACTCTTGCCACCTCTGCCAGGGTTTGTTTCCTGGTAAGGGAACCACACCACTCCTTTGTCATACTGTGGTGACTGCCTGTTGCCATGATGCTAAAAGCTGTGCCACCAGTATTTCAAATACCAGCAGGGTCACCCATGGTGGATAGGTTTCAGTGGAGCTTCCAGACTAAGATGGACTAGGAAGAAAGACCTAGCTACCTACTTCCAAAAAACTGGATCATGAAGGGCCGGCTATAATGCCTCTGAAAATGTGTCTTCTTGGCCCCTAAATAGCTCACTATCTGTGAAAGGAAGTACACACCAAAGATAAATCTAGCATAAAACTCTACTTGCTGTCTTCATGTTACCTTTGGAGGTAATTGGATCAGCCTTATATTCAGGTGGAGGGGCAACCCAAATTCCTGGGTTAGTAGATAAGCCCAGGGTAGTGGGGCATAAACCCCCAATGGGATTGTAATAAATACCCCTTGAAGTATCTATCTTCCCAACTTGCAAATGGCCACTACCCCAATTGCCTTTTGTCAGCTATACTGGAGTACATAATCGATCTTCCTATTCTAGTTGATTGAACCAAGAAAGAACATTCTCTCCAACCTGAGCTGAGAAGATTTTTATTTCCAGGAAATTCAGAACTGATAGTAATATATCCTTGTTCAGCTGGGAGCAACTGTAAACTTAGAAGTGTGAGGCGGCTCTCTTCCACTCACTGCATACTGGGAACTGAGAAGCAGAGAAAACCAGTTCACAGAGAGAAAAGCTGCCAGTAAAATTTCCTGTTTACCGGGCTGAGCTCATGCTTTCTTCTTTGGGGGTTAGAATATACCTGTGCATCATTTATAATGTTTGGACTTTTTCTGTTTGTTTCTTTATACCATAATCTAGCTTGAGTTCATTTCAGTTAATTGCAATTTACACAGTCCTAATGAATACAGAGATGCAACTCAAAACTTACGTTTATTTTGTTAAAAAAAAAAACCCCTTCTTATCAAGTTTGTCCTCCTTCAGAATTGTAACTAGAATTTGCTATGATACTTTTAGAATCTAATTAACAGGAGCCAGAATTTTCAGATTCAGCTATGACCAGGACTATATCTCAGTGTGATGTGGCCAGGACTGGTAATTTCTGAAGGCAACGGTTATTTCTCAAGGTGCATAGTATTAAATATGTCTTTACCAGATACTTCCGTAATTCCATGTTCTCCGTTTAAAGATCGAGGTTATCTTATTTTCAGTTTCTTCAAGTCATTAATATATTCCTGTTTTTTTTCTTCATAGAAACTTTTGATAATGAATCTTTGCTTTATTAGAGCTTGGGGCTTTTTAAAAAGTTCAATTTCACTGTGAAGTCAAGGTCTTAAAATTTCTTATAAGTAAATGATTTATGCTTTATATTCATCTCATTTACTAGATTAGTTATAGCCTCAACTAAGCATTGATTTGATATTTCTTGTGTGTTTGTGTCTGTATGCCTGCATTTCCGTACGCATGTATTCATGTAATAGTAACTGTCTAAAATAAATGATCATAGTGCAAGCAAGAGGCAGGTGAAGGCCGTCACTATTAACTCATTAAATGAAAGTAATTTCTTTAGTTAGTCGGGTATAATCCATATATGGACGTTATCATTTGGGAGTCCAAAGTAATTTGAGTATTTTCTGAGGCACAGGATGCTTCCTATACTAATAATACCTATTTTGATTGTCTACCTGATTCTGTTAGATCTTCTGTTCCTGAGAAATACATAATTTTAGAAGTTGAAAAATATTTTAAAGGTAAAAATGTCACTCATTAATTTTCCTAAGCAATGGATTTCAGTTGCAAAAATTGGAAATGGGTTAATATTTCTTTCAAATTTTATGTCTTATGAGTAGTTTAAAAGGTTTGGATTATCATCTTCATACCTTTCAAAAAGATAATAGAATAAAATTACACAAAACAAAACTTAGATTTGATTCTTCCAAGAAGAGCTAAGAGTATTTGCACATCATTACAGTCCCCATTGTTGTTTCTTTCTTTAAGCAGATATTTAAATTTGGAGCTATATTTACTATTTAAAGTAACCCAATATAGCAGAAAAAGTAGGAACCCTCAAGCCACATCTCTTTACGTCTCCAATACATAAATATTGTATCCTAGCATGACATTAGTAAGATTCACCGGGGAAAATGAAATTTTATGATAACTGATTGCAATTTTCTTGTAGCAAGCTGAGCTGGGAAAACCATACATAGAAATTAGAACTACAGTTGGAGCTTAAAGAGGATGCAGGATAGAGCAACCATTATGTAATAAATATTTTACTTGTGGGGCATGCCTTTTTTTCATTGATTTTAATTTTTTTGTGTGCAACATATGCATAAAATACATAAAATGTGTAGGAACAATTCACTTGCCTTTATTTGTAGTTTTATCATATATATGTTCACCCAGAAATAATTTGATTTTTATTATTTTTGAACTTTATATACATGTAATCATACTGTCTATATCTTTGTTGAATTATTGTTTTTCATTCAACTGTATGACATCTTTTTTCTTTTTTTCTGTGGAAGATTAGCCCTGAGATAACATTACTGCAAATCCTCCTCTTTTTGCTGAGGAAGACTGGCCCTAAGCTAACATCCATGCTCATCTTCTCTATTTTACGTGGGACTCCTGCCACAGCATGGCTTGACAAGCAGTGCACAGGTCCACACCCGGGATGCAAACCTGTGAACCCTGGGCCACCAAATCAGAATGTGTGCACTAACCACTGTGCCACCGGGTGGGTCCTATGACATCTGTTAAAGATTTTTCATATTGTAGATCATTCATTTTCACTTCAAGTAATAGTCTAATTTTTAAGATAAATAGTTTAGTAAGTTATACACTTGGTAAATATCATCTGGATTGTTACTAGGTTTTTAAAAATTTGTTCATTTTTAGTGTTACTGTATTGCTATGAACATTCTTGTATGTCTCTAAGGTATATATCTAGAGTTGAAATTGCTGAATCAAAGAATATGTGCACATTCCAATTGATTAGATAATGCAAATTGTTTTGCAAAGTTGATGTAATATTTAACAATTCCATCTATATATGAGAGCTTCGTTACCCTAAATTGTAGTCAAGATTTAGTATTTACTAATGTTTTAATTATTTTCTTGGTGATGGGTGAGATAAAGTACATCATAACATACATATAAAATTTAACAAAACCTTAAGATGATAAAAATCTTCACCCTTCTCCTTAATAATGCTGGGATTTAGAATGTTTAAACTCTGATCACCCACTTCTTAATATGCTATTGTTGAACAAGATTTTTATTCTGTCTTGATTTTATACCAACTCCATGAAGTAGTTATTATTATAGTTTTATAGAACACGTGTCGAGTTTAACCTTTTTCCCTCAAGTGATTCTTTTTTTAATCTCAGATCTTCCTTCTCGAAAGCAGTATATCCTTTAGGATTTTCCTTAGTGAGAGACTTTTAGCTTTTAACTCTCCCCATTTTCTTAAAGTAAAAAAAAACTTTATTTTATCTTCTTCTTTGAACATTCTTTTCACTGGATGTATAATTCATTATGTACAGTTATTTTGCCATTTGAAGAAATCATTCGACTTCCCTCTTTCCCCCTGTTGTTCTCGTTGAGAAACTAGTTGTCTGTGCAATGCTTGTTTCTTGGTGGTTAACCTGTCTTATCGCTGACTGTTTTTAAGATTTTCCAATTTTACGATTTTTCCTTTTAACTTTGTCTAAATGCTTTTTAAAATTATTTCATGACCTTCGAATTATCTTTATCATTTATCTTTTCCAGAAATTCTATTGCACATTTTTTCAAATCTTCCCAGTGTCTAATTCTTCATCACACGAAAAATTGTTTTATTTTTAAAAATATCTTAAATATTGTTACTTTATATTTGATATTTATTAGTTCAAACCCTGCAGTCTTTCTGAGTTTGATTCTGAAGTTTTTTTGTTTCTGTTTAGACTCATTTATAGTGACTCCCTTCTACATGTTTTAGTGACTTTTTTAGTTATGAGACTATGTTTCTATAAACTTTATCTGTGGGAATTCTTTGAAAATTGAGTTTAAAGACGTACTTTCCATAGAAGAATTGTATATGCTTCTGCTAGGGGCCTGGGGGACTTATTCACTGAGGAACATTTTAAATGAGACATTTGGCTTGGGATTTTGAGGGGCCAGATGGGAATCTGAATTCCAGTTCTCAGACTCTGTGAGGGTAGTTACAATTAAGAATTTGCGGGGAAACTTTTTTCACCATTTTCTCTGGATTTACTCAGGAGCAAAGACAAAACAGTTAAGTGTTCTCTAAAGTGGTAGGTTGTTCTTTAGGTCACTTACAGAAGGCCCAACAGTTTTGAGGGCGCCAGCTTTTGAGGAGGCTGTCTGATTTCCAACTGCTTCAGCCCCCCTTTGCCCTCTCCTGCTTTCCCAGGATGGGGCCTTTAACCGGGACAGGTTAGCAAACGCCCTAAAGGCAAAGCTTTCAAGGCTTCTTTACTCCTGTGGAACAGGTTTCTTACAGTTCCTTGCCTCTCAGGGAATTATTTTTCCACTGTCTTATCCATCTCTCTCTATTAAAAAAAAATATCAAACAGTTTTGGTTTTCTCTGCTGGGAAATGTTTCTTTGCACATTTAGAGTCCCATACTGTGAGAAATTAAAATGCATTGCTTTTTTTCCTCTTCTTCCTAAAATTTAGGTCGTTGGGGTGCATAGAAGATTATAATTTTAAGCTCAAGCGGGGCTCTGGCATGATTCTCTTTCGGTCAAAAATTGTGTTTTGGGCGTTTATTAGCAGTGTGATCTTGGGAAAGTTGCTGAAATGACTTCCACCTCAGTTTCCTCCTGGGGTTAGTAACTGTACCTACCTCATAAGGTTATTAAGTTGTTAAATGAGTTTCGTAGTTAAACTGGTGACTTACATAATAGCAGGTACTCGATACATGCTAATAGTATTGTTGTTCTCTCTGATGAAGTGCGAAGAAATCAAATGTCGTCTTTTTGTTAGGCCAGCTTGCATAGGCAGGAAAAGCAAAATTTTGTAAAATATGACTTGTAGACTGAGTTAAAGATAACCACTAACATAAAGATACAACCTTGTGGTTTCTATCTGTCATATATTCCTAATTGTATTCCATCAAATTCTTAAAAGTTAAAGTTTTCACCATGGCTATCTCACTTTATTTAAAATTTTTAGACTATGAGGCGTAAGATACAAATATATTAAAATATTTACTCAAAAATGTGTTCCCAAACCAATAAGAAAGGTTGCAATTTAGGTATTTTAAGCCCATTTACTGAATATTATGTTTGTTTAATTGAAAAATGGATAAGACGATGTGGTTTCTGCTCTTCCTACTAATGTAATTCTGCTCCCCCAGCTCCACTAGAATAGAAAAAGTAGAAATGACTTTTAATGAAAAGCACCTTATTTCCTCCATACGTTGCATCAACTCTGATTATTGAGTACAGCCCTATGGCTCATTCGTATCCAGCACTGTGAGTTCCGAGGAAGGAGCAATTAGACTCTGACAATGGGATTCCAGAACATAATGGACAATATGCCAGGTATTTAGTTTCAGTGTCTTCATTTCTATTCACATCTTTATGTACTGTGTGATTTTTCCTTAATTTAATTTTAGGGCCATTATTGTATCTTCTGTTTAATTTTTTTATAGCTTGCTATAATTAAGCTTTTATTTGGAAGTCATTTTAAAACCACTGCATCGTTGTCATGGAATTGGTGGTAATATGTGATTACATTATGTTGTCTTTTGCCAGGACACTCTTGTAAATGAAGCATTATCCTCCGAGATTTTCTTGGCTGAAAATGTAAGTAATTAAAAATGTAAACAAATATTATCTGTTACATATGCTGCAATAATAAATACTTCAGTATAATACAAGTTAATGTCTCTTTTGGGACACAGTTTAATCCTGCTACAACATGTTTTATAAATGGATGAATAAACGGTTAAGCACTTAATATCTTATGTACCACGGCATGCAGATGCCCAGGATTTTTATATAGTCTCTCTTTGAGTATTTATGCATTTCTTAACAGGCATTATCAAGAATCTTTGAGTAATATTTTTTATTTAATAACAACAGAAGCTCTGGAGATTTGAAAAACAGAATCACACGTCAAAAATTCCCAATTAATAACCAATATAAATGATAGTCTAGGAAAATGGGCACTCTTTGTCTATAGATAAATAAAAATTAATACATCCTGCTTGGAAGGCAATTTGGCAATATGTATCAAAAGCCTAAAAATGTGCATAACCTTTTACTGATGAATGGACTTCTTGGAAGTTATCCTAAAAAATCATTGAAATATACACAAAAGAGAGTGGACATGATTTTAATCATTATACTATTTTTAATATCAAAATATTATAAATGAGCTGAGCATATATCTGTAGAGAACTGGTAACGTAGAATATCATCAATCCATAAAATGGATTACTATGCAGCTATTAAAACCAAGTCGTAGAGGAAAAGTAAATGACATGATAACATAAAAGTTTAGATTATATGGATAAGCAACAACAAACAAAAATCGGCTTAACCAAGAACGGTTCTCCAATGATTATTCAGATCTTTTAAAAAGAAGTCATCATGGGCTCATATGAGGAGTATCTATCGTAAATTAGTGATTTTGTCCACACTGAAGGAAACCACACAAAGAAAATTATTAGATCAACCAGTTGAATAGACTGATTTTTAAAACAAATTGATTGCAATGTTGATTACATAAACAGCTCAGACTTTCTTGAACCTTTCCTCAGCCATTACACAGTGTACATGAAGCAATATATTGTACTAAAAATCCAGGCAATTCCACATAAAATAAAATTTTTTAAATGATGTACAATATTAGCAGAGAAATTCCTGTGAAGTGCTGAGAAACTGTATCTATCTTTTTTGTACAAGGATAGCTTTATCTAAGTTTGGTTAAAAGAGAACTTAGGTTTTTACTCTGGCCAAGTGAGAGATTATAAAATTCTTTTTCTTCAAAATAACTATAAAACTGGACAAAATTGACAAAAATAACTATTTCAGTATGTATAAAATTGACAATTGCATAAAACAATCTAAGAGGGATTTATCCTTGAAAATCTGCTGAACTTTGGGTAGTATTATTTTGACTTTACAGCATTCTGGCCTGAAGCTACTCCACTATCCTCCACCATCCAACCAGCTACCACTGCTAGGATTAGATGGTGCGGCAGCTTCTTTGCAGTACACCAGATTTAGAGTGGTGGGTGGTACCCATAGCCAGGAGCATTGTTAGTGGACAAGACTTCACAAAAGCAGGTGAAAAGGGGAGGGCCAATGACTCAGTGTAGTTAGCCTACGATTGCCATTATGACTGGGCAAACCTAATTCTACTGAGATTGGGTTTATATGTTCAGTGGAGATTGGAGAAGCTTCAAGCTATTCACATACTCCTGGCCAACCCTGAGGCTGTGCATGTGCACATAGGATACTTGAAAGGGCTCAGACAGAAGGTAAAACCTGGAGCAGATCTTAACTGTTCTAACCACAAAAAAGAAATGGTAATTATGTGATGTGTTGGAGGTGTTAGCTAACCATATGGTGGGAATAATTTTGTAATATGTAAGTGTATCAAATCAATATGTGTACACCTTAAACTTGCACAATGTTCTATGTCAATTATATCTCAATAAAGCTCAGGAAAAAATGGCCTGGAATTTGGAAATGATATAGATTTATCAGTAGAGAACAGTAGCCATACTGGCTAATCATTAATTGATTAGTTTGAGATTCTCGATAAGGATATATGAATATATATACACATACCCACACACATAAGATATATGTGTAAATATATACATATATACATTATGCATATGCATATACTAGAAATTCTGGAGTTGAAGAGTACAATAACTGAAATGAAAAACTCAGTAGAGAGCTCAACAGTAGATTCAAGATGGTAGGAAAAAGAATCAGTGAACTTGAAGGTAGATCAAGGGAAATTATACAATCTAAAAAAAGAAAGAAGAGTAAAGAAAAATGAACAATCTTAGAGATCTGTTGGTCAACATTAGGTGTATCAACATACGTGCAATCAAAGTCCTAGAAGGAGAGAAGAGAGAAAGAAACGACAGAAAAAAAATAAAGAAGTAATGATCAAAACTCCCCAAATTTGATGAAAAACATAATCTATACATTCAAGAAAGTTACCAACCCCCAAGAAGGATAAGTAAAAGAGGTGAGATATATATACAATTAATGGCTGACTTCTCATCAGAAACAATGAAGCCCAGGAAGCCTGGAATAACATATACAAGGGCTGAGAGAATAAACAAGGAAACAAAAACAAACAAAAAATTGTCAATCAAAAATTCTATTTTTAGCAAAACTATCATTCAAAAATAAAGATGAAAGGAAGATGGAGTATACATATTGTTCCCCATTCCTCCCTCTAGGTACTGCTAAAAACCTAGAAATTATATATAAACTAAACATAAGTAGAATCTGAAAAGTGTAGACAGTGAGGCACTTGCCTAGAAATCTCATGCTCCACAGACTAACATAATAGTGCCCCAGACTGAGTAACAAGGATGTATACTCTTACTACTCTTTTTTTAAAATTTATTTTTTATTTTTTAATTTTTTTTGCTGAGGAAGATTCACCCTGAGCTAACATCCATTGCCAATCTTCCTCTTTTTTCGTTTGAAGAAGATTAGCTGTGAGCTAACATCTGTGCCAATCTTCCTCTATTTTGTACATGAGTTGCCTCCACAGTAGGCTGAGGAGTGATGTAGGTCTGCTCCTGGGATCTGAACCCACAAACTCGGTCTCCCAAAGCAGAGCATGCTGAACTCAACCACTAGGTTCCAGGTCAGCCCCCTCTCACCATCCTTATTCCATAAAGTACTGGAAGTTCTAGCCACTGCAAGAAGACAAACAAAGAAATAAAAGGCATATATATTGAAAAGGAAGAAATGAAACTGTGCTTATTTGCAGATGGCATGATATTTTACATAGAAAATCCCAAGGAATCTACAAAACAAAACTCTTATGACTAATAAGTGACTTCAGCAAGGTTGCATGATACAAGATAAACAAATAAAAATTAACTACATTTTTATATACTAACAATGAACCTAAGGAAACTGAAATAAAACGCAATGCCATTTACAATTGCTCCAAATAAAATGAAATGTTTATATATAAATTGAACACTTGTGGAATTTGTATACTGATAATTATAATGCTTATGAAAAAATCAAGGAAGATCTAAATAAATGGAGAGACATACATGTTTATGGACTGGATGACCCAACATAGTTAAAATGTTGATACTTTCCAAATTGCTCTATATGTTCAATTCAATTCCTATCAAAATTCCAGCAATAGCTTTTGTGTGCACTCATAAGCTTATAACTAAAATTTACATGGAAAGGCATGAGCCCAGAAATAGCCAAAACAATACTGAAAAAGGAGAAAGTGGGATGACTCACATTAAGTGATATTAAAGTTACATATATATTGATATATAGCTGTAGTAATCATGATGGTTTGGTACTGGTGGATGGATAGACACACAGATCAATTGAATAGAATAGAGACCCAGGAAGAATCCACACAAATACACCCAACTGATTTTTGACTAAGGTACAAAAGTAATTCAATTCAGTGGAGAATGGTATCTATTTCAACAAACAGTGCTGGAGTAATTGGACATGTATGGGCAAAAAACCTCCACAAAACATTGTTCTAAACATTATACTTTCTACAAAAATTTATCTCAAAATATATCACAGAATGCAAAGTGAAAAGCTATAAAACTTTCAGAAAAAAATATGGAGAAAATTTCCATTTGCATTTCCAGGACTAGGCAAAGAGTTCTTGGACTTGACATCAAAAGCATTATCCATAAAAAGAGAGAATGATAAATTGGACCTCATCAAAATTGCTCTCTAAAAGACTGTGTACAGGATAAGAGGACAACTGTAAACTGGGTGAAAATATTTGCAAACCATTCTGGATAATAATTTTCCAACTTCTTATAAAACCAAATGTGCAATTACCGTGAGATTGAAAAATTGTACTTTTGGGTGTTTATCTCACAGACATGAAAACCTATGTTCACACAAACACCTGTACATAAAAGTTATAGGAATTTCACTCATATAAGCCCCAAACTGAAAACAACCCAGGAGTTTTTCAATGGATGTATAGTTAAACAAACTGAGGTACATTTATACTACTGTGGAATATCACTCAGCAGTAACAAAGAATGAACTATAGATCCACACCACAGCATGGATGAATCTCTGGGAAATTGTGCTGAGTAAAAAAGCCAATTCCAAAAGGGTATATAGTATATGATTCCATTTAGGTAACATTTTGAAAAGACAAAATTTCAGAAATGGTGAACAGATTCATGGTTGCGAGGGATTAGTGCATGATGGAACATGAGAGGGAATTGGGTGTGGTTATAAAAAGGTAACACAAGGGATCCTTTGGTGATGAAATTATTCTGTATCTTGACTCTGATGCTTGATACACAAACTGACACATGATGAAATTGTACAGAACTAAATACACACACAAACAAATACACACCAATGAGTACACCTAAAATTGAGGGGATCTGAATAAGATAGGTGGATTGGATCAATGACAATAATCTAGTAGTGATGTTGTAACATACATTTGTAACATGTTATTATTGCTGGAAATATACAAAGGGTACAAGGAATCTCTTTGTATTATTTTTCACAGCTGCATGTGAATTTACAATGATCTCAAAATAAAAAGTTTAATTTAAAAAAAGAATTATATTACAACCAAGTGAGGTTTATTCCAGTGATACAAACCTAGTTCAATATTTAAAACAATCAATGAAATCCTCCATGATAGCAAACTAAAAAGTAAAATCACATGATCATATCAATTAAGGGAGAAAAAGTCCTTAATTAAATCCATGACCTGTTCATGCTAAAACCTCTCAACAAACTAGTAATAGAAGAGAACTTCATAAAACGGATAAAAGACATCTAAAAAAACCCCACAGCTAACATTATATTGAATGGCAAAAGACAAAGTGCTTTCTTCCTATAATTGTAAACAAGGTAAGAATGTCCACTTTTTCATCACTTCTATTCAACAGTATACTGTAACTTCTAGCTAGTACAATGAAGCAAGAAAAAAATAAAATAAAGACTTTCAAATGTTTTAAAGGAAACAATAAAATTGTCTTTATTGCAGAATTATCTGGTATGTATAAAATCTCAAAAATTCACAGAAATCTATTATATTTATATATATGAAAAATCAAAATCTGAAAATAAAATTAAGAAAACATTTTCATTCAGAACAGCATCAAAAAGAATAAAATACTTAGGAATTTGTTTAATAAAAATCTTCAAACCTGATGTATTAGAAATTATAAAACATTGCTTAAGAGAAATTAAAAGAGATTCATATAAACCAACAGATAGTCCATGTTCATGGATTAAAGTTTCAATATTGTCAGGATGACAGTTCTCCCCAAGTTGATCTCTAAAATCCCTGTAATCCCTATTACATGCTAGCCAGCTCTTTTGGTAGAAATTGTCAAGCTGATCCTAAAATTTGTTTGGAAAATAAAAGCACCTAGGATAGTCAAAACAATTTTTAAAAAGAAAAAATTGTTGGAAGACATATGACGCCTGGTTTAAAAGCTTACTGAGTCCACAGTAGTCAGGACAGTGTGGTACTGGCATAAGCCTAGAGAGACAGAGCGATGGAACAGAGCTCAGCGTTCACGAGTAAATCCTTACAGCTAAGTTCAATTGATTTTCAATAAAGACAAGTCAATGGAGAAAGGTTAGCTTTTTCAAAATATGGTGCTGGTACAATTGGATGTGTACATACAAAAAAACCCAAAACACCACAAAGCTTAGACTCTATTGTTATCTTATACCATATTCAAAAATTAACTCAAAATGGACCTTAACCCTAATGTAAGAGAAAAAACTATGAAACTTCTAGAGAAACACAAGAGAACCATGCCTTTCAGTTGAGTAAAGTGTTCTTAGATGTGAGACCAAAAGCATGATCAATAAAGAAAAAAATAATATATTGGATGCCACCAAAGTTAGAACTTTGTGCTTCAAAAAACACGATTAAAAAAATGAAGACAAGCCATATACTGGGAGAAAATTTGGCAGACCACATATCTGATAAAGAAATTGTACCTCGACTATAAAAGAACTCTAACAACCCAATCAAAGAAGACATACAACCCAATTTTTAAAAAGGCAAAAGATATTGATAGAAATTACACCAAAGAAAATATATGAAAGGCTTATACTACATCAAAAGATGCTCAACATTATTGTTGTTAGGGAAATGTGAGGTAAACTAACAAGAGGCTACTACACATCCATTCAAATGGCTGTAATCAAAGAGACAGACAATACCAAGCGGTGGTGAAGATGTGAAGAAACTGGAGTCCTCACGCATCGCTGGCGGGAATGTAAAATGTTACAGGCACTTTAGAAAACATTTTGGCCATTTCTTTAAAAATTAAAACTAAGTTTACCATATAAACCAAGAATTCCTTTCCTTGGAATCTATAGCAGAAGTCTAAACATATTCTCACACAAAGACATGTATGCAAACAGTCACAGCAACATTATTCAAAACTATCAAGTTGTGGAAAACAATCCAAGGGTCCATTAGCTGGTAAAGTGATAAACAAATTTTGGTATATCCATACAATGCAACACTATTTAGCCATTAAAAAGAATGAGCTACTGGGGGCTGGCCAGTGGCGCAGGGGTTAAGTTCACACATTCTGCTTCAGAGGCCTGGGGTTCACTGGTTCAGATCCCAGGTGCGGAGCTAGCACTGCTTGTCAAGCCATGCTGTGGCAGGTGTCCCACCATATAAAAAGTAGAGGAAGATGGGCGTGGATGTTAGCTCAGGTTCAGTCTTCCTCAGAAAAAAAAAAAAAGAGAGAGAGGAGGATTGGTGGCAGATGTTAGCTTGGGGCTAATCTTCCTCAAAAATAAAAGAATGAGCTGCTGATACATGGATGTCAAAAAGGTTATGCTCAGAGTCAAATAGAAGCCAGAGTCAAAAGACTGTATATTATGATTCCAGTTATTTGAAATGTCTACAAAAGGCATATTCATAGAAATGGAAGGCACATCACTGGACTTGGGGGAGAAGAGGGGTTAATCGTGAAACAGCTTTTTCGGTTGATGGACATGTTCTAAAACTGGGTTGTGGTGATGTTTTCACATCTTTATAAACAATCTACCAACATCATTGAATTGTTTTACAATGGGTGACTATTACGTGTCAATTATTTATCTCAATAAATCTCTTCAAAAATAAACATTGTTTTCATTATATATAACACATATTTTGTTTGAACAAATGTAAAATAGACAATCGAAAAAACCTGAGTCCTTTAGTCGACTCTTGTATGATCCAGAATTTTGATGGCTGCTCACTCATTTTGTTTTGTTTCCTGTGTCTTGTGATGCATATAGTTTATGTCATGGTTTTCCGGTGAACAGACTCACTTGATAAGTGCATAATATGTTCAGTAAGACTTAATTTTAGAAGATAAATTTTACATTCTTTTTTTTAAGCTACGTTCTTCTACAACCCACTGATTCCATCATTTTTAGAAATGTTGTTCACACTCCAATGTTTCCCGATGCTTCGGTAGTTCTCCGAGCAGGTGAACACACAGGTGGAGAGCTATCTTTACCAGGAAACATTTGTTTAATGTCCACCTGTGCACATTATATTAAATAATTAATCCATTTTGTATTTTGCATTCTTGTAGGACAAAAAAAATGCTGTAATAGTATTTTCTCACACAGTGTTCTAAAATCATAAATGAGAAGAGGGCTCAACAATGTTGGAACACTGCCAGATGCAGAGCTAGAGAAGGAGAAGCAGCTGGAGGAAGCCCTGAAGTCAAAGACACCGTGCATGTCTTAAGTGTGCCAAGGATTAACTCCTGTATTCTGGTCTCTAATATCCAGCTCAGTTTACTCCTTTTCTCTCTGATTTGGTGCACACACTCTTACTTTTAATATCAGATCATCACATAAAAGCCCTTTTTATGTATCTTGCCTGTACCTAATGGCATGCCGAACTGGTCAAACATACGTGGTCTTTGACCTTAAAGCAAATAGCTTAAAACAAGTAGCACATATATGAAAGGCATTTGAGCAGCTTAATACATATGATTCTAAGGCCTAAAATGTGCTTACTTGTCATTAATATTTTGTTTTACAAAAATGGTAATCAGCATTCATACAACCTTGAGTCATTTCATTTCACATTAATCTTTACTTACTTTTATAGCTCCATATAAGAATTCCTCAGCCTTTATTTTAAAGAGGTATGAAGAAAAGTGAGGGATGTGACAAAGTGATTTATATAGAGAGTTTAAAAGTTAGGCTTTTTTTTTTTTTATTGGTTAGTTTTGAAATTTTTTTTTTTCAGTCTTGGAGAAGGGGGCCAACCAGATTGAACAGCCCTGCCAAATTCCCAGGTGTCTCCACTAGTGTTGGAAGTCTTGTTTCTTTGCTGAATATGTGGAGTTCACTGAACAAGCAGTGACTCACACAAAGGAAGAGGAGAAAAAGATAAACTAGTATGACGGAGAAGTAGGTAATCATTCTGTGGTCTTCTCCTCCACTATAGAAAAAAAGGAAAATGCTGCCATTAATTAAATCTCTGTGTTATGAAGCCAAAGTGTCTTCAAATAAAGCCTAAGAGAAGTGAACTGCAATAAAAGGAACATGTGTTAAACATATTGGTCATTCTACCTCTGGTTTTCCAGTTGCAAAACCAATTGATACTTTTAAAGAGTTCTAGGAATCCCAGCTGGCATCCGTGATTGCTGTTCCAAAGCATAAGAAACAGCAAAAGGAGAGCATTACTCACCAGGAAAAATTCTTTAATTACTTTTGTAAATGAAGGAAAATGGAGAAATATACCAACAGAACACTCTCAGGCATTTAAATTGTGTTTATTCAATGTTACAAACGCTCACATTAAATTAAGAGAAAGAGGCTAAAACACAATAAAAAAAAAAGTGTCTCATAATTGTAAACCACGTCTTGATACAGGGCGGAGCTCTAATAAAAAATGAGACCTCTTTTCTAAACCAGCAGGAAGGATTTCCGAAGCAGGTAGCCTTTCAGTCCTTATTAATTCAAAACTGCTGTATTTTTTCAGGCTCAGACTGTGTATCAGACACTAGCCCTCCTATTCTTTATTTCCTCTTCCCGCTTCCTCTTTGCTCTGTGGATGATAAGGGTACCAAATCAATAGCTGTGTAGAAGAAGCAGATATAACATTCCCAGAGACACTGGAGACAGGGAATAGAAGCCACAATTCATTTTTCTGTCTCAGTTGAGATTGTATTTATACCACCTGCTGTGCCTGTGGGAATGGAATCTATAGTAGTGTCTTTAGACACAAACTTTCTCTTAGTCTCTTTCCTTTTTCTATTCAGTATGATAGGTTTTTTTTTTTTTTTTCTAGGAGGAGTAGCCTATGGCACTTGGCTGAAGAGATGAGACTTCAATGAGATATAGGAGACAAAGAGTGACAAATTAAAATGACAAGGCTGTCTTATAAGATTGTGAGCCAGTGAAATGAAGTATTTCTTGCCCAGTCAATGTAGACAGCATTATGCTATGTGGTAATAGATTGCAAGACCTGGGCAGCCTGTATATGTCTTTGAGATAACTGAATTTGTCACTATCAACACTCTCCCAAAATGTGTCTCTCCTGGCTTTTGAGAATAGGAGTACGAACAAAGGTATTCATGTAAGTCAAATATTTAGGGACATTTTATCTTTTATTAAAAAAGAAACCTTTAAAAAAGAAATTTTAATAATCTGTTAGTCAGTGGCATGACATTAATCCAAGCAGAAGCCTTGAAATAGGCAACTAACAGCCCCGAAAGTGGCGGTGAACTTTGGTATTGTGTCTATTGAATGTCTTCTTATACCTGTCCCCTCGTAACTCTAACTGGTGGTTGAGCACACGCTCTCTCCGACCTTCAGTTCCACCAGCTAGGTGTCTTTACCTTGTCTCAACATCATCATTCCAAATTTAACAAACATTAAGTAAAATTTTTAGACTTTCTTTAAAAAAAACCAGCAGAAATGCAATTGTACATTATCAGAAAAAGAGTTTGTTTGGTCTGCATTCACATACTTGGTATGGAATGGGGAAGGGAAAGGGAGCAGAGGATTGTAGGCACACTGGAGCAGGAGAAAATTTGGAGTCATCTCTAATACGCCCTTCTTTGTCATCTCCTACAGGTGACTTGGTAAGACACCAAGTCCTGTAGTTGTTTTGTTGCAATATTTCTTTCAAACATTTTTCCCATTTCCAATCTTTCTGCCTCCCTCCTAGCTCAGGTCCTCATTTCTTTTCAAAGTGAGAAATATAAATCATCCAGGGACTCTAATCATGTTATAAATACTTTCTGTGGAACACTGAGAATACAGAAGAGATTATTTTTTTCCTTTCATCAAAGTTCCTCTTGATGATCCTGGCCAATTATATTATGTTAGGGAATTGGGGCCAACCATAGTAGGTTGTATTTGTTGTATATTTTGGAAATAGTCTAAGATTTCTTGGGAATTCAACCCAAGAAAACGTTAGCCTCTCATAAATTAGTGAATACCTTCAGTTGTGGATGGTCATGTTTTTCATCTTTTGGTTGGTCACAGATTTTTAGTTGTTTCTAGTTTATTGATGCAATCACTACAAAAACTAGAGGATGGTGTGCTTTTCTCAAAGCTATGCGACAGTCATGGAATAGGAAGTGTCCTTACATAAATGTCATTCCCATTTCCCCAGGTAGACTATACATTTCTTTTCTTTTTTTAATTTATATAGTTTGAGGAGTATTTTAGGTGATTTCTATTTCACCAAAATCAAATACTAAACAGTTTAGATAATTAGTGAAAAAGTTGAATAAATGAGCGATGGCAAACCTGATTGTTGCAGAAAGCTGAGATTCCCCAAAGTTCTTTCATTGGAGTGGGTTGTAACGATAGCCCTTTGGATGCAAAAGGGTTTGAGTGGAGCTGTGTTTTGTAATTCAGAAATACAGAAGAAAAGTTAAGATAGAGCTATCATTCTTGGGAACAAGCGAGTCCCTCGTGGCGAATCAGGAGTTTCCATACATACACTGGTCTTCCCTTACCTGCAGGGGATACCTTCCAAGCGCCCCAGTGGATGCCTGAAACCAAGGATAGTACTGAACTCTATACATGCTATGTTTGTTCCTGTACTGTACATATGTAACTATGATAAAGTTTAACCTGTAAATTAGGCACAGTAGGAGATTAACAACAATAACTAAAATAAAACAGAACAAATATAACAATATACTGTAATAAAAGTTACCTTAGATCTTAGTAACCTCAGCATATTTTTTTTTCCTTATTGAGTAGAGAACTTTCACCTGTTCACTTAAAGAAAGCACTATATGACTTCTCTTTGGCATATCTGAATTGCCAGCATCACCACTCTTGCACTTTAGGGACAGTATTAAATAAAATAAGTTTTACTTGAACATAAGCACTGTGATACCGTGACAGTTCATCTGATAATCGAGAGGGCTACTAAGTGACTAACGGGCAGGTACAGTGTGGATGCACTGGACAAAGGGATGACACATTCCCAGAATGAGAACAGAGTGAGACAGTAGGAGATTTCCTCACGCTGCTCAGAAAGGTGCTCAATTTAAAACTTATGAATTGTTTATTTCTGGAATTTTTCATTTAATACTTTCTGACTGTGATTGACCATGAGTAACTGAAAGTGCTGAAAGCGAACCAATGAATAAAGGGGGACTATTGTATTCTCATAACATGAGGAAATAGAAACTACCTTCAGAGTCCCCAGTCTTATCCTATTGTCTTATTTTTTAAAACTTTAGATTGTTTTACTCAGTTCCCAGTTTTGGATTTTCCCAATGTGTTAAGCAGAGGAAAATAAAAGATAAATCATAAAATGTCAAAAAAAAATTTAAACACGCATAAAATGTAAGACCGGAATTTGACTTACTTCTCAGATTCATGCAGGTAAGAATCAATGAACATAATCTCTCTTTTGCAAACTTACTGTTTCTGAATTATATATTGCTCAATATACAATTTTTCCTCTAAAGCCAATGGAAAGAGAATGATGACTTCAACAGCAAAGATAACACTATATAAATGAGCTCAACAATGGTCATCCTTTACTCAATTGGATTTAAGATGAATAAACAATTTCAATAAATTGACTTAATTAGATTGTGCTTAAGTGTGCAAGCAGTCTATTTGCTGAAATCATGTACAATAACTTATTCAAGAAGTGCTGGTGTATAATTGCCTGAAGTCAGAAGATAAAAAAGAGAAAAAGCTGAAAATCCATTATGTTCGTGTTAACAGTCTAACTAAACTAATTAACTGCTATCTGAATTTTCACACCTCTATTTCCTGATCTTCTTGCCTCAAATCTCCAAGCTGCAAAAGCAACAAACAAAAAAACCATTTGAAAGAGAACAGTACTAAATATAATGCAGAATATCCCATTTTGTAAACCAGTTACTCTTATTTTCTCCACCCTCATGTGTTTACATTGTTTGACCAACAACCTTGTTATCTATACTCTCTATATTACTTATGTATCTTAATCAGTTATCCTCACACAAATGAAATAATAAAATATTTTCTGTACAGCTATCACCTTAACCTGACTCATGTGTATAGCGACTTTTAAATTTAATACTGAGAATTAGAATTCCTGATATTGCAGAAAAGTGTGGGAGATCTGCAAATTCAAACTTTTTAAATAATTAAATAAAAAGATTTCAAATCAAGTACCAATACCCAGCTCTCCAAATTTGTTACACGATATTGAAAATGTCTAGAGTTTTCTTCAGTTTCTAACTGGATTTGAATACACAAACTCTCAGTTACAGCTAAAATCAATTTATCCACACACCTTCACTAACTAGGATCTGTTATCTTATATTTGATTTTTAAAGAAAGAGACATATGAAAAGGAAACAAGTTTTCCTAATTAGGAATTTATGCTTATGTAACAGGAAAGTGAACAATGGCCAACAGAAATCAAAGACAAACTGTTATGTTGAACCATAAGAAATCTCCAATATTTGACTTTTTTTTGTCTTACATAAATGGTTATTTAATATGGTTCAACCGGATTTCATTCTGGTTTAAATCAGAGTTCTTCATTTCTTATACATTCCAGTTAATGGAGGCATTATAATATAATGAAAGATCTCCCAAAAGTCTTCCAATTTTCATTACCTTAATGTCAAGATGCCAATTTTACCTTTGAAAATTTGAGAAGTGTGGCCAGCCCCGTGGCTGAGCGATGAAGTTCGCAAACTCCGCTGCAGCGGCCCAGGGTTTCGCCAGTTCGAATCGTGGGCGCTGACATGGCACCACACATCAGGCCACGCTGAGGCAGCGTCCCACATCCCACAACTAGAAGGACCCACAACTAAGAATATACAACTATGTACTGGGGGGCTCTGGGAAGAAAAAGGGGAAAAATTTGAGAAATATAGCCTATAATATATCCCCATCACCAAATAACAGTCTTGTAAGTCACTATAATGAAATGCAGTTATTGAATGTACAATTATTCTCATAGTGTATTATTCTCTTGTAGAAGATATTCTGCTGTTGCTTGATGATTGGCTTTACAGATATGTATTTTATTGTGATTTACTGTGTAATATAATTTATTTCAATTTTGTTTACAAGAAGAGATGATATTGATAGTGATAGTAATTTGTTTGAATAGATATATTTGCATTAAATTATTTTATATAATAATTATACCATGTGTAAAATACATAATAAATCATAATATTTTTACATCGATTATTTCTTTATAGTTTCTGATACACTTTAATTTACAGACTTCTAGACAAAACAGAACTACCATGAACAATTTTCTTATTTTTATTAATAATAATTCTTCTTTCTTGATAACTTTTCATCCATGATTCGTGAATAACACTGAATCTGAAACTGCACCATCAATTTAAATAAATTAAGAACTCACAAACCACAGATCATGTTATATTCTAGAGTTGAATCTGCTACTAAGTGTCGTATGCATGAATAGAAATCTTTGAGAATGATCAGACCCTAATTTCTTGTGTTGCTATCCCTCTGTCATGCTGTCTGGCTTACAGATTGTCTGGCTAATTTCTACAGTTGAGTTCTGACTGTGAAGTGGCATTGAGGTTCAGCAGGACACACTTTCTGTATATATCCATGGCTGGTTGTGCAATTGGTAAGAACACTTAGCTAATGAATCCAAGGTCGTGAGTTCACTACTGTGTGGACATGTTTGCTTTGTTCTATTCAAGGGTTATGGATCACACCCCTCCTCACAGGTAACTTTCTTGTGCATATATGTCACTGGTCACAAAAGAGGTCCACACGATGGTGTTTGGGAGGATCAAAGCAAATCCATATGCACAGTTGGGAAAATCACCCAAAGTGCTCGTTCGCTAGAGACTGAGTCAACTTCTTCATCCAGGATTCCTGCTGTTCTGTGTTCTATGTTCACGTGTCCTCCATACTCTCCTCCATGCCTCACAGCAGGGTGATGATGAGGCTCTTCAAGTTTGGGGGTGAGAAGCTCTTATTAATTATGTTCTACCACTCTGCTACACGTGTGGTAATGAAAGAATGAATCTAACACTCAGAGTCATTGTCACAAATCCTATTCTTCCAGCCTTTGTATGTGGATTTTGAGCTTTAATTAATATCATCAAGAACACAAAATTTCTCAAATCAAGAGTCATAAACTCCACAAACCTAGGAAATTCTCACATTATTAAAGAATTTGTGAGTCAAAAAAGAAACTTTTTCTAGTTATTTATAAAATAATTTCATAAAGCTGTGCTTGTTATAACTATCTAGTCCTCCCAGTCTTGAAGACATAACTTCAAGTAATGTACATATTTTTAGAACTTAGAAATATTTATCTTTCTAAAATGTAAACAGAAAAGTAACCAATAACATGAATGAAGATCTTTTATAGAGTTTAGAACTAATATCCACTCCACTGGATTTTATTTTCTAACAAATTAATCATTTGCCTATAAGTATTTATGTTCTTCAAGTGTTAATCAAATTTTAAAAAGCAGTTACTGGTTGTGCTAGAGTGGAAGCCTCCAAAGGTAAAGACTTGGAATAGTTGCAGACCCAAATCATAACACACAAATAAGGCAGAGAATATTTACAAATAGAATTTCCAAGGTCTAAAAGTAAGAGTATTAAAACAGCATCAACCAGGCATGTCCATCTTGAAACTTTCACATAAATGTCAAAAGTGATATTATGACTAAATAGGATAAGGTCCTTGTGATATTGAGGTGCAGAAGGATTTCTTACACACACTCCAAAAATCCAAAACAAGAGTATACTTTACATCAATTAAAGAACTTCTGTAAAGTAAAAAGAAAAAGGAAACAAACTAGAAAAATGGACAAATAGAGTATTGCCACTAGTAAAGAGAGAAACGCAAATTTAAATAGCAATACTCTACCTGTAATGATATGCTACAGTACTCAGTGAAATTTAATGTGTAGATATCTCTACCATATGACTCTACAGAATGAGACCAGTCTGAGTATGTATGCCATCCAGAGAAACCCTTGCTTAGGTTCCTAAGGGGATATGTACATAAGTGCTTACTTCAGTGCTGTGTGTGTGTGTGTGTGTGTGAGTTGGAAGCAATCTAATGGCCCATCAGCAGGGAGATGAGTAAGTAAAAGTATGGATGTACATGATGAAATACTATGAGGCAGTCAGAAGTAATAAACTAGAAGTAGATAGTGGAAGATGAAATCTTAAAACTTACAGCTGAGTGAAAAAAGTAAACAAACAAAAACACAAAACCCAGCAAAATAAAAACAAGGACTATAGTATGACAGGCATTACGTAAGACTAAAAATTCCAATATACACAAAATGATCTTTTTAGGGATTCTTATATATCTTACAAATTTGCTTTCATATTAGAATGGGCACCTATTGGGAAGAGGAAAAGCGAAAGAAAGATGGGGACAATGGAGAAAAAAATAAAAACAAAATGGAACAGTGACAGACCTTGCAGAGATGGAAGATGATAAGGTGCCAAGAGCTGAGGAATATAACTCGTTCCTTTGCAGGTTGTACAAGAGAAAGAAAATGGAGGAGGAGGAAAGAAGAGTCAGAAGAAAGAGGAAGAAGAGAGGCTCCAGCAAACATGTGCCTCCTACTCTGCCTAAGTCACCAAGGATGTGATTTTAAGTAAGTTTTGAACTCAAAGCAAAAGTGCAATCAATGTTCTCAGAACACCCCCGACACAGTGCCTTCAGAGGATGGAAGTGCTTAGTTCATCTTATGCTTTCAGCAAAGATGCTGCTGGTTCTCATTCATCATATGATCCTTACATTCTGGTAACGATAGTCTCAGATTTTATTAATTCGGGAATTGTTTTTCTAACAAGGCTATTTGTGTGATGACAAGCCCATGTGACTTTGAATGCATTTGGTGAACTATTAGAATCTTAAAGGAGTACATTGGTTATACTAAGCTTGATTAGAAAAAGTGTCACTGATTGCCCTACAGCTAAACTCTTTATTAATTTGTACCGTGCAATTTCTAGTTTGAAATTCATAGGCATTTAGAAAATTAATCCTTCACAGAGAGAGGATAATTCAGGTGGTGAACCTAGTAGAAGGCAGCCCTTTTGGGTATTTACTCTGGACACATTATCCCCAGCAGAACTGAATGAAGAGCACTCTGAACCATTCACGGCACAAACCCTTCAGCAAGGCAAGTTCAGATGTTGGCCTTCATCAGCTTATGGTGAGTGAATAAATCTTGCATTTACATAGTCCTTTGCATTTTAAGAGTCTTAAAGTGCTTTACAGGCTACATCTGATTTAAGTAGGCAGAAATATAAAATCTCAGGGGCTAGGGGCAAAGCAATTCATGCTCTTAACCACACACACACAAACAAACAAAAAAGCCACCAATTCTTCCTCAGTGGTAGAAATCAGTGTTGACAGGAAAATCTTTCACCTAGAAGCCAACTGTGATATCACAAGCATAAGATTATAGGCACATTTTCTGCCAGCCAGCTACATGGAAACTTGAAGCTGAGTTCTATTCTTAGTGATTTCAGTTCAATTCTCAGAGGAGTTTTGTGGCATAAATATCAAAGTGCAGAATTGACTTTGGAGCATAAGTACATGAAATAAAAGCTGGTTTCTATAGAAAAGGCAGTGGGATGATTAAACTCATATTAAACAACATTATTTAATGGTTCCATATTTCTTTTATATAACTCAAAGGACCAGAAATAAACTCACAGAGCATTACAAAATCAGTGTATATCCAGCTGGAAAAATTGTTCAAAGGCTGATTATCTCTAAGATTTTTTCAAAGTGAGTATAAACTGGTAACACCTTGGAACTCAGTCAATGATTTTAATGTATACTAATTGCACATAATGTATACTGTATGTCTACTATATGCATTTATGTATATCTACACACTTATTTTTTCAGAATATACCACATTAACAGAAATGCATATAGTCCATACATATCCATTTGTAAATGTGCATATATACACACATCAGGGATGGCTCCCTGTAGAATAATAACATAAATATACCTGAAACTTGAATTTAAAAAACACAAATGTATCTTCAACTTTGCAAACAATCTATCCCTAGTTGTCTAGAGAAAAGTAACACTTTTAAAAATAAAGTTTTGCTTATTATATTACCATTGTGCACGCTGACGAAAATTCTTAGGAATATTAATGGATGACACTTTAAAACGTTGCCTAAATCTGTGGTTTCTCCTTTTTCTGTCAATATATTCTAATATTGTGGCTAAAGATACTCATGAAGAGACTTTTTGTTTGATGATTACAGGACATGAACCTGGTGGCAAATCAAAATTGTCTTCTGAGCTGAGGAAAGTGACCAAGTATGTCTGTTTCCTTTTTGTTGTTGCTGTTTTAAGAAAAAAAATTGGCACTTAAAAATAATGATGACAATTCCTAATGAGAACATTCGTTGAAGACTGTGTGTCAGTGCCAGTATAAGCTAACAATTTCAACAAAGTTAGGTAGTTGATTGACATTAGCTGGGACATATAACATTCAAGGTGTGTCTGTGTGAGTTTTGAATATTACCTTATTAATTGTCTCTGGACGGCACGTAACCTCCTAGCGTTCAGCTAAGTTTACATCACTTGGTATCTGTATATAGGACAGAGGGTCCTGATTCCTTTCTGATAACGAGCTAATAGACAAGTATGACAAATTTACCCTGCTGCCAATCTTCAAGTCTAATACTTGGTTTTCTGAGACTTTTAGAATAAACTAATATGGTCTACTAATGATATGGTCTGTGATTTTCATCAGTAGGCATCCTGGGAAAGGGTCAGTTTTAGAAATAAGTAGGTTATAGATGAGGGCACACTCAGGCCTGAGGGCCGCAGCACATCTGTGGCCAATTCTGAACAGATTTCTCAGACCTTTCAGCCACAGCCTCTGCGCTCTACTGGCAGGTTTGTAAACATCTTTAAAATAACGAAGAGGGGGAGAGGGGCGGGGAATAGGGAGATGGTTGCCCCCAGATTGACAGGCACACCATGCGATTATCTTTTATTCCTTGTTTTTTTAAAAATGCATAGATTATTCATTTTCATAGCACATAGAGAAGAACAAAAGAAATGATTTCAATGTCTATTACCACCTATTATCTGGGACTATATTAAGGAGGTGCTGGTCAGCTTGGCTTCATTTGTCCTCCAGACGCTGCAGAGATGTGAGGCCAGGCCAATTGGGGTTAAAGCCAGCAAGGAACCAATACAGCTGGGGATCGTTAAGAGTGATCAAGGGGCAGCCAGAAGAAAAAGTCAGCTGAAAACAAGGCTGAGAGCTCTTCCAGGCAGAGCGGCAGAGTCGTGTGCATTCAGGAAACAGCCTAACCCCATCCAGCGAACTTTGTTGATTTAATTAGATTTTGTTTAAAATTCCAGAGTAGGAGCAGCTTGGTCAGCTTTGATGCAAAAATTGGCAGGGGAAAACTATTGTCAATTTTCAAAATTAATATTATTGGGGCATTTAAGAAAGGTTAAAAATCTTTACCATGGTGAAAATATTTATATATGTAGTACAGCACATGATTGTCTCTTTGCTGATAAAATATTATCATCTTTCCGTGACCAATTAATACATAGATTGTGAATTTTAGTGGGAGCCTGCAGATTTATGCACTTTTAATTCATTGGCTTTCCTCCTGTCTCTGTCTCACACTTCCCTCACAGTACTTTCCAAATAAATTATTTGCACCAAATCCTTGTCTCAGAGTCTATTTAATGAAACTAAATCAAGATGTTGAAATTCAAGCAATTACTTAAATTCAATTCTTGCCTCACAGGGATGTTGTAAGGATCACATTTGGTAGTACGTGCAAAAATAGCTTTTAATAGTAAAATGATACAAGCGAAAGTTATTCAATTTCCTCCACCCCAACTATGTTTTTAAAGACCAAAAAATTTACTTTTGTACCTATTGTAATTTGCAGAATTATCAAAATAGAGGAGGAATTTAATAAAGGTCTGTGGGAAAATGCTAGAATTCTGTTGCTCTCTTGCCCACCTAAAATATTTTGAGAACTAAAGGAGGGCTTGTTGTTCTCACGGGCGTATATATATGAAAGATGCTGCTACCGAGTCCTACCTTCTGCATGGTTCTGTGAGAGTAAGGTGTAATCCAAAACTGGGGAAGGGGAGGCAAAGAAAGAGGCAAGTAATATTAGCAAACACTAGATCTTTGCCTATATTGATTCTTGCCTACAAAACATAGCCCTGAGGAAGACAAACAAACAAAATTCTGAGTCCCTAGAGGCCAAATTATTTTCCAAGGATAGGTTAAACCAAGTAAGATGCTGAAGGAGCAGATGGACTCAGTTCATTAGTGTATTTTTGTTGTTTTTCCATGGAGCCCTGGAAGTTTCATCTCTTCTAGTATTTGCCTGTTTAGGCATAGCTTACACCAGTAGTTCTAAAAGTGTGGTCCTCAACCACAAGCATTAACATCATCTGAGAGCTTGTTAGAAATGGAAATTCTTTATTTTAAATTATTATTCAATATTTGTATATATTGCAAAATGATCACCACAAGTCCAATTAATATCCATCTTCATACATTGTTGTAAAAATTTTTTTCTTGTGATGAGAACTTTCAAGATGCACTCTCCTAGCTATATTCAGGTGTGCAATATGGTGTTATTAACTATAGTCGCCATGCTGTACATTACATGCCCATTACTTATTCATTTTATAACTGGAAATTTCTACCTTTTGACACCCTTCATCCATTTTGCCCACTCCTCACCCCCTGCCTCATGCAACCACCAATCTGTTCTCTATATCTGTGAGCTTAGGGGGTTGTTTTATTTATTTATTTTTTGTGAGGAAGTTTCACTCTGAGCTAACATCTGTTGGCAATCTTCCTCTTTTTACTTGAGGAAGATTAGCCTTGAGCTAAAAATCTGTGCCAGTCTTCCTCTGTTTTATATATAAGTCACTTCCACAGCATGGCTTGACAAGTGGCGTAGGTCCATGCCTGAGATCAAAAGAGGAACTCACTGAACTTAACCACTATACCTTGGAGTCGACCCCTTTTGTTGTTCTTAGATTTCATTTATAAGTGAGATCACAGGGTATTTATCTTTTTTGCTGTCTGATCTATTTCACTTTGCATAATGCCCTTGAGGTCCAGCCATGTGTCTCAATTGGCATGATTTCACTCCTTTTATGGCTGAATAACATTCCATTGTGTATGTACACCAAATTCTCTTTATCCATTCATCCATCGATGGACATTTAGGTTGTTCCTATGTCTTTGCTATTGTAAATAATGCTGCAATGAACATTGGAGTACAGATATCTTTTCAAATTGGTATTTTCATTTTCTTCAGAAAAATACTCAGAAGTGAAGTTGCTGGATTATATGGTAATTCTATTTTTGATCTTTTGAGGAACCTCCATATTGCTTTTCATAGTGGCTGCATCAGTTTCCATCCCCACCAACAATGCACGTGTTCCCTTTTCTCCACATCTTTGCCAACATTTGCTACTTGTATTTTTGATAATAGTTTTTCTAACAGGTGTGAGGTAATATCTCATTGTGGTTTTGATTTGCATTTTCTTCATGATTAGTGATGTTGAGCATCTTTTCATGTAACTGTTGGCCATTTGTAGGTCTTCTTTGCAAAGATGTCTATTCAGATCCTCTGTCCATTTTTTAATTGGGTTGCTTGATTTTTTGCTATTGAGTTGTATGCATTCTTTATATATCTTAGATATTAACCCCTTATCAGTTATATGACTTGCAAATATTTTTTCCCATTCAGTAGGTTGCCTTTTCATTTTGTTGATGGTTTATTTTTCTGTGCAGAGAGAAATTCTTGAGTCCCACCCTAAACCTACTGAATCAGAAGCTCTGGACTTGTGGCTCAGAAATGTGTTTTCCAAGCCTTCTAGGAGATTCTGATACATTCTAAAATTTTAGAACCTCTGTCCCACAGTGATATCTTTGGACAAACTGAGAATGCCTCTGGTTTAAAGTGAGGATCCTAGAACCAGTCTAGTCTGCGAAAATTCTCTTGGACCAAAGCTTGCCTCTTTCTGTTCTTAGAACATCTAAAATGAGGATCTGAGTTACGTTATCCAAGTTTCCAGGTGCCAGAGCAATAAGAGGAAGCATTCAGGATATCTAGGAATAGGACTTTGGAAATCAGGTTCTGCATAAATAGGTGAGGGTAGGGGAGAGCAGAAGCCTATGCACATCTCCCGAGCAGGACACAGTTAAGTTAGTAGTGGGAAACTATGTCTCTACCGAATGACCTCTGCAGAGGTCAGGAAATGATACCTTCCTAGTGCTGTCTGGATAGAGAAAGAAAGGTCTTGCTGGTGCACAACTTCTTTCCCCCAATCCATTTCAATGCTACTCAAATGTATCATTTCCTTGGGAAACACTATCACTTATATTATTCTCTTTTTGTTTTTTTGAGGAAGATTAGCCCTGGGGTAACATCCGTGCCCATCTTCCTATATTTTGTATGTGGGACGCCTGCCACAGCATGGCTTGATAAGCGGTGCCTAGGTGTGCTGCTGGGATCCGAACTGGCAAACCCCAGGCCATGGAAGCGGAGTGTGCGCACTTAACTGCTACACTACGAGGCTGGCCTCATATTATTCTTGATCTTGGTTATATTGCATGCTAAAAGTCCTGGTGTGACCTCTGTGTACGGTGACCCCCAACATTCTTGATAAATACTGGCTCTTAGATAAGTAGCACTCTCTATTTTATTTGGAAAGTGCATGCAAATTGGATATAATGGCAGTTTATTTGTATTTACGATTGTGTTTTACTGCTTGTTAATACGTCTAAATTCAGTTTTTTTCATGGTCAACTTGACGCTTGTACACTGTGGTGTTCAACTTGGGACCATCTTATCATTTGAGATTCTCACATTAAGCTAAATGTGGAAAACAATATGTGGAAGACAATATGAAGGAAAGAAGTAGAAATAACCAGACAATTTGAAAGCAGACTAGTGGGGAAAGGTTAAGGGAATTCTGGTTAAATAGTTTAGCGAAGGGAAGGCTGAGAGGCAGCCTACTCCTTTACCTCCAGTTTATGGAGGATAGCCACTAGCAGTTCATCCCATTCAATGGCAAAAGTAAAAGGGTGAGCTTAAATTACAGTAGGTAGGATATAACTTAACTAAAAGAACCTTCTTAAAATTAGGATTAATGGTGGAATGCCTCATAATTAATGAAACTGGACTTCTTCAGTGGAAAACTGGGCAGTGACTTGATGAGAAGGAAGCCTAAGTATGTTCATTCCTAGTCCAGGTATGGGAATGTTACTGTGGATTCTCACTCTTAGAAACTCAATAAATGGCAAGGTATTGTGGGAAGTGATCAGTTCTACTTCACAAATGGTTAAACTGCAGTTAATTCATGGACACTAAAAGAGTATTGACAATGTATAATTCAGGGAGCTTTAGAATCAATGACCTACCATTTAGCCAAACCTTCATTGTTTTTTTCCCTAAATTTGACCATTGTAATTCCTACCATTTCCAAACGTTGATGTTTTATTCTACCTTTGAAAAATTTTCCATTTAAAAACTAAACTATTGGATTTTGTAAACCTATTGTTGAAATCTAAGGAAATTGATTAGGTTCTAATTACCTCCTTTATTAAAAGGAGTGTTCTTTTTATGATGGAAAGATTGGGAATATTCATGTCTGAGAGGAGGATCTGCAGATGCCCACTGGCATTCAAATCCATATAACTTCTAAACTCAGTAGAAAATTGTAAATGTGTTTATACTTCAACTTATTTTTCATGTAATAAAGGAGTTGAGGAGCTTAATAAATCAATAACAAATTTGTTTCAATGAGAAAAAGGTTTGGCATTCATCGTATTTTTATGTAAAAGAAAGAATTAGCATTTGATTTCTCTAGCAGTTCTCGGGGTGCTGAAACTTTGTATGTGTGTCTGCATGCATAGGAGGCTGACTAGGCATATGCTTATGTATGTGTATATATGAACATACATGTGCACACTCATATTTCACATTTCTAAATAATAATGAAAAACAGAATCCCTCAAGAAGAGTAGTTCCAGGACATGATGGATATAAATGAAACCCTTAGACTTGATAAATGATGGAACTGGAGAAATCTTGGCTCAAGGTTACTTACTTTATTAAATCCTCAATTTTTAAGTGGAGAACAGTCTTATGTTGTATAACCAACCACAAAAGTGTAGAATCTAAAATTATAGTGCTTCACCCTTAAAAATAGTTGCATTTCAATCTGAGACTTACAAACTTGTATTCCTGCAGTTGTAAGAGTTAACACAGGAGAAATATTGCATGTCAATTTAGATAGTAATGATTTGAATATGTTCACAATTATCATTGCATTATTTTCTTAATCTTTACACATCTGTTAAATAACATTTACAACACAACTATATAAATCCATTAAATAGATAAATGTTTTGATTATCTTTTATTGTTTATTTTTCATCTTCAGGGATTCATTACATTGACTATACCTTTCAAAACATAATCTACAGCTTAATTAAGCCTTGCAGTTATAAATTTTGAGCCAACATATTAAGAGAGAAGTTATTGCTTTTGGGGGTACAATATTACTAATGAATGTTTTGCTCTGCGACACCACTGCTGGTATAAGATTCTAAGTCTATCCAAAAGAAACTGTCCTTGATTTCACTATACAGAGATCATAAGTCAACTTTTTATGTACTATAAGCTTCTTAGGAACAAAATCCAAACCCATTGATGGCTGAGTAAATTTCACAGCTTGTAGAAAAGACACATATCATTGTAATGTGTGAAATTTTAATCAAAAATGTTATGGAGGAGAAAGGTAAACTGACTGCTATAATTAATGTGTTCTGACACAGAGATTTAGCTGGCACATTTGTGGATGTGCTGTGCTGTGTTAACTGTTCCATTGCTTAAGGACTGTCAGAGTTTGAGGAGTTCCCATGTTATGGTTTCACCACTCGACACATTTTCCTAGAGCGTCAGCTTTGTCATGATTTGAAATGTAAAGTCATTTCTTCCTTGGCTTTGCTATTAATATTTAGTAAGGTGTCGTGGGTGTCCGGTGATAGGGTATGTTATCTTTCTTTTAAAAGCAGCTTTATTTAAAATTAAACTATATAAGCATTGCTTTTAAAGCGAATCAGCCTGTGTTTTGTTTCTCTGGTATTTAAACATTACCCAGTGTCTTAAAGGTAAGAGGATTGAGTAAAACTAATTGAGGTAATGAATAAATTAGGAACTGTACCTCATGTTACACATCATTATAAAATATTTTCATATTATGCCACATATATTTCCTAATTAAATAATACTCGCTTGCTTTCACAAAGTAAGCAAAATATTTTTCCATATATGAAATAAACTCTGATTTTAAAAGGACTTTTGCCATATTTATAATTTGGAAGTAACATCAAATTCATGAACTACTTGTAAAATCCTGCTAAAATATTCTTTCATGCCAGACACTGGCTGAGATTGTGGCTCTATATTTCAGAGAGATTCCTCCGAAAATTATAGATTGGATTCCTAGCTCTGCGGTGTCAATCTCCTTGCAGAGATCCACTGCACACTCTCTCCGAGCACTGCCAGCGTGGTTGTGCAGTAGACAAAAGACATACCTGAAAGAGGAAGACAGATATGCCACTTAAATTAAATAGGAAATGAATTGGCCAGCAAGTTGGCGTGTCTGCTGAGACAAATCATGGACAACATGTCTCTCAACAACAAAACTTATTTGTTTTCTCTTGCCAACAGATTCATCACTGCCCAGGCAAAACAGGCAAAATACATTAGTGTCATGGTAAACTGATAAAGAGAAGTGCCTCAATCTAGCATCCTCAATGGTGAAAGTCTTAGGGCAGTATTGATCTGTGTTATATAAATCTTGTTTTCTGTCTGCAGAAGTGAATCAGGAATGACCCGTAAGGTTAACAAACATTGTAATGTCTTTCAGCTGGGGCCGATGCCTGGGAGTTCCACACATTGTGTTTGGTCAAGTTCCATCTTGTCATTTTACCGCCAAGAAGCTTAACTAATTGCTGGCAATCATAAGAATGTTGGACGGAAGGAGAGAATTCCTACAATTTTTACCCCCTCTCCCATCCCCTCTTTTTTTTCTTAAGTCTTAACAAGCAGTCAAAGCCAAGTAGCGGAAAACAATCAACACTGAATTAGTCAGCAGGAGTCTTCACTTAGTTGAAAGTTTATGTAATCGGCATGTCATGTTCCTACATCGCCAGGAACAGACCTGATTAAGCTGATGCACTTTGTTTCAGTAAAGTTTGACAAAGAAAGCTTCTTATCCTTTTGAGTTACATGTCAGGGTATGTGCTTAACATGATTTTCTTCTGTTCACGAGGAATCAAAGGCTCAATGTGTACTCTGTGAACTGATGCAATAAAAATTCTCACCAAACCAAGGCCTGACAAAGTTGGTGTTTTGGGCAAAAGAGGAGGGAATATCGGTAGTGAAAGATAATCACCAATGAAAAGAAAATTTATTAGCAAAAATGCAATTACCCATAAGAATCTGCTTTATTTTATAAACAGGGTACTCTTAAAGGAACCACAAATTCAGTCCTATTTTATAACGGGATTCACTTGACCTCACAAGCTTTCTCCACACGCAGTATTTTATGCTTTAACTTACAAAAAACAATTGTCACTGTAGCCTTAACAAAGTTTTACAATGGACACTCTCTTTAGAGATTAATCAACCTTCTAAATTTGGTCTGCTAACTTTTTACAATCCTTTATTCGGCTGTGTGTGATGGATTCTGCCCTTATTTGGAGAGTCAGCCTTTACGGTGAAAAAACGAATGCCTACCATTGGAAGAGACTCCATAAAGCTTATGATATTTTATTTGTACTTGCTCACACAAGTGTCCCCCTTGTCATAACCCTAAATCAAATGATAGATTTGAACTTGGCTTAGATTATTAAAGCTAAAAGAGAGCAGTGGCTGAGGGAGCGGTTCACGCATCTGTTACGTCATAGCAAGATTCAGGGAACTAATGGAGTTTCTTTTTCTTCTCCCCTTTTGTCATAGAAAGGTCAAGCTAGTTTTCACCATTTTTATGTATGTCATTCTCAATATAGCAACAGAATCTCTTATGGAAAACAATGTAAGTAAATGTCTGCACGATGCTACTAGTCACCTGATCAAAAGCCAATGTTGAAAAACACTTCTAATGACTGTCTCTTATGCATCAGTGCACCTACTAATGAGCTGCCAGAAAAGGCTTTGTAAAGCTTTGCTAAGATAGAGCAGGAATGTGAGAAGCCTGAGATAGAACTTCCCTGCTGTGATTCCTGCCTTTCTACTAACAGGGAGCCTAGACTCGGAGCTGCTAATGAGCATGCTGGAGAGAGTGTCCAAACCGACGCAGGCTGCAGACAATTCACCTGTCTGCTTTCAGATCCAGGGTGTGATGCATGACAGTAAGACACCCGGTAGTAGCTTTTCTTTAATAATTTAGATATTTATTGATTTTCCCTCTCTACCCCCTATTTTTATTTAGTCCCTGCATTTTACTTTCTTTCAGGGATTTCTAGCACCGTCAGAGAAAAAGGAATAAGGATTTTTTCTCCCAGCTCGTTACTCCCCTACCCACATATATATAAGAAATTAATGTCATTATGTCGTATAATAGCAATATGGAGTACCTAATTAGTTTTTCTGTGGGGAAGAGAAATATGTGCTTTTCGGAGGTGGTATTTATAAAATGAGGCAGTGGAAATTAATAGCTTTTTAAAAGCCAAAATATGGCTTATTTGAATTAAAAGAATTCAAAATATGGCATATATTTTGACACTTAAAACAATGTACAGCATAAGTTAAATGCTTTTCTCCCTCTAGCAATGCCTTGTTCAACATCTTTATCCATAGGCAAAACCCAGCAGGATCTTTATAAAGAACACTTACTTAACTTGGTTTGTAGCAATTCCTGGCCTATAAATGAAATAGTTAACTGCAGGATACCTTTCAAGTTCAATGTTAAGCTGTTCACATTACACATTTTGATGCTATGCTTCCTTTGAGTTTTTCTAGAGGCTATTTTACTAGTTAATTTTTTTTTTTTAGTCAAACAAAATTACAGGATACAAACTGTGTAATTTCACCAATTTGCAATGCCACAGTTATCCCAGAAAGAGAATCAACATCGCTACCCATTAATTATAATCCTATCTCCCAGCCTCCCAGGAGGCAGCCCATGCGGTTCACATGGGCTGGTGCTATCTGTCCCTTCCAGTTGCCGATGTTCCTATTTTCCACAGCTCACCCTTGCTTTTTCTCTGGTTGATACAACATGCCATGGGAAATCTCAGGCTCCGTGGCGACCAGGGAGATAAGAATGCTCTGTGCCTTGGCAGCCTGTTTTATCCAAGGATCTCCAAAGAGGTTTATAAAAATCTATTTTTTTAATCCTCTGGATACCCCAGTGAGATAGGTATCAGCCTGACTTCACAGCTAACAGAACTCAAATCAGGACCATCTACCTGCATCTCAGCTCCTGAACCCTTCTTGCTGTTGGATAGGGTGCAAGGAGAGAGCTTGGATTCTGAACCCAATTCTGACAATGTAGGGGAGGGGATTGAACACCTGTTTCCTGCCAGGAAATTTATGAGGCCCCCAAAGCATTTGAGCTGCACATAAGTACAATTTTTGAAAATGTAAACACTAAACAGAAATACTAATAATATAATGAATATTTGAGGTAACCACTGTATTATAACACACCTGATTTGGAACTTTGTCACCAAGAAATCCTTACCTTCTCCAATTTGGGACTCCAAAGTGCCCTATTTTAATTTTTTGTTTGGTAGACAACTTGCCAAAAGAGTAGGGAGGATGGAGGTTAACCAGTAAAGGCTTTTGAGCACATCTCAACTCTGTAGAGAGCTACCCAATATGTAAAAATCAACTTCTTGCTCTCAGGAAATTTATAATCTAAGAGGAAAGAGAAAAATAGTTAAGCTTATAAACATAAATGATATGCATATCATGAATATAACCTGCTATGGCTAAAAAGTTATATTTTGGGAATTTCACTATCTATAGTGATAAAATATGCAGAAAATGTCTCTTTTTATGATGCTATTTGTGGAATTCAGTCTATGCATATCTGCATCTAATGGAAAAATAAATTCTTAGTTAATAAGGTATTTTCTTATTAAGATGTGATTTTGAAATACTGTGGAATGTTCTATTAAGGACTGCTGAGGTACCCAGGGGCACAGTAGATGTAATATTGTTGTCCTTTGGAATTTCACATTTCATTTGTAAAATTTTGTTTTGGCATAAAGTTTTATCGTTTAATCTTAGCTGTTTGTCAAAATATGTAAACTTGATATAATTTTCCTTAAATTTTATCTTATTTTAGATCAACATGATCTAAAATATTCTTTATTCCTCAGTGACCAAATATTTCAGAACCTAAATAATCAAACCAAAACTATAAGAAAATCTGCATACTTTCTCTTTATTTTCCCCAAAATCCAAGCTTGTGGAGAAAGGCAAGTAAAGCACAATGTTATCTTAGCCTACCAATAGATAAGCCGTGTTCTTCTCTAAGCAAGAGAATTTCCTGACAGGAAGTTAGGCCCTTGGAAAGAGAGGTTTGCTCTCTGAGCCACCAGGGTCCTATTATATGTGTCACGTTGACTGGTGCTTTATGCTCAGTTTAAATTTTTGTATTTCCCACTTTTATCAGTAAAAGATTTGACCAAGCATCCTTAATATATTTGCATTTATATATAAGTTATGTATCTATGCTACTACTCTCTATATATATTTTGAAGTATACATAGAATATTAAGAAGAATGAGAGAAGATAAAGAAAATATTTTAATATTTATTTATTAATAGGGCAAAACATTTTGCTTCTAGTAATGGTATTAATTATAATACTTTGGCAAACTATATATAATTGGATATGATTCCTTGTTTTTGGAAATCTTGGTTAATTCTTGGTGGTATTACAGTTTCCAAAGATTGGCCTCTAGATTCAGTTTATTTTGATCCTTGATTTTAATTGTTACCATAGCTGGAAATAATACCTCACAAAGTATTATGAAAGAAATGCATTTGTGAAATCATTATATTGATTTTTAAATTCCATCCAAAAATATGCAAATATTTTCATTTGAATGTTGATAGTAAGTTTCTGCCTGTCTGATGACAATCATTTTTGCATTTTGTTGGATTGAGTGGTATTTTAATATTTTTAATGAATAGCTTCAACATTGCTAAAATTCTTTGTTTAGGAGATTTGAAAACATGTTAGAAAATTCTCATTGCAATTTTTTTTTTTCTGTTTCAGTGGACCAATGTGCATCTTCATACAAGATACATCACTTTGGCTGCAAAAACCCAGAATGACAAATCATTTCCAAATATCTATTTTCAAAATTCATTTTCATTATATGTTTCTTTAAAAGTAAAGTTTCTTTATCAGTCATTGGAATAAAAACTCCTTTATTGAAAGAGATATAATTAGTGTGGTTTTATTTGGAAAAAGAAACCACAGCTAGTTGTCATACCACTGGAGCCATTGTCATCATCAGCAAATTTAGAACACTTGCCTTTTTATAAAAGAAAAACACACGTCTCTTCTAACAACTTCCTTGTAAGATAACCAGGGAAGATTTTCATGACATTCTTCACGTCATTCAAAATTACTATAAAGAGTCTACTTTTTAAATGAATTGCTTTCATGAAAATAAACCTGCACTTTTTATCTACAAAATGAAAACTGCAAGTTGTTATGATATACTGAAGGCAAACAACTGGGTAAAGCCATCTCTTTCAGGCTCATTGTGGAACACCATTCTTTCCTCAAGATAGAGTACATAGCAATGAGCCTCTCTCTTTTGGACCAGTATTGATCTCTAGAAAAGCATAATTTCTTTCTCTTTATTAGATTAAAACAAATTTCATTGCACGAGCTGATATTTTCCCATATCCTAATAGAATGACTTTTCCACTTTGGTGGCCATCATTCCACAATGGAGAACGGAGCGGCTCCATTTCACTGAAGGCAGCCACAAGATGAAGTGAGGATCATTAGGAAGGCTAGGGATCTGAATAAAATTTTAGTTGGGGCCAAAGCAATATTATCACACCTAAAAATAATATTGGACAATTTGGAACATGATCACAAACATTAAGAGAATTCAGTATATCGGCTGGTCATAAAGTTAGTATACGCAAGTAAATAGATTTTTCACATACTAGGAGTATATTGGGTTAGAAAATAGAGTGACAAACTTGTCATTTTTAATATTAACACAAAGACACAACACCAAGAAGTAAATCTAAAGAGAAACATTCAAGATCTATATGAATAAAAGTGTAACATGTTCTGAGGGACATGCAAAAAAGACTTAAAAAGTGAAAAGAGCTACTTGACTCTTGGCTAGGAATACAGATACATGGGGATGGAAATAGTCATTGCCTCTGGGAAAAGGAACTCTGGCAGAGATGAGACAGTTATTTTTTTAATGTATATCTTTTTGATTATTTAAGCTTTCTTTAATTGCACATGGATAGTGCAATTATCATTTTCAAAGAAATACTATAATACTTATACTCACGATATGCTTATACTACATGGCAGGCGGTGTTCTGTGTACTTTACATATATTAACTCACTTAAACCTCACTACAACCTCATGAGTTGAATAACGTTATTCTTATTTTACTTTACAGATTAGGAGACTGAGGCACAGATAGGTTGTTTGTCATAGGCCACGCAGTAAGTGACTGGAATTTTTAACCCAATTAGTCTGATAAACAGTCTAAGCTCCAAGCCTTAGTATATGCTTTCTCTCTAGATGAAACACCTAAAAAATAATTTCCCCCCAAATTTGAGGTGATTTTAATAATTCAAAATAACCAAATAAAATGTATACTTATGAACATACTGTTTAGATGTTCTAAATATTCAGGAAACATTACTGAACTATGTACCAAGGCCTCCCAGGTAAGCACAGATCCTTCCACAGACTGACAAACATGAGACCAAAGTCAGTCTTGTGTTTTATGAGAATTCACACAAAGTCTCAGTCTGCAGACAATGTCTTCTATTTAATAAGGAAAAAAATAGAAAATTGTTACAAATTTTGCCTTAGAAATGATTTCTCATTGTTTTCTAACACGTGTCCCTAACCAATCACACATGCTTGTTCCTGCCCTAAGGGTTTTTCTCTGAGCTTTTCCCCCACTCCCACACCCTCATTACTAATTCTGCTCACCTTTAAGATAAAGGTTAATCCCCCCTCTTGTACCAATGCTACCAGAGTAACATATTTTGTAGTTATTTTTCTCTCACATAAAGTTCTTATTATACTCACATAAAATCTGAGACATACCTGGCCATTCTTGCTTATATTTTCTCTTAGAAATATTTTCTAATTTTTTAATATATGTACATGGTTTCTCTTTTTTCTAATTTTTATCAAATTCTGAAAAATGGATTCTTTTAATGTTTCCTATACTACTCAACATAGTGTGGAACTCAGTTAATTATTTAATTAATATTTATTAACTGTCTTTTATGTACAGGTCTGCTAGATGTTGAGGTTGTTAGGAAAATGAATGAAATTATACTGCTTGCTCTCTGGGAACTTGCAGTTTTGTAGAGGAGATGTTTGAAAGGTAAGCCTTATATTTAAAGTTAAGCACAACAGTAAGTGACTGTGATATGATTGACTAAATATTTGAGTGTATAGTCAGTCTTTGCCTTGGTTTTTTGACTCCTGAGAATACAATTTATATTTATGTATCCAGTATTTTTTAATAAGATTAAAAAATTGATCCTCCAAAACAGCATGACATGGAATGTTTAATGCTAAAAATATGTCAGTCTTATATAATGTGTATTTGTTTCATAAAGTTCATTTTTAACCATACTCTTGAGGTTAAATATTCAACTTACAATTTTTCAGCTCCTTCCGGTCTGTTATAATCCCAAATACCTATGCTTTGTTTTTTCTTGTAAGTCACATAGCATAAATTCCAAATGGTTGAATAACAAAGCAACACATATCAAAATAAAACACAGTTTACTCAGTTTTTTCCTTTCTCTTCTTAGATGTAATTCCATGATACAAGTTATGGATAGGGTTGTCATTCTATGGAAACTCAACGTGTGTGTGTGTGTTTGTTAAACCTCCAAGGTAACATAAAGTAGGAAGGAAGCTTGCGTTTTAGAAATATTTTACATAGCAGTAAGTAATGGAGAAATCAATTGTTTGATCCATATTTATTATGTATATTCTCTACACCACATACATGCTATCTCTGAGCACATGGCACTTTTGGGGGGCTTTGTCAAGCTACATGATGCAGGCAACAAAATGTATATACTGAAATTGACAATATTCTGCAAAGGAACAGTGAACTATCACCATGTGATATTGCTGCTAATGTGTAGAGAATTCCACAAGACTGGCTGCCAGCTTCTCCATGGAGCTTCCTTGGCTTGAAAATATGTGTCCTATATATATAACTGCACTTCAAAAAGAAATATTTGAAAGGATGGAAAGACATAAAATTAAAACTGAGTTTTTTTATCGGCTCCACCTGCTGCTTTCCTCTGTAACACTATATACCAAGCTTTCAGTTCTATTGGTCTATCATCGTACATGACTTCTACTGGCTTCTCCTTAAGAAAGACAAGAAATCTAGCTCACTGATATTCTTTTCTTCTTAAACTCCTCCAAACTTTGTGAATTAATATTTTTATCTTTAGTTATATGGGTTACCCCTAAAAATCAAATACTATTCATGACTTTTTATTTCTTGGTCCATAACTTTTTGGTGCTGTATATAATTCCCTATACATAAGAAGACATTAACACTCTCTTTCTCCATCCTTCTTTCTCTTACCCCTCCCAATGTGTGTTAATCATGTCATTAGTTTTATATCATCAATTCTATATTTACTACAATTTTATACTATATATTATACATAGTATGTATATAATAATTATATAGGATAATAAAATATGTTTTATATATGTTTATATAGTATATAATTTAGTTTTCTATACTTTGTTTCTGGATTAATTTTGAAAATTGGTAATGAATAGTATTTGATATATTATTATTATGAAAATAATAATCAGTTCTGTAAAGAATGCAATATGTAGTAATTGGTTCTGTAGAAAAGCAGAAACAGTTTTTTGAACTAAATCTATTTCTCTTAAAGAGAGAGAATCTAAATGTCAAAGTCAAATGCCTTTTATTTTCTTAAACTCAATCAGTGCCCCCAAACTTTGGGGCTATGACTTTCTTGGACAGCTAGAGTTTCTAACTATATAGTTTTCTCATTAAAAATAAAAATATACACTCTTTGTACTACTGAATGCCTGGTGAAATTTGAACAAACTGCTTTCTAGGACTAAAAGCACTCCTGTTTAAGATAAACTCTTATTTTGGATCTCATGTCTTCCTCTTTCTTAGATTTTATTTTCATCTTCTTGGAATATTTTAATGTTTTTAAGAAAATGGACCATGGTAAACTACTAGGGGCTTGCATTTTCAAAAAATGTTCTTTATTTCACTGTACTGCCCACTGGTATGCTGGAGCTGGCTTGTACCAGCTCACAAATGCTGACTTTGTAGCATCTCTTCCCAATTCTGTGACCTCACTTTGCTTGAAATTGCCCATCTTGGGAGGATTTATTCCATAAAAATAACCGAATACTACAAATCAGGTTGGCTACTCTTTTTTTTAGGAGAGCTAGTTGTTAAGATTTTATCAGCATGCTGCTTCACCTACCAGGTTGGGTACAAAATTTCAGATTCAAAATTACTTTCCCTGTATATTTAGAAGCTCTGGAAAATATTCTTCTATGGGTTATTTACATTTCTTCTTTTCTCCTATATTTTCTCTTTTTTCTCTTTCTCTTTGGAATGCCTTGTGTGTTGTTTATCTGCTCCAACACGATGTAAACTCCATAAGGGATAAGACTGTTTCTCATTCGTTACCATGTCGAATCCATGAGGACAATACGTAGCACACAGTAAGCACTCAATATATATTTGACTAATGAATGCATCAAATCCTGTTAGGAAAACATTGCCCCTCCTAGATTTATATCTCTGTCTCTCTACTTTTTCCTCAAGTCTTCAATCTCTTGATGTTTTATTCTATGTTCAGGGAATTTTTCAGTAAATTGCTGTTATTATTATGTTTATTATTTCAGCAATCAGTTCAATTTCGGGAGCTCTTACTTGTTCTCTGACTGCTCCTTTTTCATAGCAGCATGTTCTTGTGTTATGTGCAATGTCATCTAATGCTCTTTGGGAGGTCACCTTTGGAATTCTTTTAACATCTCTTTCCTTCTCCTAATTTTTCTCTGCTTCCTCTGATATTAGTCCTTCTGTTTCTTTATCTTAGTCTTTTTCTCTTGAAATGCTGATATTCCCTAGGTCTTATGATTATTTGGTGATTGGTTTTTATTTATTAATGAAGAATTAGTTTGATTGTATGGGTAGTTCATGTGGGCTTCTCTTATTATTGCTATTCCCTCACCTGATTTAAGAGGACTGACTATAAAACCTTTGCAAGTGGATACATTTTGTTAACAACCCGAAGGCTTCATTTTGGTCTAGCAGACAAGAGTCTTGCCGCATATCACCATATTCCATGTGTCAGTACTAAAAGGATCTATTCTGAAGAATCAATACTCTCTTCTGGGATATGAATAAATATATTTACATGTATACTTATATAATGTTTTAAAATTTAAAATTGATGGACTTTCTTTATCCTTAGGTGTGATTCCATACACTTTCTCTTATAAGAAATTCTACAAAACAGTTGGCCCTCTGACATTCTTGTCCTCCTCTTCCTTATAGCTTCTACCTAAGAATTTTAAAGTATTTTTTTCACACATATTTCTTTACAGTCAATTCAATGGATCTTAATGAGAGAAGGTAGTTAAAATGTGTGCTCAGCTCTCTGTCTTGAATCACATGGTTGGTTTACATCTTAATAAATTCCTCAACAATAATTTAAATTCTGAATATTTGGAAGATTTTTTACTTCGTAGAAATAGATCTCCAGTATGATATTAGATATTTGTGAAGGATAGAATTTGCATTATCAAATTTGCAGCTAATAGTATTATATGTATATTCCGGGATACAACTGTAAGTGAAAATTATCTACAGCACATTTTATGATCTCAAAATTAATACCTTCTTAGGAAAACTGGGATGTAGGAGAGGAATTTGGCAAGTGTGACTCTCACACTTAAGGAAAATTCTCTATTTAATATCAAAGCCCTATGCAGTTCATTTAGACGTATGACGTTAGGCTATCACGTGGAAAAAAGAAGGAACAGATGCATTTTGAACATGGTATATTAAGTTTAACAATAGAAAATCAAAGCTATTTCCTTTGGAAATGTTGTAGTCTATTGTGGATATGTAAGTAACCGTAATTAGTGAGTTATGACAAGAGAAAACTAACTAAAACATCTAAATTGTATTTGTTTGCCTATTGTGATTAGACACAAGAAAGGGCCATTGGCTGTTAAGATTCTTTATTGGCCCTTCTTCTAGAGTTCCTGGAACTTTTCCTCTATTAACAAATACCCTTAGCTTGAATTTAACTATGACAAATGATCATTGGCTTATCTGTCCATTTCCAGTAATTGAGCAGGCAGTCTATAACTCCACGAACTATAGATTTGTTGTGTTATAGCAATCTAATTATATTAATGCTATTCATTTACAATGCTATCTTCTGATGTCTCTTGGCTTCTGGAAAAGATATAAGTCCATTACTTAATCCACACAGCATATGCGCAATGGTCTTCTGGATTGCTGCCACAATCAACATGTTCAGAAAAAGAGGACTTTTAAATATCATCTCTAAGAGATCTGAATCTCTAAAGTTTTGGTTTAAGGAGAGTGGTTCTATGGATCTCACCACAAGATTGATCAATTTAGGGTAGTTACCATTTCTAAGTTCAGTGCTTTTTTTCACCTATAAAACAAGAAAATTGTATTAATTATTATTTTGTATATCTTCTAGCTTTAAAATTCTATGATCATAAGCTTCAAAGATGGTAACACATACAATAATAATATACTGCATCATTAATACATAACGTAGAAACCTAAGAAGAGTATTTAAATTTGAGTGTATTGCCTTATATAGATTTAAAATTATGAGAACAACCCTGGGTTAGTGTTAAAGTTTTACACTTGAAAACTCTTAAAATGATATTAATAGACGCTTTCTTGAAACTCTTCTTCAATTTTGGCAAAAATTTAATCATTTTTAAATGTATTACTATAGAACATATTGTATGCCAGAAAAATGATTAATAAAAGTTGAAATCAGCTAGTAATTTCATTAAGTGAAATGGGAAATCAGTAGCACAAAAGGTGAAAAGTAAATGCCTCTTTCATGTTCTCATTTAACTCATAAATAATGCAATTAGAGCTTTGTCTTAAATGTTTATTGAGACCATGCTCTCTCATTGAGAACTCTCAGACTTTGCTCTCCTTGTACTCAAATGTTCAATTTCATTAATACAGTTTTGGCATGAGTAATAAAGTATAAATATTTTACAGAATCAAGGTTCTAAGAAGGTACTATGAAACAGTTGGTTGGTGTGTTTCTTAAAGTAGTTCCCTCCAAATTAATTTAAATTGGCTCTGGAATGAACACTGAAAATTTGCTTAAGGACCATAAGAAAAGGTAATTATAAATGGCAGAGCATCCGACTTAGGGGAGCTGTCTGGTGGGGTGTTTGGTGTTCATCCAAGTTTTCTCTAACAACTTTATTAATTATCTGGAAGAAGAAATAAACAGCATGTTAATTAAATTTGCAGCTGATAATAATTGGGAAATGTTGCCAACTCCAACGCAAAAAAAAGAGAAAAGAAAACAAAAAGAAATAAGAGAAGAACAGATTGGTTTGATATATGATCAGAACTATAAGAAAACAAGAAAGAAATGAGAAACATGATAGAGGAAAATAAAAGAATAGAATGAAGAATCCCAATCATAAACCCATGAAAAAAATACATTAATAAGCAATTTGAAAGATTTATAATATAGCCAATATAACTAATAAATATTGTAAGCTTAAACGTGGTAGAAAATGTACATAGGTGGTCTGTAGTGCCTTCATACTTTAAATATATGGATCATCAATGATTTTATTCAAGAAGCAAGCCCTAACACAAAAGATGCATGAAATCTTGGTGTTTTAGATTTGGAGAGATCAATATGATGACCAGGGTAAGACTATCGTCGATCAGACTGCGTCATATTTAGGTTTTCTTCTACCTAATCTCCGTCCGAACACTCTTATCACCAGCCTTTACACAGTTTCTGCCTATTCTTAAAGGCACACAAGTGGAATTTTAAAGAAGACCTAAGTTATTTGCTTTATAAATGACAACTGTATTATGTAGCAGAGTTATCAAGCCTACTGTCAAGAAGAGTTTTTTGTCATATATTCAAACCTAAATAGTCATAAAATAGAAAGGAGATGAGGAAAAATAGCAGATAATATAGAAGATGTTTAACTATGAGATGTTTAAATAAAGATGCAGCTCTTTCTTTCCTTACTCTCCATAACTTGCTGTTCTCCTAGTCATGATAACCTAGTCAGACAGGAAGACTTCACAGATTAAACTCACATAATGTCTTAAAAATGGATCCTTAACACTACTTATCACATCACAAGTATATGCTTATTTATCTGTCTCTCTTCACTGTGTGGTGAGATCCTTGAGTGTAGAAAGCACATCTTAGGCGTCTGTAATTTTCAGCATCTAGAGCCATGTCTGATATCTAATAAATGCTCAGGTGAAGTTAACTCATTGAATACATGCTGCGTGATATTTTGAAAACCTTTCTTGGCTACTAATTATCTCTGTGACGTTGAGCAGATTTTTACCTCTGAGTCTCAGTCTTCCTATTCCTAAAAATGAAGAAAATAATATCCCATTTTAAATGGATCTGGATAAATCCTGCATATAAAATACAGTGCCTAGCCATAAAACTTCAGCTCCTCTCCCTTTCTTTCCTTCCTTTTTTTGTGAGGAATCCCAACAAAACCAATGTGGGTGGAGATTTTTCCCCTAAAATAAGTTATTTCATTAAAAAACAATTTAAAATATTTATGAATATCAGTATTTTAAAGGAATAGATACTTCTAAGAGAGTTGAGCTTAACTATATCGAACAGCTATAATGGCCATATATTTTTTAATATTTAGCTCTCTCTAGAAACTTGGTTTTCTTTTTAGATTTTATTCAAATTCTATGATCAACTCTACATGCACTGTTAAGTAGCTATTAAGTGACTTACCTTGACTTCTCATAATGATAATATGTGAAAAGATCTTATGATTTATGTATTTGGGAATTTTAAGACAATTATTACTTAGAACACTATATGACCACTCCATAAAACTACACATCACTGTAAAATAACTGCATATGGAGTATTTAATCTTGAACTTCTAAAGATGAAAAGTGAAAGTAGTTACAATAATCATTATTTTCAATTTTATGTAGTTAAGTGGTTTTACACAAAAAAATTAGCCTTCCAAATGACATAGTTATAATGCGTTAATGGTAGCATAACGTGTTATTACATTATGCAACATAATTCGTGGATATTATGTATGGCATTTTAGAAACTCGTGTACTTATAGTTATTAGAAGATACTCAATTTTTTCAGACCATGTTCTTCTTAACCCTATTACTTAACGTAATCCTTGAGTGGTTTCTCTGCCTTTTGATGAGGTCTTTCTATGGATTGTATAACCTACTTTCTAACAGTTTAACTTACTGTTCCCTAATTTCTTCATTATCATCTTTTTGTCTTATTCTTATTTCCAACTGAATATTTAGAATATTGTCTTAAAGAAATCCCAAAGTCAAGAAGTAGTTATGATCCAATGTATCTAATTTATAAAAAGTGCTTTGGTTTTGAATGTTGGCTATTTACATAATAAAGCTTAACAAATTTAGATGGAATGGTATATCTCTTCTATTCTCAGCACCAAAAATAGTGCTTTATTCCTCATAATTCATTCAATTCTTTAATAATAAATTATCATTTATCAAAAGCTTAGCATTCAGTTAAATCACTGCTTGCTGAGTACCTGCTTTTTGAGAGACTGTACACATAGTGATTAAAAACACAGACCCTTCCTTCAAAGATAACTGGATTTAAATCCCATATTTGATACTTAATTGTTTTGTGAGTTTGGCAAATTGATCTCTTACCTATAAGAGAAATTTAGTAATTATCACTCCAAACATTTTTTTCTTAAGGATATCTGAAAATAAGATAGCTAAAACGTCTGGCACATGGTAGCTGTTCAGTACGTGATAACAGGTATTGCTATTCTAATTAATAATTCAATGTGTTAGTGGTAGTATTACAAAGGTAAACAAAGAGTTCTTAGTTTTATGGAGCTAGGAGCTGACAAGATCACATAATCAGGTAAGATTAAAGTCTCTGCCCTCAAGAAATGCCATGTAGTACTTGTTGAATAAATTAAAATACTAGCAACTAAGATTTGTATAGCATTAACTTCACTGGAAGTCAGGGTCTTTATTACTATAATGGATATAAAAGCAAAGTACTGTGGATATTCAGGAGAAGGGGATTGAATGATTATGGTTGAGGAGGATGAGACGAGGTTTAGAGGATTTGGAGGATAAGTGGGAATTTAATGTTTGGAGAACGACAGGAGGGTATTCAAAGCAAGAGAAAACCATGGATAAAGTCACGAAAGCATTAATTTCTTGAATGTTTGCAAGGTCAAGATTTCTAGTACTCTATGAAGGAGAGGTGCAAGGTTCAGCAAATAGAACAACCAGTGATGGAGAGGTATGAATGGGATGATATATGTGACATCATTTTCTGCAGAAAATAGGGTGGTATTCAATGAACAAAATCATCCAAAAAATTTAGAAGGCGTATTTATGTATTTACATGTGTACGTGGAATGTTTGTTTGTGAGAATTGTGATAGAGCTTTAGGTTCTGTTCACAACAGTCTGAGCCTGCCCTCTAGCATCTTACAGCCTATTCTACATTGATCACAATAGACAAATGAAAGACATATAGAAAGTGGTCTGACAATGGTCAATATGTTTGGGACAGTCAGTTAGAACAAAGAAGGTTGTACTGATGAGTATCTGGATGGGGTGAGGCAGTACTTAGAGTCTGAGAAGACCCAACTTGATAAGCAGGCAGGTACCAAGCAAAGGATTTATTTCTCAAAACAGAAATGATGATGGCATGCTCCCAGCATTAGTTTCCTCTATTAGCTTGTAGTCCTTAATACAAAAATGTTGTTTTTATCTCAAGTTTGTTCTATTCATTCTCTCCTTCAAGGAACTCTGAGTTTTGCTTTACTTCTTTCATCTCCCACTTTTCCTTGCAAATGAGTCAAGAAATGTCTCTGGCAAAAAGCTTAAAATGGAGGGCCTTCCATCAAGTCATAATATGAAGTAATCAGTTTAAGGTATTGAATCAGTATGGGCTTTGAATCAGAGACCCATACTTACTGGGCATGCTGCTCAGCTGTTCTAAGCCTCGGTTTCTTCATCTCTACAATGAGAGTATTAATAATTCCTTCTTTATAGGGTTCCTCTGGGAATTAAGTTCAGTAACGCATTCAAAGAACCTAGCACAGTTCCTAGCATATAGTATCTGCTCAATATAAATTGACCTTTATTATTGTCTTCGTGGTAAAGGCATTAGACCAGTGCTTTTGGAAGAGGTGGTTTCTTCTGTCTTTGCTACTTATGAAATGAATGAATTAGAGCAAGTCACTTAACACCTCTGACATTCAGATCTAAGTTGGTTAACATCTCAAGCCATTCAAGAAGCAAGTCTGTCATATCCCCTGGGGTTTTGCCTTTTCCCAAGGAAGTCCTCCCAAGTCAATGGTATCTTGCTTATTCAGTCTTACATTCTAGCAACCTTGATCAAGTTCCCTCAAGATCTAACTCCAGGGGTGTTCCCCTAGCTACTGCCAATACATGTCTGCTAATTTTTGCAGTTACTTTAGGTTGTAATCTCTTTCCTCCTTTCTCAAGACCAGCAGGTCCACAACCGATTATGTTGAGATTTAACTGTAGTTATTGTCCTGGTAGCTGAGTGAGCAGGTGGGGCAACTTCTGAGTAGGGCACTTCTTGCCTTTTGGGTGAGCCTTTGCAGATTCTCATAGCATGCGTCAAGCGCTAGTCTTACTCCAAAGGATTGGACAACTTCTGAAAGCTCTAAACATTTAAAGTGTTTACAGAACCAAAACCTTAGGAGCATCCATCCAGATGTCCCCATCTCATTGTAGGATCTCAGGTTTTCCTTATCAAAACCCTACCTTAGTGTAACACACTTGCCTGGACTGAGTGTTTAAATGTCTCTGGAGCTCTTCTATCCTAACAATCAGATCCTGTGTTTGATCATCAGCTGTGTCTGTTCTGCCACTGCAGGAAACAAGGGCCTATTTATATGTCACCATATATACCCTCAAGCCCTAATTCCTAGCCTTTAAATGTTTGTTACAGACCTCTCCCCCTGGAGAGCATCAATACAACTTAGTAATAGCCATCCAATTCCATTGTCCTTGTAGGCTTTATTTTCCTCTTATTTTTCAGATGCCTGAATTACTGTACCAATAAGAATTTCTCTTCTACTGGGATATTTCCCCAAGTCACCAATAGTGAAATCTTCAGTAATTGGGTCAGCACTTTGTGCAAGGGACATTTTGTGGTCCCCACATCCCACCTGTCTTATTAGGCCAGTCCCTGTTTACCTCTGTCAGGCAACAAGATGAAAGTGGACATGGAAGAGATTTATTTGGGGGAAACACCTGTGAAGAAGAAAGGGCAAGGAGCAGGAGTAGGCAAGGAGAGCCTTCAGATGATGATGTAGGTCTGGTACCTGAGAAAGGAGAGAAAGAAGGAAAGATGGGGGAGAAACAGCATCAGACTATAGCGCAGTTCTGATAATGTTCTTGCCAGGTTGCTGGGGATTCCCGAGAAAAAGTTATCCATTAGAAAAATCTTTCAGTGAGCAAGAATGGTCTGGTTTTGGTAACTCTGCTGTACTCAATCCTTGGCTGCAAGCAGCCTGTAAAACCATGTGTTGGCAGGGACATCACATTACATCTAACGGTGTAATGCCTAGAGACTATCGTTACCCATTAAGTAATTAATCCTCATTTTCCTCCACCCTTAGCCCCCGGCAATCTCTAATCCACATTATGTCTCCACAGATTTACATATTTCATATAAATGGAATCATACAATATGTGACCTTTTGTATCTGTTTTCTTTCACATGGCATAACGTAGCATTTTTTTTTATTACTCATTCCTTTCTATGGCTGAACAACATTCCACTGTATGTATATACCATATTCTGTTTATATATTCATCCATTAGTGGACATTTTGGGTTTTTCTACCTTTTGATTATTGTGAATAATGCTGCTATAAACATTTGTGTACAAGTATTTTTTTGAGTCACTGTTTTCAATTATTCTAGTTATATACATAGGAGTGACATTTCTGAATCATATAGTAATATTATGTTTAACTATTTGAGGAACCATCAAAATGTCTTCCACCGTGGCTGTATCATTTACATTCCCACCAGCAATGCAAAAATGTTCCTATTCCTCTACGTTCTTACCAATGCTTGTTATTTTCTGTATAATTATTGTTATTATGAATGTAAACTGGTATTTCCTTGTGGTTTTGGTTTATATTTTCCTAATTACTAATGATGTTGAGCATCTTATCATGTGCTCATTGTCCATTTATATGTCTTATTTGGAGCAATATCTCTTCGAGGTCTTTCCTATTTATTAGTTGGGTTTTTTTATTGTTTTTTTATTTTATTTTTTTTGAGGAAGATTAGCCCTGAGCTAACTGCTGCCAATCCTCCTCTTTTTGCTGAGGAAGGTTGGCCCTGAGCTAGCATCCATGCCCATCTTCCTCTACTTTATATGTGGGATGCCTACCACAGCATGGCTTGCCACATGGTGCCAGGTCTGCACCCCGGATCCGAACCAGCGAACCCAGGGCCGCCGAAGCAGAAAGTGTGCACTTAACTGCTGCGCCACCGGGCCGGCCCCTCTTTTATTGTTGAGTTGTAAGAGTTCTTCATACATTTTGGATACTAGTCCCTTGTCAGATATAGGACTTGCAAATATTTCTCCCATTCTGTAAGTTATCTTTTCACTTTCTTGATTATGTCCTCTCATGCACAAAGTATTTAATTTTGATGAAGTCTACTTTTTCTTTTTTTGTTCATGTTTTCAGTGTCATATCTAATAATTCATTGCCAGATCCAAGGTCATGAACATTTACACCTGTGTTTTTTTCTAAGAATTTTATGGTTTAGCTCTTGCATTTAGATTTTTCTTCTGTTAGATTTTCAAAATTTTTGCCCATCTTCTCATTGACTTTACTGAGGAGCAGATTTTTGAAAACCCTTTCTCTGCCATTCTAAATGTGGCTCTATCTATCTTTGACCTTTAACCTTTTCACTTTTTAAAGGTTTAGGCCAGTTATTTTAAAGAATGGCGTCATTTAGGGTTTGATATTTCCTCATGTCTAGACTCAGGTTATAAAGTTTGGTAGCGAAAGCAAAGAAGTGATGTTTGTCTTTGGTGTGTCATATCAGAAGACACATGGTACTGACTGGCAAATTAATATGATGTTAACTTGGATCATTTGGTTAAGGTGGGATCTGTCATATTTATCCAATGTGAAATCTTTATTTTTCTCTTTGTAATTAACAAATCTGTTGTGGGAATATAATTTGAAACTATGTAAATATCTTGCTTCACATTAAATTTTTTCCAATTCTTTTATTATCCACAGCTGTTTCTTACTTTAATAAATTATTATTATGATGGTTACCAATGGTAATTTCCTAATTATTTCACTTCTATAATAGTTGGCCATATCTTTGGCTTTTGGTTGCAAAGAATTTCAAATTGATAGACTACAAGTTTCAAAAAGATCAAGGTTGAGTCTGTGTCATTTGTGGTGAATGTGTAGTAAAGAATTTGACCTTTTCCAAAGAGACATCTGGCCTTGGTCCCTGGCTCCTAGGAGGTAATCTCTAAACACTTGGAATTCCCTGAGTAATAAGAATGTCTGTGCTATTCATGATAGATTCCTTGGACCTCGTCTGATAGTTTATGCTGACAAGATGACTCATGTTGGGCCTGTGGACCACGTAGTATCAGCCCAACATCTGGGGAGATTGGGCTGGAGACTGTGTTCAACCACATAGGCAATTAATCCATCAATTATGCTTGCTCAATAGAGCCCCTGTAAAAACTCTGTACACCAAAGCTTGTATGACCTTCCTGGTTTGACAATACTTCATGCATATTGCCACTCACAGCAGCTGGGAATTAACGTGCAATGAGGACAATGGAAGCTTTGAATCTACAAGTTTCTTTGACTCTACCTTACGTGCCTCTTCCTTTGGCTGATTCTAATTTGTATCTTTTCCCTGTAATAAATCATAACTGTTAGTAAAATAGTTATCACTGAGTTCTCTGAGTCCTTCCAGCAAATTATCGAATGTGGGAATGGTTTTGAATACTCCCCAAAATTGCAGTTGGCATCAGAAGTAGGACATTCTTGGGGACTGTGCCTCAGACTTTGCCTTGTGGCTAACTCTAGGTAGAAAGTGACAAATTTTCGCTTCAGAGTGGAGTCTTAAGAGCCACTATCTGGTTTGTCATGCCCTCTTTTCCCTGCTTCCACAATCCCAGAAACATGGTTGAAATGAAACCTCCCCCACACCAGTTTTGTGAGTGCCTACAATGAGCTGAACCCTCTGACTGGATGGTCATGCAGCATTAGTGAGAGTGAAACTACGCTGGTTTAGACAACTGAGATTGTCGGGTTGTTTGTTACCACTCATAAACTTGCCTACCCTGACTTATACTCTAATTCTAGAATATGGTAGCCAAGTAAGAAAGATTGTTAGTGTTTATTCTGTGGTGTCTGCATCAGGCAGACACAAGCATTTTTTTAACTAGAGAAAGGACTTTTCTTAAAATATGGGGATAATTTATCAAGTTTTTTCATAGGCATAATTCTAGTCTCCACGCAAATCAAATATTTTTTGCTTTTATTCTAATCAACCATCATATCTGTCTCGATAGCCCATTTTGGCATAATGAGCATTTCAGTTAGTGGAAAGTTTTCATTGTCAATGATAACACATAAATTAACATTCTTCTTTTTATACCATTCTCTTATAAGTCAATTCCTTAGAATCTCACCAGTTAGTAAAGAGGATTCATTGACCTGCAAAGTTGAGAAAAGATCAGGATGTATCTATGTTGATTCTACCATTTGGAGAAGCTTTGCTTCCATTGACAACTTTTATTTGAGTAGCTCTTTAGCTAGTAAAAGGTTTCAAATTCTTCAAACAAAATTATTTCAAGGAATGATGTTAAATCATTAAATATTATGAGACACTATTATGTGAAACTATTTATGCTAAACTATTCATGAGAAAAATGATATTTTGTTATGATTTGAAGTTTTTACTACCTTTCTTGAGAGCATTTATTTTTTCTCTTTATACTTCTTCCTAAAAGATATCAATCAAATATAGTTATTCTCTTTGGAGTTTCCCTTTTGTGATAAAAAATTATTTACCACAAAATTAAATAAATTATTTGAAACATTTCAGGCATTGTGTATTTTCCCTCAACAAATAATGAAAGATTTGAAATCACCTGAAATAGCAGGTAGTTTGTTCTAACCATCTGTTCTATTTATTTTGACAATTGTGTATCCTCATCCTGCCTTTCATTTCAACTTTTGTTGTGTGTATCATGAATAAATAAGCTATAGAACAGCTCATACTCCCAACATACAACTGTGTCAAATGGGTTATTTAGTAAGGCACATTGATAGATTAAGGCAGAGGAATAAATATCTATTAGCTAAAAGCCAGGAAGATCCAATTTATTGGATCTTAACCTCATTTAAATCAATTAGATCAATTAACCTCATTTAAAACTATACTGCATTAAATACTGTACTTTAAAATAGATGATACGAAATCACCTGTCACCTTCTGCCAGAAATACAGTCCAGACATTCCTTGAAATGTGAACAATGGAGTAATGAAAATTTATTTTCTATTTATTATTATGTTTCTTTGTGAGGGAGATTGGCCTTGAGCTAACATCTATGCCAGTCTGCCTCTATTTTGTACATGGGATGCCGCCACAGCCTAACTTCATGTGTGGTGTGTAGGTTGCACTTGGGATCTGAACGTATAAACCTAACTACTACGCGACCAGGCTGGCCCCCAAAATTTATTAATAGAATCAATTAGTTGATGCTCTCCCTTTCTTTCCTCCACTCAAAAGTTTAGATCATCAACCCCATCCAAGGCACAATCAGAACAAAAGCTCCTATAGATGACTTGTTCTTCGGCCACTTAGCTATTCTCAACCTGCTGTCCCCCTTGTCCACCCTTCACTACAGAGACTGAGAAGTCTAGCTACTCTCTTTCCCAACCTCTCTTGTAGGTAGGAATGATCATACGATACAGTTCTGGCCAATGAACTATTAGGGGAAATCTGCTGTGAGCTTTCTGAAATGTTTTATTTGATAAAAGGAGAGAGACATTATTATAAAGTTCTCATGCATGTCACTCTGCTTTCCACTTTGGATATGTGTGTGAAAACATAATGACTAGGGCTGCAGCAGCTATGTGTGATCAAGAAGTGATATGTCAAAAATTGCTCAGATGGTAAAGCGAAAGGATAAAGGGATTCTGGGTTCTTGAGGATAATGCAGAGCTCATGAACTAACCTTGGGATAGCCTGACTCCAGACTTCTCATCCAGTCAACAATAAATGCCAGGTACTAGTTAAGTAATACAATGTGTCTCAAACCCTGCTACTCAAAGGGTGGTAATCATCAATGTCATCTGGGGAATTTGGAAAATGTAGACCCTCAGGACCCACCCCAGATCTAATGAATCAGATAGGCACTTTAACGAGATATCCAGGTGATTTCTATGCACGTTAAAATTTAAGAAGCCCTGGTTCAAGCCCTTGTAAGGCGGTCATGGTGTTACTTGGAACTGCAAATTATTTAACTGACAGAACTGCTCCATTGCCAGTGTCCTGTGGTACTATCTGTTGTTTATTATATGGTATTCTGACCCTTAATAGTTCTTTTATTTCCCCACATTAGAATCAAATAAATACTATACTTTCTATGCTTCTCAGTTTTTCACAGTTAAGAACTCCTCTAATTTTGGCTTTTCCTTGCTCTCTATAGACTTGTTCCTGCCTGCCTTCTGGAGGAAAAAAGTTTCCGCTCCTCTTCTTTTCCTTCTTCATTCTTTAGTTAATTAAGTTTATTAAGGGCTCATCACCAAATATATATATTGGTGATAATATATATATATCATATATATGTAGGTGATATGAATGTATGTGATATATATATGATGACGTATCTCAAATATATGATATAGGTGATATAAATATATATGCTACATATATAGGCGATATGTATATATATGTATATGTATATATAGGTGTATATGTATATATTATATATAAGTATATATATTATAAATATATGATATTTATATTATGTGTGTATGTATATATATATATATATATATACACATATATATATATATACACATGTAAAATCTACAGCTCTATACTAGCACTGGCATTTAAAAAATTAAATAAGACGTGGGTCCTATTTGCTTTGTTTTGTTTTTTAAAGATTGACACCTGAGCTAACAACTGTTGCCAATTTTTTTTTTTTAATTTCTTTTCTTCTTCTCCCCAAAGCCCCCCAGTACATAGTTGTAGATTCTAGCTGTGAGTGACTCTAGTTGTGCTATGTGGGACGCTGCTTCAGCATAGCCTGATGAGAGGTGCCATGTCTGCACCCACGTATCTGAACTGGCAAAATCCTGGGCCCCGAAGCAGAGTGCTCGAAGTTCACCACTCTGCCACCGGACCGGCCACCGTGGGTCCTATTTATAATCAAAATACTATGCTTCCCTTATCTTTATTAAACAACTCATTTATTTTACTGAGGAAACACAGATATAAGTTTGGATAAAAGGAAAGTAAATACATAAAACTAGGAGAATAATTTATCATAGTTAAAATAGGAAAAAAAATGTAATCCACTCCCAAAGCCCTTGAATGTATTCCATGGAAAATTTTCATAAGACTTCACTTTCTTGTCAGTTGTTTTTAATTACACTTGCAGCTTTACTCAAGAATCAAAATTAGGGGCCGGCCTGGTGGCACAGCGGTTAAGTCTGCACATTCCGCTTCTCAGCAGCCCAGGGTTTGCTGGTTCGGATCCCAGGTGTGGACATGGCACCACTTGGCACGCCATGCTGTGGTAGGCGTCCCACATATAAAAAGTAGAGGAAGATGATCACGGATGTTAGCTCAGGGCCAGGCTTGCTCAGCAAAAAGAGGAGGATTGGCAGTAGTTAGCTCAGGGCTAACCTTTCTCAAAAAGAAAAAAAAAAAAATCAAAATTAGGGGCCAGCCCAGAGGTGTAGTGGTTAATTTCACATGCTCCACTTCAGCAGGCTTGGGTTTGCAGGTTTGGATCCCAGGCACAGACCTACAACACTCAGCAAGCTATGCTGCGGTGGTGACCCACATATAAAGGGGAGGAAGAGGGGCACAGATGTTGGCTCAGGGACAATCTCCCTCAAGCAAAAAGAGGATGATTGGCAACAGATGTTAGCTCAGAGCCAATCTTCCTCACCAAATAATACTAACAATAACATTTATTTTTTATCCAATGATATTTTTAAAATATAATATCTTTAAGAGAGATTTACTTCCATTCCTGAAAGATTACACCATTTTAAGTTCACAAAAACTAATGATTTCGTGGGCTGGCCTGGAGCCTTCATCACTACCCATAACATTTTGTGAAAGAATCCATGCCAAATGAATCATAAACAAATTTTGATAGTCCAATCTATTTCTTTGGTAGGAATACCTACTGTATTGCCTGGAAGTTTGGTACTTGCCAGTATAGTACCATTTAATTCAAGTTTATGGAAACTTATCCCTTGTTCTTCAAAATAAAAAAAGTTACTACTTATGAAAAGTTTATTTTCTTCTAGGCCCCATTCAAGACATTTTCCATGCATTCTCTAATTTAGTCCTCACAATATCACTATGATAGGAAATGCTGTCAGGGATGAAGATATAGCTGCACCAAGAGATGACGTAAACCAGGATAATAAATGAATGTGTAACAAAAGAGATTTGTTCATTTCCACTATGAATATGGATTCCAAGAAGCAAAAATTTGTGTTTTTAAAGTAAATTTTTATTGTAAGGTAAACAATTTTTTTTCTCTCAGTTTACATTCACCAATAATCTTTTTTTTGTTTTTCAGTTTTCAGAAAAACCTCCGCTGATGTTTAGACTGTTGATTCCACGGGACTTTTGGCAAAACAACTTTCTAATTTGTGCTTTGTGGAGTTTTATAGGTTTCATTGGCTTATCCCTTGAGATAGAGCTGAGAAGTAGGGGCAGTTACTCCCAAAAGCCTACGGAATCAGGCCCGCCATTGCTGGTGCCCTTTCTACTGGCTGTTCTGGGCACCAGATGCTTCTCTCTGCTGTTGTGACAGTTGGGAAAGCACTGTATCTTCATTCTTTTCATCATCCCGCTGGGCCTTTTCTTGAACGTTTGACAGTGGCTGCTGTTTAATGACAGTAAGGCTGTTGGTGAAATAGCTGTTTCTTGTGTTCAATGATATATAAATCCATGGTCAAACACTGTGGTCTGGAAAAAGTGGATGTAGAGTTAAATGTGGCTCAAATATTTAATACGAGGAACTGTGAAAATGTTGTAAGAAAGACCAAGTACAAACAGGGCTTATCACCACGCTCATCAGAATATAAAGACTTCCTTACTACAACATGAGGATGACCTGGCTGAGGCTTTCAAAGTCAGCAGTGACTTGCATTTTTGATTGGGTCTCAGAAGTCAGAGGACTTCCCAATGAATCCATTTTCCCAGCAGCCAAATGCTAGTTATCTGCCTCTCCTCTGCATGCTACTGGCATCTGTGATCTACGTTGGGCAAAGCAGAGATCGTCCTCTGCTTTATAAAAGTTAGTCATTAAGAAGATTTTATGTTTTACCACTTTTTAAAGATTTCAAAAAGGCCACCCCAAAGAACTTTGTGAATATGGAAAATTTAAAGATAAGAGGAGAAAATCATCAGTTATTTATTTATTTATTTTTTAAAGATTGGCACTTGAGCTAACAACTGTTGCCAATCTTCTTCTTTTTTTTTTTTTTCCTGCTCTTTTCTCCCCAAATCCCCCAGCACATATTTGTGTATTATTTTAGTTGTGGGTCCTCCTAGTTATGGCATGTGGGACACCGCCTCAATGTGGCCTGATGAGTGGTGCCATGTCTGCGCCCAGGATCCGAACTGGTGAAACCCTGGGCCGTCGAAGTGGAGAGTGTGAACTTAACCACTCGGCCACGGGGCCGGCCCCATCAGTTATTATTAAGCTATAAAATCAATGATAGGATTTGTATGCTGAAGGGACTTAGATGAAACTCTTCAATTGACCTGGACATTTGAGAGCCAGATAAAGTCAAAGATAAACAGAAATAAATTCATGCTCTTAGAACTCGGATCAGACCCTTGATGCCCAACCTTGTTTCTGCCAGTTAGGCCCCTTCACCCAGCAGACTGAATTCCTAATAGACAGGGAATATGGACAGGGAACAGCAATGTGAACCTCAATGTCGAATAGCCTACAAATTGCCTTGAGGACCGTTAGACCAGATCTGCTCTAGCAAATGGCAATTAACTTGAAAGGAAAATGTGTTGGCTTGAAGGAGTTACCTAAGTCTGAAAATCATGTTTATTTTGTTTTGTTTAAATAGAGGATTGCTATAGGTTAGATTTTAGACAGTTTCAAAGAGAAAGAGAAAATGTGGGGCCAGAAAATAAGCTCCTCCTAACCAATGTCACAGCCAGTTGCTGGACTAGCAAGAACATTTCCATGAAATTTAAATGAGGCATTTAAATTGGCTCCTTGTATAAGTTACCCTACATGGATATTCTCCTATCTGACTTACATGCTGATTTTAGATGGGTCTTGCTGCTACATGGAGTGTAGTTTATGTAAAATAAATAAGGATTGAAAAAAAAAATTTTAGGTTGGCCCAATTTGAGCAGGTTAAAGTAGAATAAGAGAAGAGAATACTTCTCCCAAAGCTTACATTATTTGCAAAATTAGATGCAAAAACGCCATTTATATTAAGGAAAAAATAAGTTTGAGCTCTTCACTGTAGAGATATAAGGAATTTACAAGTTATAGTAGGATGCTTCCTTTAATAGAAAAAACTCTGGATTCCAAGAGCTTACATTGGTTCATTTGAGGAAAAAGAGAAGAATTCTTAGCAACTAAGGCCAAAATGGGACCTAAGAAATTGGAGATAAAATTTCATAACTCTCCTGAACCCCACACGTTTCTTCTGCTGAGCAGTGGAACACTGTCCACAATACAAAGTTTGGGTAGTGAAGGGCGCAGGCTCACCCAGTCTGTCATATCCCTCCTTTGGCTTCCTGCTGTCTTCAAATACACTGAGGCTGATTTTCCTCTTCCCCTCCTGCCTCACCTTTGTCTTAGAATCAGTATAGTAGTTCTGCATCTGACACTTCAATGTGACTAGGAATGTCTGCCTTGTGGTCACTGTTAAGGAAAGGCATGAGTTCTCCAGTATAAACACTTGCTTCCAAAGTCACGTTTCATCATTAACTTGAGAACACTGGTTATAGAAGTATTTTTAATTGCTCTATGTTTATTGTTTTAAAAAATGTGAGTTTTTTTCCTATTGAAATGCAGAAAACAAGTCTAATAATTATATTGACTCTTTGAGGAATCCAGAGTATTCTCATGATATTTTTAATTCTCCAAAATATTAGAATATATATTCCTCACAATACACATCTTATATACTTTAAATTCATACTTGGAAAATTATTTAGAAATCCATATACTAATCTTAATGAACTATCTTATATTCTCCAATTGAATGATATACTGATAAGACACCAAGGAACTAAAGAATTTTAAGGATATAAACATCAAGGTGATTACAAGTCAGGTTGTTTGATAATGTCTGATGGAGTCTGAAACTCAAGATGCCTTTAAATTGCTGGAACGGCCATATAGATTCTATGAATTCCAAATAGTGCCTGTTAAGAGCTGAACTGTGTCCTCTCAAAATGCCTATGTTGAAGTCCTAACCACCCCCACTACCTCAGAATGTGACTGTATTTGGAGATACGGTCTTAAAAAGGTAATTGAATTGAAATGAGGTCATTACGATGAGCCTTAATCCAGTATGCCTGGTTTCCTTTTGAGAAGAGGAAATTTGGACGCAGATACATACAGAGGGAAGACCCATGTGAAGACCCAGAGAGAAGACAATCATCTACAAGCAAAGGAGAGAGGCCTCAGAAGAAACTAGCCCTGCCAGTGCCTTTATCCCAGACTTCTATTGTAAGAAAATAAATTTCTAGTGTTTAAGTCACCCATTCTATGGTTCTTTGTTATGGCAGCCTTAGCAAACTAATAAAGTATCCCAGAGATTGAAAGGAGACAATGTGTTCCCTAAATTGCCTCTCCTATTTCCCCCAAAAATAGCAATCTCTCAGACAATCTGGCTCTTTAACTCCTTCAGTAATTCACTAATTAATTCATACTGTCAACAAATAAGCACTCATTGAATATTTTCTATCCACTGGTCATTTGCTAAATTCTGGAAAAATAAGGATGACTTCTCAAGAAATTCACAACTAGTGGGAGATATAGACATGCAGAAATAATTGCAGTCAGTGTGGGATGTCCAAGTGAATATCTTCATTCCTTTATGCTTTCACTGATTTTCGAATCCAATCCACATTTGTTGAGATCTTAGGAACATTGAACTCTTATGGCAAGATATTTCAGTAAAGCACTCCCTAAGAACATGTCCATTCACTAATGAGGAAGGAAAGTTTTATTAAATGTGTTCTATTATTTATTATCTGGATATCCCATCAGTATCTCATACTGAAACCTCCATAACAGTGCCTATTGTCTTCCCGAACTCATCCCTCTTGCTGATTCCCTCATCTTATTCCCTGGCATGCTCGTCCACCCAGTCACTCATGTCAAAACCTGAGATCAGCTGCCTTTCACTCTCACCGTGTATCTGTTGAGTCATCAAGTCTGCTGACTTTTCTCAAATATCTCTAAACACTCTAACTCTCTCCATGCCTTATTCTTTATTTCAGGCCTTCATCACCTCTTGCTTAGATTAGTTTAGTCTATAATTGTTACAGTCTACAATTTAGGATCTAGATTATTATCTTCTATAGTAGGAGCACTTCTACCTCCTGTTGCCTCTCATTCTAATCAATCTTCTACATTGAATCAAAAATTATACTTTTAAAGTGAAAATGTGGGTATGTAACTCTTTGGCACAACATTTCACGACTGCTAATGACACGTGGTATGAACTCCTTAACCCAGTACACTAGGTCCTGTCTGCTTCTCCAGTTGTACTTCCCATCACTTACCAGAATGCATCTTATGCTCTTGTCATAAGAAAATTAAGATTTTGAGATTTCAAATATAGAATATAAACCTGAATAAAAATAGGAGAAGAAAGGGAAAGCTTTGTGTTTTCTTTAGTAATTGTCAAACCAGAGAGAGGATTACCATCCTAGATCTTAATATTTGTGTGCCCTGTCAATAGCTATGGTTCAATATTTGTTAAACCAAATGTCCCTGTCTAGATCCTACTTATATTTACTATCATCTTCATTCCCCCTGCAATATGCATACAAGACTTACCACTTGCAGGGGGAAAGAGGAAGACGACACTATCCAAAGAAAATGTTTAATCAAATAACAAATCTCCATACTTTTTCCTCACTGGAAAAAGAGTATCCAGTGAAGAATATTTTAAAGGAAAATTCAAACATTCAAACATTTAACTCAGTGAAGGCAATAAGCAAGCATATTGCATTATATTTTTCATGAGTAGTAGAATACGTATTATGTCTTATGACCAACAAGTTTTATGTGACATGGACGACCCCAGAAGCAGAATCAAAGAGGTTTTGAATATAGCTAATAATGTAAAGAGTTGTTTTTCCCTTACATTAATAAGTTTGCTAAAATATGATTTCATGAGCCATTTCTTCAGAATAATAAATGTTCAGAAAAAAATACTGACGTATTTTAAATCAACCAAAGAAAAAATTTCCCAAGCTTTGATAGCAAAATCTGACAATCTGAATCTTTAGACATTAAATTCTTGGGGTGTCTGTTTCCATCAAAAATGAAAGTGCTAATATGTCTAGCCTCCCCTTTTGGCATATATCACATTATGAGAAATTAATAAATACTAAGAAATTCTTATCAAAAGATGAACTGTTTCAGGCATCCAACCATGAGTAGCGTCTTCAGAAGTTCCAGCCTTCTGGAGCCAGCCGTCGAATTCATGAGAGTTCTGGGAGGGCACAGTCCAATGACTGCAAGTGTGTCTGAGGATAAAGGCTTGGAATACTATGCTAAGAAGCACTGATCATCAAAGAGAGAAAAAGAACCCAGCTTGATTTTAATGAAATCATTTGAAAGTGCAGGAGAGGCGAGGAAGGTGGAAAACATCAGTGACTTGGGAAGCAGGTTGGAGGAGGGGGACCCCAGTCTATTCAGAAGATTACTTGGTACCAGACGCTAATTAGATAGTCTCTTGGAAATGAGTTAATGGACGGCCCTTACTCTGGGCAGATATTTCCCTGTCCAAACTCCAACTTATTGCCCAAAATGGATCTGTTAAAACCCTCCTGCCTACATCAGTTGGGCTTGGAGATTACAGTCTCTTCATTGGCATTTCCAGGGCTTCTACGAAAGCTTTTCCTGCTCTACAGGTTTTATGGCTAAATGGAAGTTTCCAGCCTCCAGGGCTGCTAATTTAAGAGCTTTCGTGAGTATTAGAGTTCAAGGAAAATAATCCTTTTTAAAAAGTGTACATTAAGTTATTTCTCACTAATTCATGAGAAAGGCCTTCTCTCCCAATTACTAAGTATTAAAAAGTTGCCAATTATTAGAGGCTTTATTGACAAGGTCATTTATAAAAGAATCATTCAATCTAGCCAGAAAAAAAACATTGCTGAGAACACAACAAGAAACTATTCTTCAGCTAAATTCTCAGGAAATTAATGTTTCTGTTATCTATATTTGTATTTAGAGAAGGAGCTGTGAGAATGTTTCATCCTTGAACTGAGAAACTACCTCCGAGCTCTTTGCAGAGAAAAAGAAGAAAGTTTGATTGCAATGGCAGGCTTGAACAGTTTGGATGTGTTGAGTATTGATTTCTCTCCTGTTTTTATTCTATTCTTGTGTTAGGAAATGTTAAGTATCTGGAGAAGGATGGCAAAGTGGACATTTTTAAAACAGTTTGACATGATTGAAAGTCTTCATATGTGTCAAGGTGTTTATCTGCTATATGGAATTGTTTCGCTTTCACATTTTTGTTCTCAATAGATGTCATATCCTTGAAACGTGTCAGATTCATGTCTCTGAAATATCAGTTTTTCAGTTTAACACCGGACGCAGTTAGTTCTGGACTACGGAGCTGTGATATGTTGATATAGCCATATGTTTTTGGCCCCTTTTTTTACTAATAAAGAGTTGGTAAGTCCAAGGAATTGCCTTTATTGTGCTGCTCAGCACATGGAGCAAACTGTTCTCAGCTCTGTATTCTAACCAGCCATGGCCATTCTTTAGCCCTGTCTCAAAAGGTACCACAGTTCCCAAGCTGGTTTCTCTGGCAACTGTAAAGACAGTTGAATTACAATTCGTAATTGACCAGTCACCAGCCCTGGGGATTTTTCTTCATCCGCCAAGCTTCCGTGTGGCCTGTGGAGTGTGGAAAGTGCTTGCCCCTCCCAGTTTCCTGAGTCCTTTGAGACAGAGCCAGTGAACCACAACCCTCTGTGTTCTGATCACTGGAAGGATTTTTTTTTTTTCTTTACGATTCATTCAGAACTGCTTTGACTTTCTTAAAAGACTGTTATTCCAGGGAACAATGCTGCTTGTTTTGGATTGTTTTGTGCCCTTCATACCTGTTGAGCTCGAATTATGCTAAAGCTGCTAACTCACTTTATAAAGAGTCATCTAGAAAACAATTCGAAAATGTCATCTTTTTGCTTCCTTTACAAACTCCACTCCAATTATCACCAAATGTAATGAGAATAATAACTTATTGGGCTCCTAAAATGTCTCTCAGATATTGCTCATGTGGAAGCCATTTCAAATAAGTCATCTTAAGTTAGAGTTATTATCAAAGACTCTTTATGTCTTAAGCAAATTTGTGAAAAACTCCTTCTGAGCTCTTGAAAGAATATTTAGTATATTTCCTTTCTAGGTTTATGTGTAAGAAATCTTGGCATCTGAAAATATGCTAGTTATTTTAGGCACTGAAAATCTGTCAAATTTGTCATAAAGATAGTCTAATTTCAAATAAGCCTGATATTGAGAAGCATTAAATATTTTGGGAAATATCCAAGCACAATCCTGCATTGTTTGATGTATAAATAAATTCCAAAATCTATATGACTAGGGTAATTGCATTTGGAGTTATAGATACTTAGAGTTGCATGAACGTTTATTTTGCATTATCCATTGATTTGATCTAGGTTGATGAAGATGGTAGACTGGCGGGAATCTTTACATTTTTAAGTTCACATCAGGGTCCATATAGGGCACAGACGTTCGGGGCAGAGACTGTGTGAAAATGCCAGGCTTCAAGAAATGGAGCCTGTAAGCACCAACACCACAGATGCCTGTCTGATACCACTAGAAGAGAAGCACTCCTTTTGCTCACCACTGTCAGTCACCTTATCGATCACTAGCACTGGAGAGGAAATGTTACTACCTACGGTACAAATTGAGCCAGAGAAGTAACTCAATTAACATGATTCCAATGCCATGGCCACTTTTTCAAGATGTGTTCTTGCTCACTCAGTGACTTTCCTGTTTCATTGATTCTGGGCACTCAGTTTCCCTGAGAATATATATGACCAAGTGGTCTTTCTTTTGCTTTTATGGCTTACCATAGCACAAATTGCTGCAGATGTGAATGTTCTTATTGGCATACATGGAAGAATGACCTTACTTTATAGAGCTATTATAAAAGCACAGTTTAAACCAGCCTTTCAATTTTTGTGTGACAGAAGAAGGGGCTAATCTTATGGGTCTTGACCTCTCTCGAGCATTCAAACTATTGATGACAGAGCACAAGGCTCTTTACATTGCCTGCTTGTCATTTTCTTGGCTGTAGATGGTTTCCAACCCATTTCAGTGCATATGCCTTATTGACGTCCTGCATTGGAGGGTAATGCATCTTCTCAGACTCAACATCTCTGGTCTACTCTTCTGCAAGGATTAAGGAAAGAAACGATCTGCATGAGCCCCAGACCTGGCTTTCTACATCTCCAATTCATAGCAGCATAAATACTAAAGGAAGTATAAGACTTCCTAGGTTTTTAAGAAGAATATCTAATCAATAAATTATTTCAAGCACCTGGTTGATCATCCAGTTTTGTGGCTCACATTTGTGTGCTAAACTGGATCTTCCTCAGAAACACCTGTAATTTCTTTTACAGCAGATGTGTAAATTAGTTTTCCATTTTCCGCTGAGGTTTCCATGAGGATTCCATATACTGTGCTTATTCCTCCCTTAGGCATTTATCAGTACTCTATACAAATTTAAGCAGGGACAATTTTGGAGTTCTCATAAGGATATACAAATGAAAAATGTAAAATTGTTAAGGACGTACTAAATGCAGTGCAAAAGAAGATGTAAATAATACTAAAAGGGGGCATCCTAAGCCATCTGTCAGTTTCCTTGGGGATTCCAAGGTGCCTGCTACTCCTGCATTCCCTCAGAGGGGTTCCTTATTCAGGTGACGTCACCACTCTAGCCATGTACAATTGGTCCCAGAGTGTGTGCTGGACACAAAGGCACCCATACAGAGTCTGGCCAGTAGAGTGTACGTTGTCCTGGCGAGAGCACTTTTACCAACTGGGTTGCCTTAAAATGGATGAGACTGACAGACCCAATCAGATTTTCCCCTCTTTTGTGAAGTTTGAATGGGACATTCAAAGAAAGGCTGAAGACAATAGGGGGGTAAAGTTGCTGAGAGATGCACAGAAAGGAAGCAGTAAGCAGAAACTATGGGGATGTAGGACTCAGGGTTAAGAAAATGCCTCAATAGAGAGGAGAATAATGAGGGTCAGCCTGCAAGTGACAGCAGGAGCTGTGGATTCAGAGAGAGAGAATGACTGAGTTGGCATCGTGTGGAACGCTTAAGCAAGGAGAAGAGGATAACATGTGCTCAGGGGACAGCTTGGTTCTGTAGAGCTGTGTTTACCCTAAAAGATTGTCCATTTCTCCCCAGAGGCTGGCTGGGTGGTTGTGGGTGCATTCTGAAAGTTGTTGCCATTTCCACGAACCAAGTCAGGCATCTCTTTTGTTCTTCCACTTTTCCACGTTTATCTTCTCAATAAACCACGGCTGGAGTGTATGGCTATTCTTAGGAGACAGAAAAACCAGCACAATATTTATAGTCATTTTTGGTGGGGAGAGTAGATGGTGTCTAGTTTAGATGACTTGCAATCATATTGTTGAGAAAAGTTATAGATTCGGCAAAAAAAAAAAAATTTACATTAAAGGTGGTAGGAAAAGAATAGTCAGGATATTTTGCACCTGTTTTCTGAGAGACACTTATTAGGCAATTCTTAAAAGTGAGCTTTTAGGATGAGGATAATGTGTTAAGTTTGGGACAGATTTAGGACGTACATTAGCTTATTAAAAGCTCTGTGAAATTTTGCAATTAAGAACAAATATTACTCTGTTTAACCTAGCAAGAGAAAACACCTTTTCATTCCATCAGAGCAACAGATAATATCTCACCAAATTATTTTTTCTACGGCATGCACCTTTTAAAACTTTAATTTATATAAATGATCTTAATAACCACATTACATTTTATCAAAGATAGCTGGCCTTGAGATTGTACTTAGCTGTGAATTATTCTAAACTTTGGAGTTCTTATTCTTTGCAATGTCATGCAAGAGGTCTTAGAAATAATACTAAAGGTGTACTGGTTATTAAATGTTCTGTAAATGCCAGTCTGAAAAATTTCCTTCTGTCTCTTCCCACCTGCCAGACTACTGGTTGTCTGTAGTAGAAGAAGAGCTCCTTTGTGGGTTGTCACTGCGGTTTGGAAATTTTGCACATAAACTTTCAAACCAGAGGAAATTGGAAGAGCAATAAGATGCGGATGTAGTTGTCTTAATCTCTTTGAAACAATGTGATGAAAATTTAAGGGACCAATAGGAACTGGATAAACTCATCTTTCATACCTGGTACATGGCTAAATGGATTCAAACATTTCCCACAGGATGTTAAAATATTGAGTCTTCTGAGATGCACAGTTTGACACACCAAGAAAAATATTCAAATTTTATATTTCAGTAAGGGGAACAGTAATTAATACTATTTTAATTAATTAATTAATATTTTAATTTAATTAATACTATTTTAATGGAAGTTCAACTTGAAAAGAAGAATGAGGAAAGAATTTCAATTATAAAGGCAACTGTTGGTTTAATCTACAGAAGATTTTTAGGAACATGAAAG